>NC_135371.1:97203461-97512115 GCF_049243985.1 Paroedura picta
GAGGTAAGTCATATACATTTTATTCAACAGTACATGGATCCTTCTCTAGGCTAGATGCGATTCTTATCTCAAAGGAAGCATTGCACTGGGTTGAGAAAATGTCAATTGGCATGATTAAGATTACAGATCATGCTCCGATTACAGCTATTATAAATACAATCCAGGCCTACACTAACTATACCTGGAAGTTTAATCCTGTTCTTTTGACAGATAGTACAAGCAGACAAAACCTGAAAGTGACCTTGGAAAGGTACTTTCAAGAAAATGCAGACAGTTCAATATCAAACACATTAAGGTGGGAAGCTATGAAAGCCGTAATGAGGGGAGACTGTATTAAGAATTTATCAAGAATAAAGAAACCAAAAAATAAACAAATTAAGGATATGGAAATTGAAGTTGGTAAATTAATCAGGATCCCCCGCAGATAAAGTTAAATTAGATCAGAAATTAGAAGAATTAAATATGTTAGATATAAATAGACATTATACATATACAATATACATAAACAAAAATATTATGAATTTGAAGGAAAATGCTCGAGATTATTAGCAAACAAAGTGAAGTTAAATCAAACAAGGAAACGGATTATGGCAATAAATAACTCTAAGGGAAAATTGGCTAACAATCCTAAGGAAATATTAGACTCCTTTTTGGAATTCTATAACAATTTGTATGCAGCAAAGGAATCCCACTCTCAAAGGATTAACGAATACTGCCTTTCTGCGAAGATTCCTCAATTAGAGTTTGGAATGAGAGACATGTTAGACAGACAAATAACAGTAGAAGAAATTAAAACAGCTATTGACTCATCAAAAGTAGGAGCAGCACCCGGATTAGAAAATAGGAGGTTTCCAAGTTTTATTCGGCAAGATCGCTGGTAAAAATTTAAACATAAACTCTTTGCTTACTCTTCACAGCCCGATTCTTGTATGGAAAAAAATGGAAAAAGAACCTATACCCTGCAATCTCCCCATTAACACCTATTTTCTGACACCCAAAATTTTTAGCATTTAAAAGTTATGGATTAGACATTATAGGAGATCTTGGTAAGGTCCTTCTTCATAAAAATATTCATACAAATTTATCAGAGGTTAGCGAGATATTAAGATATGAAAAACATTTTCCAGAGGGATGTAACTGGATGTTGAAACTTCAAATTTCATCCTTTCTGCAAAGGAAAGAAATTCAAATCCAATTGGATAGACCATTAACAGATTTTGAAAAATTAATCGACAACATAGATAAAATAGAAGGGAAACTAATATCGAAATTATATAAAATATTATTAGATCGGGAACGATCCGCATCACAAACAATAAAAAAAACGTGGGAATTAGACTTAAATAGACCATTAATGGGATGGAGTGGAATAAGATATTTAGGCAAGTTCCATTTAAGTCAATATCAAGGAAAGTCCAAGAACATGCAATAAAGGTAATACAAAAATGGTATTATACCCCAATTAGGGTATATCGAATGAAGAAATCTGGGGATAAAAAATGTTGGAGAGGCTGTGTAATGGAGGGAACTTTTATTCATATGTGTTGGGAATGTCCAACAATAATGAAATTCTGGGAGAAAATTTTTTTGGAAATTAGTAAAATTATAAAAGTGAAATTGGAACCTTCAGTCCAGTTGGTTCTCCTCAATGTATATCTCAATGAAAATGCTCAATGTAAGCAGAAAATATTGGTGAACTTTCTGATTGTAGCTGGCAGGATATTAATTGCGACTAACTGGGAAAACGCAGATAATATCTCATTAAATAATTGGCGAAAGAAAATTAGGCAGTTTATGATGTTGGAAAAGTTAACAAATGACATGAAAGTAATTAAAGGGGAGGAAAAGATTGAGGATTTCAATATAATTTGGCTTGATTTGGCAAATTACTTAAGGAAATTTTCAGACTATAAGGTATGTGGACTAGTGTTGTAATGTGTGACTTGGAATTATGATGAACAGTTGAAATGTAATAGATAAAAATGGACATTGTCTACAGGATACAAAAGGTTTATGAAACTACAGAGTTGTGCTGCGGAGAATTTTGTTTTTGGTGGGGCGTTTCTGTTGATTGTTATTTATTAATTATAATAAAAATTTATTTTTAAAAATCTAATACATAAATCTGGAACAGCTTCGCTGTATAAAGTAAAAAGCTAAGGCCTTGGTAGGTGGAGAGTGGGTGGGGCCAGTCCAGACTTTGGATCAATTGGAAGGCACTTTGTGCCACTTTGTGCCTTCCAATTGGTCCAAAGATCAGACTGGCCCTGCCCCCCAGACTTGGGCTCAATAGGGAGGCAACTCAGCCTGCCCCCTAGCCCAGCCAGGGGCAATCTGGTAACACTGCAGCCTGCCTGCCCCTGACCATCGCAGGGAGAGGAAGTCAATAGGGATGCTAAGCAGGGTGAGAATGGAGGCTTGGACAGGCCACGCCAGCCCTTTTTGCCCCAGGGCTGTCCTAACTGTCACATCTACTTCCCTCACTTTGCCTCAGTCCACCGACAGAGCTGGCAGGTGGCTGGTAAATGTGCTCGTCCTTTCAGGCTTGCTGTGAAGGAAGTTTCTGACAGCCCCTGACTGAGGCAAGGGAGGCATTTTCAAGAGCAACTCAGAGTAGTCCATGGGCATGGGTGTGCTTTTCTTTTGACAGGGGGAGATTTTCCTTTCTGCCAAACTGTTGGCTGACAGAAAAGCCCCTTCTCACTTAAAATACAGCTCTGGCTGGCCTCACAGCTGGAGGGAAGAAGCAGCCAAGCCATGTGTATTTCGTCTGTGCGACTCTCTGTAGATTTGAGGCCTACCACACAGGGTTGTTGTGCAGATGAAACTGGATGCTGTTGCAGTGGTTCTTTTGCCTCCTGTTTCATCTGCACAACAACTGTGTGTAGTAGGCCTCAAGTCTGCAGAGAGACACACAGGAGAAATACACATGGCTTGGCTGGTTCTTCCCTCCATCAGTGAGGCCAGCCAGAGCAGTACTTTGTGAGAAGAAGCTTTTCTGTCAGCCAACAGTTCTGGTTGGAAACCGGTCTGGTTGGATCCTACAATAAAGCAACATAGAACAAAGAGACTTTTTACTTTTCTTTATTCTGTACAAATCTTGAAAATACTATTAGTAGCTTAACGATTGCCAACAAGAGGGAGCTCACGACCTCCTAAGGCAGCTGGTGTTGCTAACTAGCTCTAAAATCCCTTTTGCCCAGGGTGTTCCTTAATCAATGATTCAACTTTATGGTGGCTCAAATTTGCTGTGGTATAACAAAGCTCTGCCCATGAGGCTGGGAGTTCAATCCCAGCAGCCGGCTCAAGGTTGAACAGCCTTCCATCCTTCCGAGGTCGGTAAAATGAGTACCCAGCTTGCTGGGGGGGGGGGGCGGGGGGAAAACGGTAATGACTGGGGAAGGTACTGGCAAACCACCCCATATTGAGTCTACCATGAAAACGCTGGAGGGCGTCACCCCAAGGGCCAGACATGACCTGGTGCTTGCACAGGGGATACCTTTACCTTTACCTTTAACAATGTCTTTCTTCAAAATGTTTATGAAATGCATGGAAAGTATTTGTGTGTCCATGTGTGCGTATACACACATGCACAAGAAACTTGATTAAATGAACAGGTTAGAATAAACCAAGTTAACATGGTGAGCAATCAACAATACAAAAATACTTACTGTGATAGGAAGGATATAGAATATGAACACTTTCATAATTTGCTGACTCTAGTGGCTCTTTGGGATAGTTATTGGTCAACCTAATAACTTCAAAATGATTTCCCTTAATTAAATTATACTGTCCCTGCCAATTAATGCATTGTGATTAGATTTTTAATTTATTATACCTGACTTGTCCACTCTAATCTACCCAAACTGATTACCCCTAACTAAATCAATGTTCCCAAAAATGAAACTAAACACACCCCAAGCAACCCAAGAGACACTCCACACCTATGCACAATGAAGATTTAACATACAATCAAAACACAAAAACACACAACCAAATAACTGGACTGGGGAACTCATGAGAGGCCAAAACCAAGCAAGAACCAGGGCCTCAGAAAGAGTCCTAGTAAACAAGAAAAAAAGGCACCTACTGAGACCCACATGGAAATAGAGTAAACATATCTTAAGATAATTAACAACCACCAAATATGGACATCTCGTAAACATCGGCTATAATGATAACAACAGGGGGGGGCAAAGGGGTCAGGGATCCCAATATTGAGGAGAAGAGGCAGAGATAGCAATGAGAGGAGGTGGGATAAGCCAAGGGATCCGAGATACAGACATGCTCAGACCCTTTCTAACCTCCATCCCATCCCCCAGGACACTAGGGTAGAAGCAAAGGTGAACAATCTGCCTCCAATAATTCAATGCTGTGCAACACCAGGTCTATTTATAACAAGACCCACACCTTGCAAGACTACTTTGCAAATAACAATGTAGACCTGGTGTGCATGACAGAGATTTGGGTCAGGGAGCGTGAGACAGTCACACTTAAAGAGCTAACCCCAGCTGGGTTCTCTGTCCTTGGACTGCAGGGCAGGAAGGAGGGTTGGAAATCCTAATCTGAGAGGATTTCTCCTTCAGGGCTTTCCCCATGCTGTCAATTCCAGGAACTGAATCTGTGGGCCTCAAGGAACTGAATGTATAGGCCTCAACCGAGAGCGTGGATGTCTGGACTGAACACCCAATACTCCTCCAGATGCCCTGCCAGCCCTGCTAGAGGAGGTGGAGGCCTGGACGCTACAGTTTCCTAGACTTCTGGGAGACTTTAATGTCCATTCTGAGCTACCACCCTCTAGAAATGGGCTGGACGTAGTGTCAGCCATGTTGTTGTTGGCTCTACCCATCCAGCAGGCTACACCCTGGAACTCATTTTTATCATAGGGTTGAACGTGGATCTGGTCTCCGCTAAGGCCATGCCATGGTCATACCACTATGCCCTGAAGGCCTGGCTAAGGCTGCCACCCCCTCCTCAGTTGGGCACCGAGCAGAATTCAGCTTGCCCACAGTCAGCAGGTTGACTCGGTGGCTAAGAAATTGAACAGGTTTTTGAGCTGTATTTAAAGAAGTATAGTGTCCAGATCACATGAGGTGATGTTACCACTTTGCCCTAGTAAGATCTCATTTGGAATACTGTGTTCAGTTTTTGGGCATCACAACTGAAGAAACATGTAGAGAAACTGGAATGTGTCCAGAGGACTATGACAATGGTGAGGGGTTTGGAAACCAAGCTGTATGAGGAAAGGTTGAGGGAGCTTGGTCTGTTTAGTCTGGAAATAAGACAACTAAGAGGTGATATGATAGCCATCTTCAAATACTTGAATGGCTGTCATACAGAAGATGGAGCGGAGTTGTTTTCTGTTGCCCCAGAGGGGCAGACCGGAACCAATGGGTTGAAATTAATTCAAAAGAATTTTTGGCTAAACATTTGGAAGAAGCTTCTGACAGAGTGGAACAGCTTTCCTCAGTGGAACAGGATTCCCCGAGAGGTGGTGAGTTCTCCTTCTTTGGAAGGTTTTAAACAGTGGCTAGATAGATTTGACAGATATGCTGATTTTATGAACTTAGGCAGATTATGAGTGGGTGGGCAGGAAGGGATGTGCCAGTGTTCGTCTCTTGTGGCCCTTCCTTGTATATCCTTGGCATTGCTAATCATTGTTGTGGGATGGCTGGTGAATTTCCTCCAAGCCAGGCTGGTTTCTAGAGATTTTGGTGGAGGGATCACTGGGGAATGAAATTGGGGTTACTGTGGGTGGGTAAGTAGTTGTGAGTTCCTGCATTATGTCATTAGGTTTGTACTAGATGACACGATGTCCCTTCCAACTCTGTGATTCTATGATTCTGGATACTCTGGCTATAATATAGTCATGTATTTTTGGTTGACAAGACAGAAGAAATTGATTTGTAATTCATGACCACATTAGCCTTCAGTGTAGGAACACTGAGGGAAATTTGGAATGGGATGTGGAACAGTAGGTATGTATGACTGTTTCATGATGTTAATAAAAATCTAAAAGCATAAAAGAAGACTTTTTTGTGATTCTGCAGTCTACAATGGTAAACCAAGGAACCCACTTTGCTTGAAAGAGAACACAAGTAATATGTGAACAATCCAGATGTATTCAGTGAGGCTTAATTCCAGGGAAATAGTTTCAGGATGGTGCTGTGAGTCTCTTAATTTGAGGGTTGAAATCCTCAAAGTGTCTATAAATCTGGGCTGTTGTTGCCATCAAGTCCAAAATGATTTATGGCCATCCCAGAGGGTTTTCGAGGCAAGAGACATTCAGAAGTGGCTTGCCACTGCCTGCCTCTGCATAGTGACCCTGAAATTCCTTGGTGGTCTCCTCTCCAAATCCTAACCAGGCCTCCAAATCCTAACCAGGTTTGTAAACCAGTGGTTTACAAACAACTTTTCCATTCGTCTCTCCACAATAGTCAACCTGTGAGGTATGTGGGGTTGTAAGAGATCAGAGAGAACTGGGAATGGGCCGCAGTGACCCAGCAGGCCACAGGTGTCTCAAAGCATTTTCCAATCGTCTTCCCCTTCTCTCCCCATAGCAGACTCCCCATGAGGGAGGTGGGGTAGCGAGCCTGACAGGGAAGCTGGCAACCCTAAGAGGAAGACTCTCTGTGCACAGCAGTCTTGACCTTAGTAAGGTTTTTAATACTGTTTTTTTTAATTTGCCAGGCCAAGGTTATTTGCCAGGCCAATATGTGTCTCCAGACATTTACTTGTTCTCTATTTACAGTTTCAGGCTGTAAATATTTATTTAGATCTTCCTGCACTTTCCAGACTTACAGGACTGGTGCTGGTCTGCCTGTCTGCACCCCAGAATACAAACAGTTGCTGATAACGGATGGCCATAGGCCATAGCCCAGGAGGGACACACCTGCACCACTCCCTCCCAACTGCGGGCAAAAATGGCTCATTTGAAGGCTGGACTCTGAGGCATTGTATGATTTTGAAATCCCACCTCCAAACCTTCAAGAATATTTCCAACCCAGGGGTAGCCAACCTACAGGTGTGGCCTGGAGAGCTCCTGGAATTACAGCTCACCTGCAGAGTATAAAGATCAGCTCCCCAGGCAGAAAGGGCTACTTTGGACAGGGTTGTTGTTGAATTGAAAGACTTGAGGCCTACTGCGCAGGGTTGTTGTGCAGATGAAACAGGAGACAAAAGGGCCAGTTTCCTCTGCAGAATAACACTGTGCAGTGGCCTCAAATCTGCAGAGAGTTGCAAAGAAGAAAGACACATGGCTTGGCTGTGTCTAACCTCCGGGCAGAGCAGTATTTTAAGTGAGAAGGGACTTTTCTGTGGCCACCCTGTCAGGCAACTGTTTGGCAGAAGGGGAAAGTCCCCCCCTCAAAAGGAATGCCCTCAGGCTCCCTTGCATTGCTCTTGGAAAGGCCTCCTTCCCTCAGTAAGGGGCTGTCAGAGGCTCCTTCGCAGCAGGCCTGAAGGGTGGGAGGGGGAGCACTCTGCAGCCTCCTGCCAGCTCTGTCAGGGTTCTGAGGCAAGTTGGACATGACAGTTAGGACAGTCTTGGGGCGAAAAGGGCTGGCGCAGCCTCTGTTCTCATCCCCCTTGGCAGCCCTACTGACCTCCTCTCCCTGCGGTGATCAGGAGCAGACTAGCAGCCAGACTGGGCTGGGTGAATGGAATTTTGGTCTGTCCTGGTGAGGGGCCAATAGGAAGGCGCTTTGCGCACCTCCCCATTGGCTGCTTGGCCCCGGATGGACACTCGGAGGGCCCAATCAGGAGCCGCTTTGCGTCTCCTGACTGGGCCCTCTGAGTTTTTATCCTGGACAGGGCCCGCCCTAACTCCTCCCCAGGTGGCCTTACTCTTTTATTTAATACCGCAGGAGCGGTTAAAGACTAGTCATGCTCATTTCTTCTTAAAGGCAACAACTATATATCTTGATAACCATCATTCTGAACTCTCACTGAATTGTATGGCTGTATTGCTGAAATGTTGCATATAGTGATTGAGTAGCAACGCTTGTATACATTGAGGATCATCAGTCAGGATAAGTTTGGGTAAAGGTAAAGGTATCCCCTGTGCAAGCACCGGGTCATGTCTGACCCTTGGGGTGACGCCCTCTAGCATTTTCATGGGAGACTCAATATGGGGTGGTTTGCCAGTGCCTTCCCCAGTCATTACCATTTACCCCCCATCAAGCTGGGTACTCATTTTACCGACCTCGGAAGGATGGAAGGCTGAGTCAACCTTGAGCCGGCTGCTGGGATTGAACCCCCAGCCTCATGGGCAGAGCTTTCAGACTGAATGTCTGCTGCCTTACCACTCTGCGCCACAAGAGGCTCTTTAAATTTGGGTGGCGTCCAGGAATAAATTAAATGCCAAACATACTGAGTGAGTGGTATTTCTATCTATCTATCTATCTATCTATCTATCTATCTATCTATCTATCTATCTATCTATCTATCTATCTATCTATCTATCTATCTATCTATCTATCTATCTATCTATCTATCTATCTATCTATCTATCTATCTATCTATCTATCTATCTATCTATCCATCCATCCATCCATCCATCCATCCATCCATCCATCCATCCATCCATCCATCCATCCATCCATCCATCCATCCATCCATCCATCCATCCATCCATCCATCCATCCATCCATCCATCCATCTGTTTATATTTCAGTTTCTATACTGCCACTCCTAAAATGGCTCATGATGGTTAACAAAACACTCCCACAATAAAAATCCATAAAAGCAGTCTCTCTTCCCCCTTGGCTACAAATCTTCTGATGCAGTGTCTCAGGGGGACCATCCCAGGGGGAGTCTGATGTCCTTGATACTTAGTGAGGGGCTCCGATTTTCCTTGCCCTGGCCTCAACCTAAAACCTAACAGAAGAGCTCCATTTTGCAGGCCCTATGGAACTGTTCTGACAGAACCCGCAGCTCTCCTGGGAGCCAATCCCACCAGGTAGGAGCCAGGCCTGAAAAAACCCTAGCCCTGCTTGAGGCCAGGTGAACTTTCCTTAGGCTGGAAACTTCCAACAGATTCATACCCACAGAACACAAGGCCCTGCAGGGGGCATAAGGAGAAAGGTGATACCACAGATATGAGGGGCCCAGACCATGGATGGCCTTGAAGGTTAATACCAAAACCTGGAATTTGATCTGGGCAACCAGTAACCAATGCTGTTGCCTCAGCACAGGCTGGATATGTTCCTCTGAGAACCCTAGCAGCCACATTTTGCACCAGCTGCAGTTTCTGAGTCAGGGACAAGGGTAGTTACAGAAATCTAATTTGAAGGTGACTGTTGCATGGATAACTATAGCCAAGCAGTCCAAGGCCAGGTAGAGTGCTAGTAACTTTGCTTGGCACAAGTGTGGAAATACGCCATGCATGCTACTCCTGTACCCTGGGTCTTCATAGAAAGGGAGGTATTCAGGACCACTCCCAAATTCCTGGCCAAGGGCAAGATGTTAAGCTGTACCCCAGCCAAAGTGGGAGGACATGCGTCCTGATCTGTTGCCTTCCTGCCCAGCTACATGACCTCTGTCTTCAAGGGTTGAGTTTCAAGTGACTGCTCTAATCATTCAGCTATTGCTTCCAAACTTCTGGTGAATGTATTTGGGGGGGAAGGGAATCCGGGTAGCCATCCATCAGGAGATATCCGCATATTGGGACAATCCAGCCCATAACTCTGGACCAGGTGGGCCAGAGGGCACAAAGATATTGAACAATGTGGAGGAGACAACCACTCCCTGAGAAACCCCACAAGGGGAATTGATAGGGATGGGACAGCTCTTCCCCCACTGCCACCTTCTGTGTCCGGTTCTGGAGAAAGGAATGCAACCACCCTCCAGCTCTCAGCCCTGGTGAGATGGCAGGCCAACAACTCATGGTCAACCCCATCAAACATGGCTGATAGATCTAACATCACGAGGGTGGCTGAACTGCCCTGATCCAGCTAGTGGCAGAGGTCATTCATCAAGGCAACCATCACTGTCTCTACCCCATGGCCAGGATGGAAGCTCAACTGGTATGGGTTAAATGCCAAAGTTTCCTCCAAGAATATCAAGAGCTAGTCTGCAGAGGCCCTTTCAACCACCTTACCCAGAAATGCAAGGTGTGAGAGAGGGCAATAGTTGGCCAGGTCCCGCAGATCCAGCAATGGTTTCTTCAACAAAAGGCCCCTTCAGCACCTTTGGGAACTCCGCAGTAGCCAGGGAAAGGTTGACAATCTCTCCTAGAGGGTCTCCTATCCACTCATTGCTCATCTTGAGCGGCCAAGATGGACAGGGATCAAGAGTAAGGTGAGGGACATTTGGAGGGACATCTGGGGGTACCTGGCAAATTGTACTTATGTTGAAATTAAATATATATATATTACAATACTATTTTTGCATTCTATACGATCTATTAAACTTTTTGTTGCTCCATATAGACCAAATTTTTAATCAAGAACCCCCCCAGTCCATGGTGTCCCGCTTTACCAATGTTAAAATCTGGTCACCTTAATCAAGAGGCCAAGTGGTCACCCACACTGACCCCAGCACTTAGGTCTCTGAGAGCTACCTGAAGCCATCAAACGTGTCCCCTTGATATGGTCAAGGGGCCTCCAGTTCTCTTTCTGTATCAGTCATGACAGGAAGGTCTCAGTGGAGCGACAAAACTATATCCATGAAATAGCTTGCTAATGCCTCACATCCAAGTTCCAATTGGCTAGCATTTAGCACCCTTCCTCAAGAATAGTAAGAGACCAAACTACTCTAAATAATTGTGCTGGGAGAGAGCTCATGGACATAATAGAGACAGCATAAAACTCACATTTAGCCACCTTCACAGCCATCTCATATACCTTCATAAGCATGGGATAAGATGTTCTTGCTGCCTCATTGCGAGTCTTCCACCGCACTTGCTCTAGTCCTCTCACAGCCCTCTTCCTCCCCCTCAACTCCACCGTATATGATGGAGCTAGTTTGGGCAAGGTTGGAAAGATGTCAAGGAGCAATTTTGTTGATAGCGGCCACCAGGCGGGACCGCCAGTTGTCTACCAGTGCCACCAGCAAGTTGCTGGGAGGCATTGAGTCCTGCAGAGCATTCAGTTTCATAAGTCTCTGTAGGTGGGCTAAAATATGCCCATTGCCATGGTGTTGCCATGGCCAACACCGGGTCCGAACAAGACCCAGAGAACAACAAATCATCATTAAAATCCCCCAAGATTATAAATCTTGGGTATTGCAGTGCCCAGGCTGTCACTGCCTCAAGGAGACTTGACAGGCCACCACTGGTGGTGAGGGTTCTCCTGCTCCCCACTGATGTCTGCTGCCACTCATCTGGATTCTGAGAGGAAATTCCAGGGTGAAACTCTGAATCCCCAATTAAAGATGCCTCTTTAGAAGTGATATCATCATGTTGAGTGATGCTGTAGTATTAACCAAAAACTCTGTGGTTAAACTATATTATCAGGTTCTTCCTGGCACCTTAAGGTGAATCCAAGCTTTGGTGGTATTTTTCATAACATGTACTTTAAAAACCAAGTGCTGAAGTGAAAGAGACTTATAAGTGAAGTATTAAAGCAGAAAGCCTGAGTGACAGGCTGCTCCATGCATTCTGATTGGCTAGCAGCAGTTGTGCGAGAAGTTATATGAGAGCTGTATTGCTGAAGGAAGAGTTTTCATATTCTGACCGAAACCTTTGTTGACAGAAGATCTGTTCTCAGCTGAGAAACCTCTACTCTGAGGAGAAATTAGTCAAATAAGGAGAAATTACTCTGAGGAGAAATTAGTCTTGACTAATAGTTGAGACTATAGGCCGAAAGCAGTTCTACACGGTTGGAAAGACTGGGAAAGATATTTGGCAGAAGAATTTTGGGAGTGGTGTGAAATTCCCAAATCAGGCCAAAGGAAGGTAGGGAGAGCAGAAGGATCCCTAGATTTTATCTCAGTGCCATTTTGAAAAGTTTTTAGTTAAAAGGGCTCTTACATCTTCCCCTAAAGTTGTGAGCAGAACTCTCAAATGCTAGTAAATTTCTCCCCCAAATTTTTCAAATTGGATCACAAATGCTCTGTGGATTCATATTCTCAAGCTGCTGCTCCCATTTGATCCTCTTATCCATCATCTACAGTGTCATGTAATGGTTAAGAGCAGCAGCGTCTAACCTGGAGAGTTGGATTTGATTCCCCATTCCTCCTCCATATGCAACCAGATGAATGATCTTGGGCCAGTCACAGTTCTCTCAGTGCTCTCTCAGCCCCACCTATATCACAGGGTGTCTGTTGGGGGGAGAGGAATGGAAGGCAATCATAAACCATTTTGAGACTCTTTCGGACAGTGAAAAGAGTATAGAAAAACCAACTCTTTTTCTCCTGCTTCTGCTTCTTTGTTCTGTGTTGAGAAATCCATGAAGTACAGGAGGTGTTTTGAGTCTTGCTTGAGTGGGTGGTTGTAGGGGTATGAAAACAGCATGGTGCGCATTCTTATTCTACTTAGCTGACCTCCATCCCTTATATGTCATTATCATTATTTGTTAATAATAACTTACCAACCACAGATCCCACATTGGGTGTGAAGGGAGCTTCTTTCTTTATTCTAGCTTTGCATATTTAGGCTTGGATTCAACACTATATTTTTGCTAATACAAGGTGTGATGATTTCTGTCTATTCTCCCTTCCATTGCAAATATTGAACTCCCAATCATGCTGTTCTTGTGGGTCCCAAAAGAAGCATATGGGGAGAGTTTAGGGCTGCTGAAGGTGGAGGTATAAGGAAGTCCTGCTGATGCAAATTTCCATTAGTGGAAGTTTACTGCCCTCAGTGTTTGTTATTGCATGGGAACATTCAGATTCATCTGCAAATAATTCACATATGCACATAGAATCATAGAATTGGATGGTACCTCCAGGGCCATCTAGCCCAACCCCCTGCAGAATGCAGAAAATTCACAACTACATTCTCTTATGGCATTCCCTGTAGCTGTCCACCTCCTCCATCCAGCCAACCATTACACCCAGCAGAATTTTTAAAATTTACTTCATTTATATCCCACCTTTCTTGCAGTGATTATAATCAGATGGCTCAGCCCTGTCACGACTATGCCCACACTGAGATGCAGGGCTGCCTATTTGAACTCTCCCCTGTGTATTAATTTCCCTTCTTCAAAAACAGATTATCTGGGCAGTTTACAATAACTCAAAGCACAAAGTCAATACAGCATTACATTAAAAAGAGTTCCTGTCCAAAAGTAGGATTGCTATGTGTCCCCTGGCTAGCGAGGGATGGGGGTGACACCAAAAAGACCAACCTTTTCTATAGAAAGTAGCCTCCAGCTCTTTATGTAACAAACACTGTCAGTTAGCCTCAGAAATAACTCCTGGCCCCTGCCTGGTGGAATGAGCTCTCGGAGCACTGCCAATAGGGATCAATCCAGTAATTATTCTGTATTCTGCGCATGCTAGTTAATGCATTTTAAAGGTCCTTGTGCAGCTGTATTTTCCTGTGCAAAATGGAAGCTCTATTTCTCCAGTGCATTGAAGGTGCATTATCCAATATGCGTGCAACAGAGGTTAAGCACATCCATTCTGTACTAGATTCTTGAAAGTCTGCACCCTGGGTCATGACTCTGTGGACAAATGCCCTCCTCTTTTAAATGATACTTTAAATTTTTGCAAGCCAGTTTCAAAGCGAAAGCAAATTCCCAAGTACACACTAAAGAGTAGCTTCAATAGACCCCAAACTGTTTTCTGTTCCTGGATGATAGAAAGCTGTAGCTGGAGTAAGTAAGAGAGCTCTCGAAAAGCCCTTTCCTTCACCTTCTGTTTTCTTCTTGCTGGACTGAGCTGCACTATTGTTTGGTTTCATACGTTTCCTCTTGGCAGCTGATTAACTGAACATGTGTTGGTTAAAGGTAAATCAAAGTCCCTTCAGTGACTGACATGCAGAATTACCCAAAGCGCCAGATTTATTATCATGTCCATACACGGCTGTATAGGAGAAAGGGCACAAAATGTATTTTCATGCTGTTTCTCTGGATACCGACCTGCACCTTTTACTGCTAGGGAGTAGGCCTATTTATATGTTGTTTCTTTCCTGCTGCTGATTATGCAATTCTTCTTGTTTACAGGGCACAAATTGTTCCACCAAACAATTAAAATAGAGTATAGCACATGGTTAAAAATTGCTGAATATTCCTGTTCACAGGCAGTCCTACAGCAATTGAAAGGGAACGCTGTGTCAACGGTACAAACTACCTAGATTAAGCAAAAATGTCTATCTAGTCCACAGGCCTCAAACTCACTTTGCTTTGTTATAGGTGCATTGACCTAAACTCAACTGTTAGGATTTCAAGTCAACGCAGCTTTTGTAGAACAAGTAATCTACAGACTGCAAACAAAATATCATTTCTGCTCAGTACTTTCTTATAGTGCTTTGGTACACTGTCATATTGCAGAATTATGAAGCAATGGATTGGTCAGATGTTCAGTCTGAAGTCCTGGGAAACACAGAGTGAGCTGAGGACATTTAACTGAGGTGTTTGTTTCATGTTACTGGCCAAAAATATTACATACATTTTATAGGCTTTGCTTGATGTAGTTAGTGGTTTGGTATAATGGTTAGGAGCACTGACTTCTAATTTGGCAAGCTGGGTTTGATTCCCTGCTCCCCCACATACAGCCAGCTGGGTGACTTTGGGCTCACAGCACTGATAAAGCTGTTCTGACTGATCAGTACTATCCAGGCTCTCTCAGCCTCACCTACCTCACAGGGTGTTGGGAAATGAATGGGAAGGTGATTGTAAGCCACTTTGAGGCTCCTTTGGATACAGAAAGGTGGCATATAATAACCAACTCTTCTTCTTCTTGATGAATGATGCCATGGATAATATCAAAACAGGTAAATGAAACAGATACTGACACCTGAAACTTGATGAGGGATACACAAAGAGCTTTTTTTAATGAATCAAAGCTAGATTGAAAATCAAGAAGAATGCAGTTTAATTCTTTACATGTAATATTCCTTGAAAGTCTGGGCCATTAGAAATCTAAAAGTGTTAAGAGTCGGAAAGCCACTGTGATGAGTGACAAAGGCAAAAATTAATTAGATGGTTTGCATTGTCCAACTTAAAACTGCTATTCATTTTAAAGATGAATGCATTCATCTGCAGACTAATTAACAAATAGAATCTCATGCAATCAACGCATAAACTTGCTTGAACAACAGTGGGAGAACAGTGGGAGAACAGTGTGAATAATAATTCTAGATGGAATTTCTCACATATGGTACTTGATCCAGAATCTCTGCACCATGCCACATGAAGCAATGGGCATTTTAATATGAATTATTGTATTAAAATGGCAAATGTTAAAATACCTTCTCTCAACTCATATTTGAAGTCACTGGGAGGATGCATGTCTCAGGGCTTTTAAAAATTTTCAGACAGTACTCGTGTTATTATCAATCCCTTTTTCTGGGACTCTTCCAAGTCTCCATGTGGTGGCTGCCCCTCTCAGCCAGAGAAAGAGAGAGGGAACCAGTAGTGGGGGTTGTCTTGTGGAAACTAATCAAGGAAGGGGGGAATTGGTGGAAGTTGGCACGAAATGATGTATGAAGAAAAAGAGTTGGTTTTTATGCCCTGCTTTTCTGCAGTCTCCAAGTGCTTTACTGTTGCCTTCCCTTTCTCTCCTCACAACAGACACCCTGTGAGGTAGGGGGGCTGAAAGAGTTCTGAGAGAATTGAGACTGGCCCAAGGTCACCCAGCTGGTTTTATGAGGAATGATGAATTCATAGAATCACAGAGTTGGGAGGTACCTCCAGGGTAGTCTAGTCCTTCCCCTGATTAAACCTGGTTCTCCAGATTAGAGTTCATAGCTACTACTACACCACTACACGAAGCTGGCACCTAAAAAAAAACATGCATGGAATGAATGTATTAAGTATTGTGCCCAGGCCTGTGATAAAACTCAGTTGTCTGGTGGTAATTAGTTTGTAATTACTGCTTGTATGCTTTCATAAGAAAACCAAAGACTCTTCTAGTCCAGCATCTTGTGTCCTGAGTAGCCAAGCAGACCTACCAGAAAGCCTAGAGCATGAAAGCCTGTCAGGTGGTTGCCTGTCAGGAACTGATATTCAGAGGTACACTGCCTTTGAACATAGAGGTTCCATTAAGTTGTGATGTCTTAATAGCCAATGATGCACTGTGAATGTTTCAAATCCTGTTTTAATGCTATCAAACTAGGCACCATTGTTCTTGTGGCAAGAGGCAGCAAGTAGAGAAGCTATGTGAACTCTTTTTCCTTGTACCTCTTTGGTGCCACTTCCTTTTGGTTGCATTCTTTTTTAAAAATCTCCTTTCTTTATGCTTCATTTCAGCGGTGTGAACCTCGAGGTAATTGCGCACAGCCTTGGATTGGCTTTGGCCCGCTTGGTGCAGTTGTTTGGGGCACCAGAGCAGGGTCTTGCCAGCACCTTGTATTCTAGCATGCCCCCTAAGGAGCAAGCATTTCTGAGTGCTTGTGCAAGATAAATCAGAGCAAAAGAACATGCATACACATTTTCATTTGCCAAATGATGAAGTCAATTCAGAAGGAATTTTATTTATTCAGGAAAAGATTTCTGGAAATGGTTGCAGGTCAAAGTGCAAGTTTGAATTCGCCAACCAAAAAAACGAAAGAAAAACTCTACCAGTAACAGTACATGGCTGTGGTGTTGGAGTAACTCTACAAATATTCCTTTAGTTTTTCCGCACCCAGTCAGCTTTTATTGCACACTCCGAAATGGCACATGGGAAGACAAAGTCTTCCTGCTAATGAGAACATGGGGAATTACACTCACAGCTGGAATGTTCTTTTCCTAAATGGGATGCTGTCTAACACAAGCTCCAAAGATAGCTTCATTGATTTCAATACATCTATTCATTAATAGAAATATATTGACTCAAGCCAATTGGACACTGCAAAATTAAAAATTCCTAACAGGATTAGAAGTGGATGTACAAAAATGTTAGCTTGAATTGAGAGATATTATGTAATGAAGCATATCTGTCAGAACACAAGGATGGCTGTGCTAAATTAGACCAAGGGTCCATTTAATCAGCATTCTGTCTCTCTGGCAAGTTTATAAGCTTGGCAGAAAAGAGCTACACCTGAATGTTTGCCCCAGAAGTTGTCAATAGCTCCAATGGTACCCAAGTCAACTCACGTGTGGGGTGTACTGTGAAACAGCTCAACAAAAATCCAGGTGATCTAAAATTGTAGTGGGTCAACAAGAAGAGATCTCTGAGTTAGTAGTCCCTTTAAGAATATCCTTGTAAACTTTCCATTTAACTTCTGCTCTTGAGGATTAATTCTTTTCATAGTTTCTCATATTCTCTCAGCTGAAACACCCAACTGCAACAGGTGAAGACCCATCAGCCGTGATAAAGTAGAAGAAAAAGACTCAAACCGGCGATGGTGAAGTGATCTAATGTTCAAAACAATTTCACAGCATTCAAAACAATTTCAAAACGTATTCCCAAGTGTAGTCAGTTTTCGATTCTTCATCAGTGAATTCTCAATATAAATGTACAATGTAATATATATAAATATAAACATATCCCCATGCTACATGCTAATTCAATGTAAAGATCAAAATTACAAAAATAAAAATGGAAATACTTCAATATTGTAATAACTCAATCTTCTCTAATAGTGTTTTTGTGATTGTTGGAAATAACCTACAAAGATTCTACCCAAAATACATATTATAAATCCTTATAAAATGCCACTAAAGGTTAATTCTATTTAAATGGTGAATATTACCTACTTAGTCTCTTATAATGTCTTGGTTATATAGTTCAGTTATATAGACCAGTTTGGGATTGAACTATGATTTATCTTTGCAGGTTATTTCCATAATTAGAGAAGATTGAGTTATTACAATATTGAGGTATTTCCATTTTTATTTTTGTAATTTTGATCTTTACATTGAATTAACATGTAGCATGAGGATATATTTATATATTATATTATACATTTATATTGAGAATTCACTGATGAAGATATCAAAAACAGACTATACCTGGGAATCTGTTTTGAAATTGTTTTGAACATTGTGATATTGTTTTGAACATTGAAACACTCTACCGAGCAAGTGGGACCATGGCAATGGCTAACTCCATTCAGCATTCTGTACCTAACTCCTTCCTTCATATCCCACCAACAAGGTAAGTGACTTAATTTAATAAGAAGTTAATTAATTAATTAAAACACTTATATCCCACCTTTCTTCTTGGTTGGTTTATTCTGGGTTATGTTGCACCCACATGGAGTCTTCTGTTTCAGTGTTTCCAACATCCCCTTTCAGAACAAAGGCCACCTCTCTGTTCACTATCCTTCGTGCTCAATATTATTCCTTTCATCATGTAGCTGTGTTCTAGCCCTGTTAAGCTGAAAGATCTCACCCCCAACCTTACATTTGATCAATTACCCTGAGTACTGTATTGTGTTTCTAGTAGATTGAAAGTGACTCAGGGCACAAACCCAGTCTCTTATGAGTTGTGTAACGCGCTATGTATACTCAAGATGCTCCATAAATAATTATAATGAGCCAGGAGTGGATTAGTTTTATTAATCAAAAACTGTCTAAATATAAATTTTGCTTGGATGGCTACATTTCCTGTTTAGACTTCATCTGTGCCTGATCTTTAAGAGCACTAAATCCATTTATTCAAAGGGTCACCAACAGGAGTGACAGGCAAATAATCACAGGCTAAAAGCTAACCATGTATCATTTTGATGGGGTTGAAACAAACAAAAAAAGAGAAGAAAAAAGAACTTTAGGATGAACAGACTAAGCTAACACCACAAATGTTGCCTTTGATTAAATTACTCTCAGTAGATTGGAAAATCAAGACGTCTATGGTGTGCAATTAAAATCTTTTGATTTACAAAGGGGGAAAATGTTCTAGGCACTCAGACAACTTGTTATGCAGGAGTGTAATACATACAAACCACAATGTTAGAAAGGTCCCAGGAGATCCATTAATTCTGCAAATGTAACTTATTCAGTGTATTCAGGTGAAAAAAATGCACACTACATTTAACCATAGTTCTAAGACAATTATTTGCATATCTTGCTTAGCAAATACTTATTTTTCCTTTCTGCTAGCATCCTTCTGATACCACCTATTTTGGCACCCCCATTGTGCATGAACCAAATATGGCTGTCCAAATACAGCTCTCAAATACTATCTTTTACCTACAACTGGACTCAGACCCCACACAGGAATACAAAAAAGAACAACACAAAATTATCAAGGAATTACCCCACACCTTCAGAAAGAAATCCTTTCAGACACACCAAAGGAACTGCGACCAGGTAACTTTTATCTTCTACCCAAAATCCACAAACCTGGCAACCCAGGGTACCCAGTTTTCTCAGGCATAAACACTATACAGGGGTATATGGACTCTGTTCTGAGACCCTATGCCATCAACACACCTAGTTATGTTCACAACACCACAGACTTTCTGAGGAAAATACAAGCTTTGAACAACCTTTCAGAGAATACTATTTTAGCCACCATGGATGTGGAATCCCTGTATACCAACATCCCAAACAAAGATGGATTACAAGCTATTAGGAATACAATTTCTAACAACAACACAGCTGACGCATCCACCAAACTGTGCCATTTTGTTCTCACCCATAACCACTCCAGATTTGGTGACAAATTATTCCTTCAGATCAATGGTACAGCCATGGGCACCTGAATGGCCCCTCAATATGCCAACATCTTCATAGCAGACATGGAACAATGCTTCCTAAACGCTCACCCACTCATACCTCTCATATACCAGCGATTCATTGATGACATTTTAATCGTCTGGACACATGGTAAAGAAGCCCTGGATACTTTCCACCAGACATACAATGACTTTCACCCCATTATCAACCTGAAAATGAGCCATTCTATGCAAGAAATACATTTTCTGGACACCACTGTAAAAATAAACAATGTATGCCTAGAGACCACTTTATAGACCCATTATGCACGGGGGTTTTAGCGCGCGTTCGCGGTGGAATGGCAGTGACTAAAATCACCGATAATGCACGGAGTTGGCTGCAACCGGCCGCAGATTCGGTGCACGCTGCCGAAAAAGCCGTGTTAGCGGAACGTGGAAGAAAGCGCAGCTTCCTGGGCAACCAGGGCACAACCAGAGGCAGTGCCGAATTGACCACGTGCATAATCGGGGAGGCCGGAGGGTCGGAGGTGGTGCGACCGCTCAAGCGGCTGCCGGAACGAATGGCAGCACAGGCTGGGGAAACTCAAGGGAACACAGACCGAAAGGCGGCCGGAGAGCTCACAGCGGAGGGGGGCGAGGGGATCGCCGTGGCTAAGGATGGCAGAGAGGCCGGCCACCCACCTCCCACCCATTCCCAAACACACACCCCAACCACAAACAAGAACGGAGGCGAGGTCTCTAAGAAAATACAAAAACTTTATACAATAGTGTGAATGAACAAAGCACAAATATACAATACAAAGCTTAAAGTAGGGGAAACAATATATAGGGGAAACCTATGGGGCAGAGGAACCGGGGTAGCAAAGAAGGGGAGAGGCGAACTGGGAGTAAGCTAAGGGGAAGGGGAAACATGCTCCTTCCCTCTCCATGCCCGACAAACCCGGCAGGGCTGTGCCTGCGCAGGCTGCTTCCGCCCTTCCTGGCCTCCGCCTCTGAAGCTCGCCAACGCAGCGGCGCACTCGCCTCGCTTCCCCTTGGCTCTGCATCGACGCCTCGATACCCGCTGCTCTGGGTTTTGCCACCATTGCGCCCCATCTCGTGCATAATCGGTTTGCTTCGCGTCTTCCCCCTCCGCGTTTTCCATATGACCCGAAATCGCCGTTTCGGCGGCCGTGCATAATGGGCCACAGTGAAAACTTGCAGACCTACAAACCTACCTGCATGCCTCTAGCTACCATCCTAAATATACCAAATAATCCATTGTATACAACCAGCCTCTACATTACAACCACATCTGCTCCAATCCACAGACAGAGATTCCCACCTGAAGGATCTACAACAAACCTTTTTGGAACTAAAATACCCAGACACTGAGGTCAAGAAACAGATTAACAAAGCCAGAAGGATACCCAGAGAAAACCTGTTGGAAGACAGACCCAAAAGAGACAATAACAGAACACCACTAGAGGTTACATATAGCTCTCAGCTCAAGACAGTTCAGCGCATCATTGCTGAACACTTAAGTGATCATACAGTTTTAACATCTGTATGATATACCTTTTGAGGAATGTACTGGAAATCTGTGGGGGTTTTTTGAGGCTGTTCCTTATGGCTCTGATCCTGCAAGGCTGTAGGGATCATGAGCATTTGGCTAGCAGTTACAATACTTGTGGTGGTTGGTTCACCAAAAATATGGTTTTGCTCCTTCATTTTTCACTAGCAGGTGGGGTTACAGAAATCTGATAGCACCCTGTAATGATTCGCTGCCAGCATATTTGCAACGTGTGGCCTTTAGGCAATATGTATACTCGCCCTCTGCCAATCACAGAGACTAATATGGACAATATGGACAAGACTGGAAGGAGAAGAATATGCAATGTCACTTAATGTTAACACAAACTGCAGAGTCTCAGTGGATGGCAGCAGAGAATTAGTATAGAGGAAGGTAGGGTCCTGTCTGACCTTTTCCTTTGTCCATTCCTGCTGCTGTCCCTTTTGTTACCCAGAATACTATTCTCAGAGGTTCCTTTCTTCTGGTCACTTTCCCCTCTCTCTTCTTCTGTCCACTGTGAGGACTGGATGTGCTTCCTACAATCACTCTCTATCATAGCTCAGATACAGGGCTATAACTAGAAGCCTTTCCTTTGCCTTTCCTGTTAAGTTCTCTCACAATAGAAAACTTCTGTTTACTGAATAAGAAGCCTAAGAGCAAACTTATTCTTCAAGCAGCCATTGTATAGAATTCTGCTATGCAAAGAGTCATTTCTCTTCTCAGGTATAACGTTTGGAAATAAAAGAAAAATGAAGCCCTGGCTCCATT
Source organism: Paroedura picta (assembly GCF_049243985.1). Lineage (NCBI taxonomy): Eukaryota > Metazoa > Chordata > Lepidosauria > Squamata > Gekkonidae > Paroedura > Paroedura picta. The sequence continues at coordinate 97,225,490 of NC_135371.1, forward strand.
CTTCTTCTTGAAAATCTCTGGGTTTCTAGGTGAATTTCTCAGTGCAAAAATATCCTTTGTAGAAATGCCAAACATTTCACTTTGAACATGTAAGCAAGCATACCTCTCTTCATAACCTGTGAGATGAATGCCCAGTCTGTTTGTCTGCCCATTAAAGAGTTCAAATTGCTATCAGACAGCTTTGCACCTATGCCATAGCAGTGTTAATGAAGTTGCTTTGCCATTTTCTTTCTATGGGGGAGATTTTGCATTGCATCCATGCAGTAAATGAGAGATTGATTCTACCTGGGGTTGTGGATGGCCACATCAAACATTAAATGATGTGTATGTGGGAACTACAACCCTCGATGGCTATGCACAAATCTCTATTATTATTATTATTATTATTATTATTATTATTATTATTATTATTATTATTATTATTATTACATTTCTAGACCGCCTCTTTCCCATTCGGCTCAAGGCAGTTTACAACACATTAAAAATGCATAGATACTTTTTAAATTACACATTGTCAAAACCCTGAGGGATTTGCCATGTTCAATGTTTGATTCCTTTTGATTTTATTCCTTGCCTCTGTGATGGGTAACATTTTGCAATGTTTGTTCTATTGTTCAAAACCCTTTTGTTTAGCTTGAGCCTGCAGCCATTTAGTCCTGGGATTCTTACAAGTAGCTCACATCTGATCAGTTACCTTTACCCCTGCTGGGCCCTTTGCCTTTCACACCCTTTGTAACTCCTGTCACCTCAAGACAGCCTGAGCTGCTCCTATTATCTCTTTGCTATCTCTTCTGCAAAGTGACCACCCCCCACCAGCAGCATCAGAGGCTTCTACTATGTCAACCGTCTGCCACTCAAGGACCCATTATGCATGGGGCAGAACGCCCATGCTGGTGGCGGCAGTGCTTCAGGGAAAATCCCTGATAATGCTTGCTGCCGCTGCCAGCGCAGGCATGTCCTGGCCCAGGGCTACGGAAGGCCCGCGTTATGCAAACGCAGGAACTTCCACAGCTTCCTGGATACGCCGGGCAGCGGCAAGGGCTTAAGCGGGGTGGCACCATGCATAATAGAAAGTGCTGGGCCTTTCAGCCCATGTGGCCCCGACCTACGAGACACCGCACACCCCTGCAGGCACTGAGGAGCCGCGGAGCCGGCAGGGGCAACCCCCTTGCCTCTGCCATAGCATATGGAGGGGTCCCAGCTCCCCCGGCCCCTCCCCCCGTCTGCTGCCACTTACCGTGGACGGAAGCATCCCGGGCCTCCTGGCTCTGGTGCAATGTACATGTTCATGCGCTAGCCGGGACAACCCTGCATGCCCCACCCCCGTGCATACACGGGAAATGGTGGGGCATCCTGCCCTGCCGCAGCAGCACGGTGGCAGCGTGGAGTAGCTGCCGTCATGCATAATGGGCTAAGGTGAAGCTATGCCCTGAGGAGAAGTGGGGGTGGTACTCTAAATGCAATATAGAGCCTGAACTGAGGGCCCATCCTCAGTTCAAGCAAAGAATGCATATGCTGCTGCCTCTATGCTATCCATTAAAGAATTCTTATTTTATAAAATCACAAGTCTTTTTTGTTCTATGAGGGGGCAATTATAGATTGCTTGAACTTACTTCTTGGACCCTGAGATTCACATGAGTATGTCCGACAGAGTCTGGAGTACTCAAGCGAAATGAAGAAAAATAAAAGAAGGAGACAGCATGAATGGCTGTGATGGCCACAGAGGTGGTGAAGGCCACAGCGGCAGCTGCCCAGACTGCAGGGGATAAGATAGCAGACAGATGAGGCAGTGCTTTGGCCAACAGGTTTGCTCTCGCAGAGAGGGGGGCCCATTGCTTGTGCTGTGGCTTCTGGAGTGACTACATGGCTTACAGTACAGACAAAAATAACCAAATCCAAGGAGGCTATTCTTATTCTAAATCCTGTCTCAGACATTTCTGGCTGCTAATTGAAAGACACAACTACATAAATATATGTTAGCCACCTAAATAAATACATAGATATGTTAATGTTAATCTTAATACAATATTGGTTATAAATGGTTTTTCATAGGTAATTGTTCTGCCAAAGCTTTGATGTTTGGCTCTGATCATCTCTTAGGTGATGACAGCCCACTGCTGATCAATACTGCTAATGAACGTCACAATCCTTAAGAATAGTTGATCAGTGTTATTCGTCTGTCAGATGATAAGGGTGATATTTTTATGCTTTAAATTGTCAGAAGAAGCTTTTAATGGTTGGTACTTCATATTCGGTTCAAATAGATGGCCGAGTATAACAAAGTTCACCTGAACTTAAACAGAGGTCGAAACATTTGCTACTTCTGCAAAATAGTCCCAGGAGTTCTCAGGTTGGACCCTTGATAACATGAACCAATAATATTAAGATTCATGAAAAGCAGATTGGCATTTAACCTTCATAAAGACAGCCTGAGTAGCCATAATTTCTACACAAAGTATATAAGATAGGCTTAATTTTACATGAAGGTTCCCTGTTACACAAATAATTTAAGTTGGTTCCCTTCCCAAGTATGTTAATGATGTTAATGACAACCTCAATATGCACATACACTATTTGCATTTCCCCTTCTAATTATGTGTTTCTAAGGGAAGCTCTAGCATTGCAGTGGCACATTAGTCAATTCATTGGACTTGGCTTTTCCCAGATTCACTTGGCTTTCTTTTAGGAGGAATTCAAAGTGTTCTTAAACAAAATTTCTCATCAAAGCTTGGCAGTCTGAATTAAACTTGTCAGTATATGTAGGTTGTCTCCTGTCTTCTTGAAAGCATATGATACTGAAAAGTAAACTGTACTTCACTGAAGAGGTTCATGGTTTACTCATAGTTGCCAACTATTCTTTTCATAACTGTATTAGCTGCTGATAAATTAATAGCTCCTTTAAGTATGAAGATATGACCCTTTCTGTTTACATAATTCCTTCAAAATAAACATTCCTATTTTCAGCAGTAATATTATTAATAATATAATACCATTAATATAATATAATAATTATTAATTTTAAAGGTTATAAAATTAGACCACAACCCTGAACTGTTTAACAGACAATTCCACATCCTTTGGATGTGCTTATTTTTTCCAAAGTAGGGATTTGGGATGGGTAGCTCACTACAGAAAGTAATTGTCCTTACAGGTTTTGGTCTACTGCCCTGATTCACCCTACTCTGATAATTAATTTGGGGATGGTTTACCCATACTGTGATCTGAGTGTTTATTCTTCTGACTGGATCTCATTATACTCTGTGCTTTAAAATGAAATGCAACATATTGATGTTTTGCCCTGCTCTTCAAAGGTTTCTTGCTCTGTGTATGTACTAGTGTGCACACTCAAACAAGGCAGGAAAGACTTGGGAAGCAAGAACAGAGGCAGAAACTACTATTCCCTTCACAATAGGTAGCAAGCCTAGTTTGAAGGATGGGGATATAGCATCCACACGTCAACCATGGAAGTTTGCAGGGTGAAATTTGACCAGTAGAATATATTGGGTGAAGACCTATATGCGACTCTTCATTGTTTGTATTCTTCATGAATGTGAGCATGTATATCAAGACTGAGGAAAACAGAATCACAACTCAGACATTTGTAATTCATTGGAGAACTTGCCAAGAAACACCCGCCCCCCCCCCACACACACTAGTTTAAAGTCCCTGATGCAAGGGTGCATAATATACACAATGATTGTATTTTTCTTTATTGACATAAGGTTCCTTTTTCTTTCATTTAAACCATTTTCAAATTTGGCCCTATGAGCAAGTCAACACATAGCCAAATGTCATTTGAATGTGTGACAAAGTTCTTGCAGCAATGCACCCTCTCAGTGTCTGAAAACAGAGAGTTTTGCTCAGTAAATAGGGAGCAGCAGCCCAGTGATTGCTGTAAGCTGGCTTTGTGGTGTCACACTGTCGTACCTATTAAATTCCCATGTTCCTATTAAGTTCTCAGCCTATCATTATTATTCCACTTACGTCAGCCATGCATCTACAATCCCTAATTTTGCACTACTTCTAGATATCTGTAATTTATTTTTCAGCCAACTGTTTAAGTGACTCATCAACAGGAAACATGGCTAAAAAAACAAACTTTTTTTTTTAAATATGCATTTGTATCAGAGAAGGGAAGGCAGCTAGAAACAAGATCACTTTTCAGAAAGGATGTTTACCTAGACTTTCTCTGCTGCTACGGTAACTGAAAGAGTGCATTGTTGTTTTGTTTTTAATTAAGCTTTTTAGCATGCATCTCAGCTAAAGTATTAGCTTTTTAGTATATGACTATTGAACAGTGCATATTCTTTAGATGTTTTTTTATTTATTCACTGCCAAATGCAGGATTCTCCCAGCAAAAACTAGCCTGCACATTTACTACCACTCGCTGCTAACGATTCAGGAGAGAAAAGCCAGACTGTGAGGCAAACTTTCCATGATCCAGCAAGAGTCACTGGCAACAGAGATTGTGGTTCTATATAAATTTATTTGGTGGCATACCTCTTTAAAGGAAATGGGGCTTAGTTTCAGATAATCATGAATAGATATGGGGTGCAGATCCTACTGAGACCAACAGAGTCAACAAAAATGCTTAGTAACCTTACTCAGATGTAAGACTTGCCAGGTGAACAGATTTGCTTCCAAGTAAGAATGCATAGGGGTTGGAGTCTTCAACATGGCAACCTTTGGCTGCTTTTGAAGTCAAATTACAGATCTGGATTTCCAGTAACAGCACTCTTACTATCACTCACCTTCAGATCTACCTTATACACAGACTTTTCCTTCTGGTGCTGGAAGGCAGTACCCTGATCTCAAGAATAAATTATGGATCCTGTGCACCATATGAATAAAACCTGACCTGGGATACTATTGCTGCTATATTGGACAAGTATGCTCAGCAACAATTCATGATATTCCATCTAATTCAAAGTCAGCAAGGCTTAATCTAGTGTGCCAGTACAAACCACATGGAAAGCAATAGGACAGCCTGACACAGGGGCCTGTGGAGTGCAGCCTATAAATCTGTGAAGAGCAAACGTATTTGTATTCATTGTGTTTACTCAATCCGGATCAGGATTTATTACTTCCTGTCTAGTTTACTAATTTAAGAGGGATGCACTGATGATAATAGAGTTGCGCATCACTACTTCTTTAGATTTATCCTCTTCTCTTGTCTGTTTTCAGGGCAAAAGTGCACAGTTGCTTTTGGAATTGCCATAGTTCAATGATGTACACAATTTTTTCCCTCTGTACTTGTCCTTTAACGATACACAATAATGTAATTTGCAAGCAAGTACAATCTGCCCTCTCATAGAATGTTACAAGGGTCTGAGATCAGCCTATGATTCCTTTTGCTTCTTGAAGTTTGCCAGCATGTTTTCTTTCATTCTGGATTGTACTGGGGTAGAGGAGTTGTTGAGATTATAGCCAAAAGGTGATTAGGACATTCTCAAATGGCTCAGCTCACCCCCACCCCCCAATTTAAGCCTCCCATCTAAAACATTTCTGCAAGGTTGCCATTTGAACATTTAAAAATATTATCAAATGACTCTACTGCCCCCCCCCAAAAAAAAAACACCATGAATACCACTAAAGGGCCAAGATCTCTATTGGCAGCTTATTCTACCAGGCTGGAGCCAGGGTTGAAAAAGCCCTGGCTCTGGTTGAGTCCAACTGCACTTCTAGCAAGTTGGCATTCACTGAGTGAAGAGCTCTTTGTGGGACATACTCAGAGATACAATCTCTCAGATACACAGTAATGTATATGTGTAATTTGTGACTGAACAGGGCTTGGATGTGAATGGACATTGAAGACCATATACATGCTCACCCAACAGATGGGCATTAGTATGCTTAATCTAGCCCTAGAATTTTCAGGGATTCTGGTACCTTGGCACTTATCTATGTCTGATTCATATAAATCCATATTTAAACATATATATATAAGGTTGTATTCTTTCCATCTTCCTGTTTAACTCGTATGCAAAATTCAAATTCAAATTCAAAAAATCTTTAATGGCATATAAAACATCATGAGAACAAGGGTAATTCATAATTATAATAACTTGTATGCTTATATGATTTATGAGAGAGACTGAACTCAAAGGATCGAACACTGGAATTAAGATTGGAGGAAGGAATATAACTAATTTTTGGTATGCTGATGACACTACCCTCCTGTCAGAAACCAAGGAAGGCCTAGAACAGCTGGATTACAAAGGTCAATGAAGTAAATAAGAAATCTGGCCTTTTGATAAATACTAAAAAGACAAAAAAGTGACCACTGCAAAAAACAGACATGTCACCATAACAATTGATGGTGAAGAGATAGAGTGTGTTCAATAATTCATTTTTCTTGGATCACAAATAGATGTGAGTCAAATGTCAAATTGCTCCGGGTTGTTCAGCAATGGAACAGAGCATGGAAAAGCAAGGACATAAGCCTGACTACCACATGTAGATTAGTTAGATCTATCATATTTCTAATAGACACTTATGCATGTGAAAGTTGGACAATGAAAATAATCAGTCTTGTGAAGAATCAATTCATTTGAACTCTGATGTTAGAGAAAGCATCTGCAGCAAAAGTCACACACAAGGAAATACTAGAGTGCATAAAATCTATTGTGTCATTGGCAGGCAAAATCATGAAATTCCAGCACACTAACTACAGGCATATTATGCAATCCAGCTCAATGGAGAAAGTGATTATGCTAGGATTGGTCAGTGGAAAAAGAAAACAAAGCCGACAAAGAATGTAGTGGTTGGACATGATTGGGATGGAGACTGGACGGAACACTGCACAACTGAGAAAAGTGGTATGGGATTGGGGATCATGGCAACAATTATGCATGGCATCATCAAGAGTTGGACATGACTGAATAGCCAACACAACAACAACAACAACATTTCCTTGGAGTGGAGCATCATTGCTTTGGTGCCATTGGCTTGCAGGATCTTCACATGATGATGGGAAGCTTGCATATTAGTTCCATATCCTTTTGACTTACTCTCTCCCTCTCTTCTTGAAGTTATTGAAAAGGACTGGTTGATTGGTATGTGTATGGGGAATGTGTAGAGAACTGATGTTGCTAGAGGACTGCAGCAGGGAAACAATAGGAAAGCCCTGTTCCTGTTGAGTTACATGGGCAGACACAGCAGCAAAGAGGAAATCACACTAGTGCTGAATACATCTGAAATTAAACTTCTACTGGGGGAAAGAAAATTGCTGGGGGGGTGGACTCATGCAGCAATGTCACAGAGTAGGTGGAATGTTGTGTGGTAGCTTTGCTCCCACAGAGCAGTAGTGAGCTTATATGGGATTCCAAGCACCTCATCTATAGTGCCATCCTATGGCAAATTACTCCAGACTAAATGCATTAATTTCAATAGGCTCAGGCTAGAATAACTGTGCAGAATAGCACTGTAAAGTTATTGTTTATAAAATTAGGCCATTTTCTCCTATCTGCCTGAAATATTACCTGAAAGAGTTTCAAAGCAGTGTACAATCACTTTCCCTTCTTCTCCCCAACAGAGATACCCTGGGAGGTTGATGGGGCTGAGAGAGCTCTGACAGCCCAAGGTCAACCCACAGGCTGCATGTGCACCGGTGACCAACCTCCGAACCCCCCCCCCCACCATATCACTCCTTGCCCATTATGGTTGGGATCCCAGCCCTACCAGTGGAAAGAAGGGATGCTGGGAGCAAGCTTGGTGTCAACGCCAAAGGGGGGAGGGCTGACTGGGTTTTTAGATACCCTCAGTTATGGTCTGGTAGGTTGTTGGATGGGCCTTGAGAGCCCCTGTGTGCAGGCAGGATCCGGACTGATTCCTCTACCCTGCCAGTAGTTGGTAGGTAATAGTGGTTCTGGGTTGGGAAGAGGGAGGGAGGGTAGAGAGTTTATTTTCAGGGTGGGTGAGGGGTGGGTGGGCTAGGGAGGGTTAGGTTTGTTGGTAGCGCTAAACTTTGGGGTTAATTAGGATGTTGGCCAGCTCCTTTGGCTGGAGCTTGCAACATGAGAGGGTGCTGAGCGGTGGGGCCCTTACTGGGGCTGGGATCCTGACCATAATGGACCAGGAGTGATATGGTGGGGTTTGGAGGTTGGACAATAGAAGATCTGGGAGCTCTGTTGCCCCCAGTGGGGCCCAGTCATGGGGACACAGTCATGGCTGCGGGTGCACTCACTCCTCTTCTGAACTCTGCTCCATCCCCAGATATGTGACGGTGGAGGCTAGGGAGGATCTGATTCTGTTCCCTATGCAATGCAAGGTTGATCAACAACAATGCCTTTACTCTGCAGCATTTCTTTGCAGAGCTGAGGGCAGACCTTGCTTGTGTGACTGAGACCTGGCCGTGAGATGGCGAAACTGTTGTCTTTAAAGTTCTGGCCCCTCCGAGGTACTCAATCCTGCATCAGTCTAAGATCCATGGCAGGGGGGTGGAGGGGCAATTGTGGTCCAGGATGCTTTCTCCTGCAGGGCTCTCCCAGCACTGGAGATCAGGGAAGTGGAGTGTGTCAGCATAGGCTGGGACTCAGTCAAGGGCTTGGGCACCTAGTTGGTATACTGCCTGCCCAATGCCTGACCAGATGCCCTGCTGAGCCTGCTGGAGGCAGCAGCTGCCTGGGCATTGCAGTTTCCTAGGATTATAATCCTGGGGGGCTTCAATGTTCATGCGAATGTACCTTCTTCAGGACTTGGTTCAGACCTAGTGTCATCCATGGTGACACTAGGTCTCTCACAATTTGCTGCTGGGTTTGTACCACTATGCCCTGCAAGCTCATCTCAAGATACCACCCCTTCCCCAATTGGGTGATGGGTGTATTTTTGCCCACCTGCGGAGACTTATTGATCCACTTGGTTTCCGGAATGCTCTGTGGGACCCAATGCCTTCTGGTGAATTGTTGATGGCACTGGTGGAAGACTGGCAGTCCCACCTTACGGCTGCAATAGACAAGATCATCCCTAGATGTCTTCTCTGCCTTCACCTCAAGTGGGCTCCTTTGTATATGAGGGAGCTGTGGGAGAGGAAGAGGGAAGTGAGATGACGAGAGTGAGTGTGGTGGAAAACATGCGATGAGGTGGCAAGAACCTCTTATGGCATGCTTTTGAGGGCAGTGAAAGTGGCAAAGCGGTCCTTTCTTGCTATGGAAATTGCATCCACAAGTTCTCATCCAGCTCAATTGTTTAGGGTAGTTTAGTCTTACTGACCTTGAGGAAGGGTGTCAAAACATTAGCAAATTGGATTTAAGCTATAAGGCATTAGCAAGCTATTTTGCGGATAAAGTCTTTTCACTCCACCATGACCTTCCTGCCATGGTTGATACAGAAAAGGAGCTGGAGGCCTGTTGTCTGCCTTGGAGGTGACATTTGATGGCTTCAGGCAGCTCTCTCTTCCCAAAATGGACATGTTGCTGGATCCCTGTCCATCCTGGTTCCTCAAAGGGGGAGACCAGTGGATAGGAGGCCAGCTCAGGGATATTATCAATCTCTTCCTGTTGACCAGGGTGTTCCCTGAGCAGCTAAAGGGGGGGGTGGTTCGCCCTCTCCATAAAAAACCATCCTTGGACCTACAGCAGTGTTCCCCAACCTTTCTGTTGCTGGGGACCGGCAAGGCATCAGGCCGCACCCGCGCGGACCGCACCCGCACGGGTCACGCCCACACCCTGGGCCGCGCCCGCGGGCCACGCCCACACACCGGGCTGCGCCCGCAGATCGGGCCGCGCCTCGCGGGCCGCGCCCGTGCATTGGGCCGCACCCGCGGGCGCGGCACGCACGGGCGCAGCCCGGCCCTGATTCCCTCTCCCCGCCCTGCCGCAGTAAGAAGCTTCCCGGGCCGCAAGCTTGCGGCCTGGGAAGTTTTTTACCGCGGGGGGGGCGGGGACAGGGAGCTGCGGCCCGGTGCCATGGCCTTCGCGGCCCAGCACCGGGCCGCGGCCCGCAGGTTGGGGACCACTGACCTACAGGACCCGCCCAACTACCACCCGGTCTCACATCTTGCGTTCCTGGGTAAGGTGGTTGAAAGGGCCGCGGGGGACCAGCTCCTAGCATTCTTGGAGGAAACTTCGGCACTTATTATGTGAAGGACGGAGGAATCAAATCTGGCTGCAGCTCTTAACCACTCCACCAAGATGGCATGCGCATGTTCAAATCTTCCTACAGTGACTACTAACATTTGGGAGTAATTGAAACGATAGAGTTTCTGTGGTAGTAATGATTACCTTCACTGAGAATCTGTTTGAGAAGTTCCAACACATTTTCTTATATTTAAATGGAAATCTTTAGTGCTCAGCAGATCAACACATTGCTTTTTCTGCTGTAAGACCACTCTCTACCTGCAGTGACTAAATATGTTAGCATTAATAAGTGCGCTTTCTACATAAGAAATGGCTATCATTCAATTGTGCTCAGTGAGGAAATAATATGTACCAATGACGCTAATTTCATAATTGCAATGCAGAGTGACTGGTGAGGGAAAATATTTATTTTTACTAGTCTGGCAATTGGAGGAGTTGATGTCCCAGATGACCTTTATGAACTGGGCTTTGTCGATCTTGTCTGTATACAAGAGAATGGAAGTTTTCAGTAAAGCAATCAATGACAGTGTCAAGGCTTAGTAACAGAAGGCAGCAATTCCAAGTGCCATAACTTAAATAATGAATGAATATGATTCATTTATTTCTGCTGTTGCCCGGAAAAGTAGTAAATGGCAAAAGACAAAAGACAAATAGGATTGGTACAAATGGCTCTGAAATCAAAACGTGATAAAGACTGAGGAATGAGAGGACTAAGAAATTGTGTGTTGGGGCGGGTATGAATCACTCTCTGCATTGGAGGCGATAAGGAAGCATCTCTGCAAATATCCTTAAGGAGAAAGAGCAATAGATTGAAATAGTGGAGATCATCACAAAATTAAAAGTACAGTTGGTCAAATATGTTGACTTTTTTTACACAAAAATATTCAGATGGTCATTTTTGTCCCCTTCCCCGAGTATTTAAACTGCTCATTAGTATTGTTATTATACTGATCTTAAGACGGCTGTTTTATTAAATTATTTTATTTGATTTTATGGGCGGGTTTGTTACTAATCATGAGTAGTTCTCAATCATTTTATTTGTTCTGAGACTGTATCTATACTTAACAAAATTTGATTCCAATATCTCCTTTAAGACCAGGAAAGATTTTTGGATAAAAGTCTGACATCAAAAATCACAGGACTGAAAAACCTGTAGGGGAACATTTCAGCCTTCTAGGATATTCAATAAGGGACCTCAAAGTAGCTGTTTTATTGCAAAGGAACTTCAAGAACAGACTAGAAAGGGAGATTGCAGAAATGTAAGTTATTACAATACTCAAAACAATGGAATACCCAGGAGTGAACAAGGACATTGGTTTCTTATCTCACAACGTATGCTAACCGCATTCAACTCCTATATCCACATTCCTTAAAATCCCCTCTTTTTATTTTATTTGGGACAATGTGGCTGTAATGTGATGTAAGTAGTATGTAATGTAATTTCGAATCTAACTCTCTGGTCTCAGGACAAGATGACAAACTCTGTGTGGCTTGTCACTTGTGGGGATGCTTCCATGCTTGAGTGGAGACGGAAGGGGTAATTATTTTTAATTATTTCTTTTTACAACTGGGAAAGTGTCTGCCATTAATTGTTAACCTTGACATTTTTATTTCTCCAATGTTTTTGTAGACTGAACCCAAAGGACTGATTAGCTTTTTTAGCAAAGAATTACCATACTGCATAATTTGGATGTTATGACATAGTTTACTAATTTGCCACTAAATTACTTTCTCCTTATATCTGTACTCTTATGATCCTTGTTCGATTGTCTGAGGAAGAGTGCATGTACTCGAAAGCTCATGCCTCGAATAAATCTTTGTTGGTCTTAAAGGTGCTATTGGACTCAAATTTTGTTGTGCTACTTCAGACCAACATGGCTACCCAACTGAATCTGTTTCTATGCCTATACTTGAAACCGCTTTGGAAATACTTTCTGAGTAGAGAACATGAGGGTCTAAATATCCAAAAATTAAAAATAAAATGATTAGATTAAAATGCCCAGTTGAGGACATAAAGATTGGTACAATTAATTTTCATATCCAAATTAGCATGGTCCTATGTAGGAAATATATGCTCTTGTGGATTTTAGACTTTTAGACTTGCCAAACACAAACTGGAAACAAGGTTGTTAAAACACTGCAGGAAAAAAAACCCTGTGTAGGCTAAAAAATAAGGTACATACAATTGCACTCTTGTAAAGTTCAATAGAGGTGTCTTCAAAGTAATGGTCTTTTAGCGAGAGTGCTTCGCCACAGAAATGGCGTCCGCAAGCTCTCGCCCGGCCCAATTATTTAGGGCAGTTAGATCCCTCACGGCCCTTCAGGGGCGCCAAAATATTAGTCAATTGGTACTTGGATGCGCCCCCTTCAAGGATGCGCCCCCTTCAAGGATCGCTGCCTTGTTGTGGCAAGGGGGCTTGCGTAGTTCAGTGAAGCTATGAGCTATGCCGTGCAGGGCCACCCAAGACGGACAGGTCATAGCTGAGAGCTCTGACAAAAGGTGATCCACTGGAGAAGGAAATGGCAAACCACTCCAGTATCTTTGCCATGAAAACTCTATGGACAGTTCCAATAGGCATAACGATATGACACTGGAAGATGAGCCCCTCAGGTCGGAAGGTGTCCAATATGCTACTGGGGATGAGCAGACGGCTAGTACGAGTAGCGCCAGAATGAATGAAGCGACTGGGCCAAAGCCGAAAGGACGCTCAGTTGTGGAAGTAACTGGTGGCGAAAAGACAGTCCGATGCTGTAAAGATTTTTATTCCATAGGAACCTGGAACGTCAGATCCATGAATCAAGGTAAGCTGGACGTGGTCAAACAAGAAATGACAAGACTGAACATCGACATTTTAGGAATCAGTGAACTAAAATGGACAGGAATGGGTGAATTTAATTCAGATGACCATCAGGTATACTACTGTGGACAAGAATCTCGCAGAAGAAATGGAGTAGCCTTCATAATCAATAAGAGAGTAGGAAAAGCAGTCTTGGGATACAATCCCCAAAATGACAGAATGATCTCAGTTCGAATCCAAGGCAAACCATTCAACATCACAGTGATTCAGGTCTATGCCCCAACCACTGCTGCTGAAGAGGATGAAGTTGATCAGTTCTATGAAGCCCTACAACACCTTCTAGAAGCAACGCCCAAAAATGATGTGCTTATCATCATGGGGGATTGGAATGCTAAAGTAGGAAACCAAAAGATAACTGGGATAACAGGCAAGTTTGGCCTTGGAGTACAAAATGAAGCAGGGCACAGGCTGGTAGAATTTTGTCAAGAGAATACAATGGTCATAGCAAACACTCTTTTCCAACAACCCAAGAGACGACTCTACACATGGACATCACCAGACGGTCAACACAGAAATCAGATTGACTATGTGCTCTGCAGCCAAAGATGGAAAAGTTCTATCCAGTCAATAAAAACAAGACCAGGAGCTGATTGTGGTTCAGATCATGAGCTTCTTGTTGCAAAATTTAGGCTTAAATTGAAGAAAGTAGGGAAAAGCACTAGGCCACTCAGGTATGAACTAAATCATATCCCCAACGAATACACAGTAGAGGTGACAAATAGATTTAAGGAATTAGATCTGATAGACAGAGTGCCTGAAGAACTATGGACGGAGGTTCGCAACATTGTACAAGAGGTAGCAACTAAAACCATCCCAAAGAAAAAGAAATGCAAGAAATCAAAATGGCTGTCTGAGGAAGCTTTACAAATAGCTAAGGAGAGAAGGGAAGTGAAAGGCAAGGGAGAAAGAGAAAGATACACCCAACTGAATGCAGAATTCCAGAGAAAAGCTAGAAGAGATAAGAATGCCTTCTTAAACGAACAGTGCAAACAAATAGAAGAAAACAATAGAATGGGGAGGACCAGAGATCTTTTCAAGAAAATTGGAGATATGAAGAGAACGTTTCATGCAAAGTTGGGTATGATAAGGGACCAAAATGGTAGGGACCTCACAGAAGTAGAAGAGATTAAACAAAGGTGGCAAAATTATACAGAACAACTATACAAGAGCGAGCTTAACATCCCTGATGACCACAGTGGGGTAGTTACTGACCTGGAGCCAGACATCCTGGAATGTGAAGTCAAATGGGCCTTAGGAAGTCTGAGCAATAATAAAGCTAGTGGTGGTGACAGCATTCCAGTTGAACTATTCAAAATCTTAAAGGATGATGCAGTAAAAGTGCTACACTCAATATGCCAGCAAATTTGGAAAACTCAACAATGGCCACAGGATTGGAAAAGGTCAGTTTACATTCCAATCCCAAAGAAGGGCAATGCCAAAGAATGTTCAAACTACCGCACCATTGCACTAATTTCTCATGCTAGCAAAGTTATGCTCAAAATCCTACAAGCTAGGCTCCAGCAATATGTGGACCGAGAACTTCCAGAAGTACAGGCAGGATTTCGAAGAGGCAGAGGAACTAGAGATCAAATTGCCAACATACGCTGGATCATGGAGAAAGCTAGGGAGTACCAGAAGAACGTCTACTTCTGCTTCATTGACTATGCTAAAGCCTTTGATTGTGTGGAGCACAACAAATTGTGGCAAGTTCTTAAAGAGATGGGAATACCAGAGCATCTTATTTGTCTCTTGAGAAATTTATATGCAGGTCAAGAAGCAACAGTGAGAACTGAACATGGAATCACTGACTGGTTCAAAATTGAGAAAGGAGTTCGGCAAGGCTGTATACTGTCGCCTTGCCTATTTAACTTGTATGCAGAGTACATCATGAGAAATGCGGGATTAGAGGAGTCACAAATTGGGATCAAGATTGCAGGGAGAAATATCAACAACCTCAGATACGCAGATGATACCACTCTAATGGCAGAAAGTGAAGAGGAACTAAAGAGCCTGTTGATGCGGGTGAAGGAGGAGAGTGCAAAAGTTGGCTTGAAACTCAACATCAGGAAAACAAAGATCATGGCATCCGGCCCTCTCAATTCCTGGCAAATAGATGGGGAAGAAATGGAGATAGTGACAGATTTTATTTTCCTGGGCTCCAAGATCACTGCAGATGGGGACTGCAGCAAAGAAATTAAAAGACGCTTGCTCCTGGGGAGGAAAGCTATGGCAAATCTAGACAGCATCCTAAAAAGCAGAGACATCACCCTGCCAACAATAGTGCGTTTAGTCAAGGCTATGGTCTTCCCAGTTGCAATGTATGGCTGCGAAAGTTGGACCATAAGGAAGGCCGAGCGTCAAAGAATTGAGGCTTTTGAACTCTGGTGCTGGAGAAGACTCTTGCGAGTCCCTTGGACTGCAAGGCGAACAAACCGGTCAGTCCTAGAGGAGATCAACCCTGACTGCTCTTTAGAAGGCCAGATCCTGAAGATGAAACTCAAATACTTTGGCCACCTCATGAGAAGGAAGGACTCCCTGGAGAAGAGCCTAATGCTGGGAGCGATCGAGGGCAAAAGAAGAAGGGGACGACAGAGAATGAGGTGGCTGGATGGAGTCACTGAAGCAGTAGGTGCAAACTTAAATGGACTCCGGGGAATGGTAGAGGACAGGAAGGCCTGGAGGATCATTGTCCATGGGGTCGCGATGGGTCGGACACGACTTCGCACATAACAACAACAACAACTTGGATGCGAGGCATTAGCGAGCTTTTTTGCGGATAAAGTCTTGTCGCTTCACCGTGACCTTCCTGTCACAATTAATACAGTAAACGAACTGGAGACCTGTTGGCTCTCTTCTTCCGAAGTGGACAAGTTGCTGGGGTCGGTCAGGGTGACCACCTGCCCCCTTGATCCCTGTCCCTCTTGGCTTCTCAAGGGGAGCGGAGAGGGGTTAGGAGGCCAACTCAGGGATATTATCAACCTTTCCCTGAGTTCCGGGGAATTCCCCGAGTGGCTGAAAGAGGTGGTGGTTCGCCCTCTCCTGAAAAAAACAATGCTGGACCCACGGGACCCTGCCAACTACCGCCCTTTGTCGCACCTAGCGTTCCTGGGCAAGGTGGTGGAAAGGGCCGTGGCGGACCAGCTCCTAGCTTTCTTGGATGAAACTTCGGCACTCGATCCATATCAGTCTGGCTTCCGCCCTGGTCATGGGGTGGAGACGGTGTTGGTTGCCCTGCTGGATGATCTCCGTCGCCAGCTGGATAGAGGCAGGGCAGCCGTGTTGGTCCTTCTGGATCTATCGGCTGCTTTCGACATCGTGGACCATGAGATATTGGTCCACCGCCTCATTGGTACGGGGATACGGGCTACAGCCTTGCACTGGATATGCTCCTTCCTCCAGAATCGGACCCAGAGGGTTGCGGTGGGGGATGAGCTCTCGCGCCCTTATGGACTCCCTTGTGGGGTCCCACAGGGTGCGGTTCTCTCCCCCACACTATTCAACATCTTTATACGCCCTCTGGCCCAGCTGGTACAGAGTTGGGTTGGGTTGTCATCAGTACGCTGATGACACCCAGCTCTATCTCCTCATGGATGGCCACCCGGACTCTCCCCCGGAACCATTCACCAGATGTTTGGAAACAGTGACAGAATGGTTCGAGCAGAGTTGCCTGAAACACAACCCCTCCAAGACAGAGGTCCTGTGGCTGGGAAGTTGGGGGTGGGAACAGGAAGCGCATTTACCCACCCTGGCAGGGGCGCATCTTACCATCACGTCCCAGGCCAGAAACTTGGGTGTGACCATTAATGCCTCCCTGACTAAGGAGGCGCAGGTCAGGAAAGTAGCCGGCCAGGCATTTTTCCATCTTCGCCAAGCTCGGCTACTAGCGCCCCACCTGTCCCCCGAACACCTGGCCACTGTGATCCATGCAATGGTCACCTCCAGATTAGATTTCTGTAACTCGCTCTATGTGGGCCTACACTTGTCCCTGATCCAGAAACTCCAGCTAGTGCAAAATGCAGCTGCTAGGGTCCTCACCGGCACACCTTGGAGGGCCCACATCCATCCTGTGCTGAGGCAGCCGCACTGGTTACCAATTGCCGTCCGTATCCGGTTCAAGGTTTTGGTTCTAACCTTTAAGGCTTTACGCAGGCTGGGACCCACATAACTGAGGGACCGCCTACTGCCCTATGCCCCCCACAGGGCTCTGTGCTCTGCGAGTAAGAATCTTCTGGTCGTTCCCAGCCCTAGGGAAGCACGCCTAGCCTCGACCAGGGCCAGGGCCTTTTCGGTCCTGGCCCCCACCTGGTGGAATGAGCTCCCGGGAGAGCTGCGGGCCCTGCGGAACCTTTCAACATTCCGCAGGGCCTGCAAGACGGAGCTCTTCCGCCAGGTCTACGGTTGAGGCTGGGGCTGCTGTGGTACATCGACTGGTCTCCCCCAGGCTTCTTCTTGGACACCGTTGACCTCCTTCTTCTCCACCCCCCCTTTTTAGAAAGGGGGGTAGGAAGGGGATTTTATTATTGTGCCGCCATGCTGTGATGTTTTTAAGTC
This sequence comes from Paroedura picta, assembly GCF_049243985.1. Lineage (NCBI taxonomy): Eukaryota > Metazoa > Chordata > Lepidosauria > Squamata > Gekkonidae > Paroedura > Paroedura picta. The sequence goes on from NC_135371.1 coordinate 97,242,975, forward strand.
TTTTAATGGGAGTTTAATGGGGTTTTAAGACACTGTAACCCGCCACGAGCCATTTGGGAGTGGCGGGAAATAAATCGAAATAATAATAATAATAATAATAATAATAATAATAATAATAATAATAATAATAATAATAATAATAATAATATAGATATTCTTTAATCTTCTGTGTATTTTATAGCAGCAGCAACATGCAAACAGTTCACAGCATTCTTCTGTGTTTCGCAGCAGCATGGACAAGCCTGCTTCAATTTTTAAATAGTCCTCAACATAAATTACTATAGTACAAAGAAATATGCTCATAAGAAAATGCATAAGCCTAACACAATATTTTAAAATGTTGTTGCAAACAGAAATACATATTGAGATACATTCATATCAAGAACTAAAAAAGGAATGCTAACTTAGCAATAGACATACAGGAGTCAGAAAGACTGTGTTGGTCTGAAGTAGCAGAACAAAAATTGAGTCCAAAGGCACCTTTAATACCAACCAAGTTTTATTTAAGGTATGAGTTTTTGTGTGCATGCCCACTTCTGCAGACAATGGAACAAGAATCATAAGAGTACAGATATAAGGAGAGAGTAAATTAGTAGTAAATTAGTAAACAGCCTCACGACAAATATGCAGCATGATGAAGAAGATTGAAGAGTTCTTTGCTAGTATAACAGAATTAGCTCTTGGGGTACAATTGTCCTTCACAAAAACATAGGGGGAATAAAAACGTTAATGTTAGTGATTAATGGCAGATGCGTTCCCAGCTGTGGAAAGAAGTAATTGAAAGAGATTTGTTGCTAGTCTCATCCATCTCCACCCAAGCATGGAGACATCCCCAGAGGCCCTGCTGTCTTTGTTCTCCTGTCCGAAGACCAGAGAGTTAGATTCTAAATTACATTACATATATACTTACATCACATTACAGTCCCATTGTCCCAAATGAAATGATTGTAAGGAATTATAGGGATTGTAAGGAATATAGATATATGAGAATTGATTGAAGTTAGCATATGTTGTGAGATAAGAAACATTTTTAAAATTAGCTCCCAGTCTCCATCAAACTTTTCATGGCTCCAGCTCAGGGAGTTCAACTAACTAACATTATATTCTAGTTAATATCTCCCACAAATTTAAAGAGATATTCTCATTTATGAGTGGATCCATAATTATTATTCGAAATAAAAGAACAGGTCATACTCTGAATTTAAACCTTTGGAAGATAAGGCCTATAATCTGTAAATGAAGTAAGCTTCCTGTTGAAACAGGTTTTTTTTAACATTCAGATGATTACATTTATGTGGTTTAAACACAGAAAGCACAAAAATCCTTGAAATCATCTTCCATGTGTTCAGCTTCTTTAAAATGCCTTCTTTTAGACTTGGCAGTGCCTTTCCTAACCTGTGGTATGCATTCTATTTGGGCTTCAATTAGTGTGATTTTAAATAGCTTCCAAGCATCCTTTAGGAAATTGCCACTCTTCTGTTTCCCATTCAACTTTGTTTTTTTACTCTTCCCCTCATTTTTGTAAAGTTCCCTCTTTTGAAATCAAATGTTACAATTTTGGACTTTAGAGGTACCTTTCCATTGACCTGAATGCTGAACTTAGTAGCATTGTGGTCACTGATCCCAACTGATGGAACAACCTCTACATCTCTCACCAGGTCTTGAGATTCACTCAGAATCAAGTCTACATCACTACCCCATGGGTGACCAGCTGTTCCAGTGTGCCATCATTTATAATGTCTAGGAATCTTATTTCTACAGCATGACCTTAGCACACTTACCCAGTCAATGTAAGGGTAGCTCAGTACAATAACGTTATCTGCTCTAGTCACTTCCCTTATTTTCTTCTCCATCAGGCTTAAAAGTTTGATCAATGGGTGAATTGTACACCCCAGTTTTAAGTAACCCTTGGAGCCCAGTATTTCCACCCATATTGCTTCTGCTGGGGCACCAATGCCTCATGTTTTCTAACTCATTTGAGTCTATGCCCTCTTTGATGTACAATGCAACATCACCTGGGGACTTGAAAGGTTGAGCAGCAGCAGAATATATATTAAATATTAAAATGCAACTATTTATTTCAATACATATGTGTCTATGAGACACATGAGAATACAGTCAGGCTGAGAGAGGGCTTCAAGAAGGGTGGCACTTTGAAGAATAAATATTCTCATTGCGGGACTCCAAGAGATATATGTGGATACATTTTATTAGCCTGGGAGCCTCTACATTCATATTGTATACCACTTTATAGTCTCCATTATTACATCACATGATTGTATTTAAATTTTAGACTACTGAAGACGACCCCAAGAGAGGATGAAACATGTTTGTTTTTCTGGTTTCCTGTCATTTATCCACGTGTCAAAATGTTTTGGATTTGTGCAATACATGTTGATGTTTTAAAGTTTTATCTGTGCACATGTATTGAAATAAAGATTTGCATTTTAATTTTTAATAGATATTCTGCTGCTGGTCAACCTTTCAGGTTCATAGCTTGTGTATACAAATTGGGTTACATTGTATACAAAATTGGGTTACTTTGTTCCCTCTTTTGTTGTTTCAATGCAACATCATCAACAATACATCCCATTCTTATAATCGTAATTTGAACCTGGGTCACCACACAGCGTATACCCAGGAACTTGTATAAAGCTCATATCCAGGAGATAAAGAGAATCTATTGTATACAGCCAGGCCCTACATTACTAGTGCATCTGCTCCAATCCCAAAGATAGAGATTCCCACCTCAATGATCTACAACAAACCTTAGAATTAAAGTACCCAGCCAATGAGGTCAAGAAACAGATTAACAAAGCCAGAAGTATACCAAAAGAAAACCTGTTGGAAGACAGACCCAAAAGAGACAATAACAGAACATCACTAGTGGTTACATATAGCTCTCAACTCAAGACATGTGGTATAGGACCGGAGGTAAGGCCAGAGCCCCAAGTGGAATCATCATACCCCTGATGAGGAGTTACCCAATTGTGGATGGAGGGCAGCACCTTACAAAGTTGATTTGATTGGACTTGGAACTATGATGTTAAAGCTTCCTCAGTCACAGTAATTCTGGGCCAGGCTGGGTTACTGGTGGCCTGGCAGGTGCAAGGCACTTGAGAAAAGCTAAACTGACTGTGAGGAAGAACAATGGGCAGTGCCTTGGCCCAGTGGTCCCCAACCCGCGGGCCGCGGCCAGGTGCCGGGCTGCGAAGGCCTTGGCGCCGGGCCGCGGCTCGTTCTTCCCTCCCCCCGGAAGCGAGAAGCTCACCAGGCCGCCAGCAAATCGGCCACCAAAGCAGCCAATTAGCTCGTGGCCCGGCAAGCTTCTTGTTTCGGGAGGGGAGGGAAGAGAAGCTTGCCGAGCCGCAAGCTAATTGGCTGCTTTAGCGGCCGATTTGCTGGTGGCCCGGAGGGGCCGGGAGGGGGAGCCTTCGGCATGACCACCGGCATGGCGGCAGCACAAACATGCATGCGCGGACTGCTGTGCACGTGTGTTTGTGCTGGGGCTGCCGCGCATGCGCGGGCCCCCATGCCGCCCTCTCCCCCCACTCCGCCGCAGTGGTCCGCAGCGGCCGAAAGCTTGCGGACCGCTGCCTTGGCCAGTTGAAGGCTATGGTGGGCCAGTGGCCAATCATTCTGATATTGATTGGGATTTTGGGGCATGGGGGCCCACCTCCGAAATGGTGGGCAGGGCATATGGTTTCTGGGGAACAAGGGCCACTTGGAGAGAAGGGCATGGGCTCTAGGAGTATTAGCAGGAACAAGGCCAGGAGAGACTCGTTCGGGTAGCAGTTTCAGCGTGGGATGGAGCCTGGTTTGGGGGAAGCAGCCGTGGCACCAGCAGGGCGGGGGTAGGAACATTTCCTTCCCTTTGCCATGTCGGCAAAAGGGAAGTGGCCGTGGTGACACCAGCCCGGGGGGGGGGGAGATTTCTTTCCCTTTGGCTTGCCAAGCACTCTTGCCACCTCGCAGGGCTGGCAAGAAGGCTTTGCACCCCAAAGGGAAGCCTTTCTTAGCCCATTTGCTACTAGTTACTACATATGCACAAAACTAGTCATTTTCTTAAGCTGGGGTTGCAGGGGACCCTTGAAAAGGTGGCAACTATGCTATTCCCCATGTTACATCCTTTAGCCATAAGGACAATAAACAATGAAGAAAAATTACAATATTATGATGTTTTAATGTCACTGCATATGTGCAAAAAGAAAAAGAAACGAGAAGGGGTTCCATCACTGACAAAGAACGTGACAACATGGTCACAGAACCCGTTTTTAACACATGAGGAGGGTTGCATCTGAATTTAAGAAAAAATCCCCCCAAACTAATGCCCTTTTGCAGAAGGGGTGTTGCATAGTCAGGGCATCAGCCGGGGATTCAGCTCACAGGGAAACAGTAGCAATACTGAGGTGCAGAAAATGTCATGATCTGGGAGACAGCCGTTGGGAAATAACATCACAGCTGCCAGACTGGGTGCTAGAAAAAATTCGCCTGCATCACAATATATAAAATATGCATTTTGTGAGTACTACTAACATAAACTAAGGACAATAAAATCAGAGTTCAGTAGCACCTTTAAGACCAACAAAGATTAATTCAGGGCATGAGCTTTCGAGTGCAAGCACTCTTCATCACTCGAAAGCTCATGCCCTGAATAAATCTTTGTTGGTCTTAAAGGTGCTACTGAACTCTGATTTTATTGTGCTACTTCAGACCAACATGGCTACCTATTTGAATATAAATTAAGGACTTCTGCATGATTGCCCCCTGGGTTACTGTGTCTTTAGAATTTTTTTGAAGGGAATATTTAGGGGCTTTTTGCACGGCTTCAAAATCGCACAATGGTTGCCAATTGGAAACGCTATTGATTTGCCATAACGCACGACGTCGTAGACAATCTGCAACACTCCTGAAACCGATCAGCAAAAAGCGCTTCATTGTAGCGCTTTCAGGGGAATCCCAAAAAGTGGATTCACCCTCCGGAAAGCGCTACATTCTTGCAAACAATCTGCAACACTAGTGATAAAGACCTGTGCGTTAACATTGTTGCGGTTTCTTCAAAGTCCCTCCTCCTGAGCCTGTCCTCCAAACTTCCGGCGAACTGTTCGCCATTTTTTTTTCTCAGACCGAGCACAGATCAACGAGGCAATGAGACATCGCCTGGCTTTCCAGCACGATCACTTTCGGAAATTGTGCCCGAACAGCACAATAGTATTTCAAAAGCACAGTAGCACACACCGTCACGCAAAACATGCCCAAAGCTTAAAACCCCGCCTACCATCGGCCAGACCTAGCGGAGTCAACGTACAGGGAGCATTTTAAAAAACTTTCCCCTGAGCGTTGCAACGAACATTCGCCGACCGCAGTCTCCTGTACAGCTTTGAGGGGTTCAATAGATATGATGCGATGTGATATCATGAGGGGCGGTTTATGTGTAGTGGGTGTTTGTGTGGTTCTGGGTGCGTGGTTGTGCTGGGGTGCGGACAACCCCTTCCATTGGCGGCTAGACCTCCGGCTAGCGGAGTCGCCGTCCCACGTTCATTTTAAAAAACTTTCCCCTGAGTGTGCCAACGAATATTCGCCAGTCAAATGTCATGTTTGGTTGATTTAAGCTTTGGCTGGCGAATATTATTGGGGAACTGTCGAGTACTGTTGAACTTGCTCTGGGTGGACACCGGCATGCGTTTGTGTAATGGCGGACATTTCAGTAAAATGGCTCCTGCTGCATGTCCATACTGCTCTTCTCGCGTGTAAACGCATCAGCGCATGCGAGAAGTCAAACAATAAGAGCGCCAATCTGGCCATTAGGGGCAGATCCTGTTCCCGCCCGAGGAGTTTTGAATGTGACATGTGACCTCGTGTGGCCAATGAACGTGTCCCCGACTGCCCACCACCAATCAGGAGCCGGCTAGTCCTTTTGTCTTTGTGTGCGGGAAGGTATATGATCCGTTGCACCCTGCACCTCACACCTCCATTTTGCTTAACCACTAGCGAAGGCAGTATGGAATCCGGTTCACAGTCGTTGTCCGTCCAGGCAACCGGCAGGGGACCAACGTGGAAGGACGCCGAGATACGGGACCTGATGGCGATTTTCGCCGAGGAGAAAATACAGGACGCCTTCTGATCCTCACATCGGAACCGGGAGGTGTTCGAACAGGTGGCCATTAGGATGCGTGCCCTGGGCCACCACAGGACCGGCCTTGAATGCCGGTCCAAAACAAAAACAATGCGGGCAGAATACATGCGGGCCGTGAACCACAACAAGGGTTCCGGCAACGATAAAGTAACCTGCCTGTATTTCGAGCAGCAGCGGGCACTGTACGGCGAGGGGGACGGAGACGGCCGGCCAAAGCGCGTGGGGAGGAGCCTGAAGGTCGTCCGTAGGCCGGCTGCTCCAGTGGAGGAACCACCCGCTGCGGAGGATCCCGGAGAGGGCACCTTGACCACCGTCCGGCCTCCACCCCAGGTCCAGCAACGCGGTGCGGACCTCGTAACGCTGGACCTACTTGCCCTCGCTCATTGGGAGCCAGACGACATGTCGCCGCAGACGCCCCTTGCCTCCGGTAAGCACTTTTAATTTTGTACAAATGTGTGTTCTGACGGTTAGGAATCGTTTTCTCGTGTATTCGTTGCAACGCATAATATGCTAGCCTGTTTGTAGACTGCTTGCTATGGTAGCTATTTGAAACGGTTATGTTTAACCCACATACCCAAAAGTTTTGCAGCATGCCTCAGCCATAGGCCTTCTGCAGTACTTTAGTCACTAGTTTGGGAGCATGCTGTTCAGGTTGTATGCTTGCTCCTTTTTCACTATTGTCTGCTGTGTATTCGTTGCAATGCATAATATGCTAGCCTGTTTGTACACTGCTTGCTATGGTAGCTATTTGAAACGGTTATGTTTAACCAACAACCCCAAAAGTTTTGCAGCATGCCTCAGCCATAGGCCTTCTGCAGTACTTTAGTCACTAGTTTGGGAGCTTGCTGTGTGGTTCAGGTTGTATGCTTGCTCCTTTTTCACTATTGTCTGCTGTTGTCCACAGAGACACAGATGCCAGGGACGGAGCCCCGCGAGTCTCCAGCAGCAGTGGATGTGGATAGCAATTCGGGGGCATCTACAAACCTTGGTAAGTATTTGTGACAATAATGGGGGGGGGGTGCTGTGTGAACTGCTTTGTGCTTTTCTGTTTGTGCAGGGGGCAGCAGCCCTACTTGGAGAAAGAAGAGAGTCCCTCAACGTTGCTGGTGTAGGTTTTGAAGCTTGCTTTGCCACCATTCGGTCCTAAATCTTGTTTTTTTCTTTTTTGCAGATTTCATACCCGGCACACAGGAGGAGGAACAGTGTGGGGTGCTTGGACCTCCTGTCCAACGCAGGCGGCTACAGATTCAAGATGGTGAGCGTGCATGAACTGTTCATTTCGAGCCATAACTGCAGGACAATGTAGCAAACCACTAACCATGTGCTCCCTTTGCATTGTTGTGAGTCTTGCTGTTAAAATAGGCAAACAGAAAAGCCGACCATGGGCTGACAAACACTAACCATGTGCTCCCTAGCCATTGTTCAGAGTCTTGCTGTGAAAACAGGCAAACAAAAAAGCCCACCATGGGCACCATGGTCGGTGTTGGTTGTATCAATGGTACTAACAGTTCTGTTTCTCATTTTTACCAACAGAGGTTCTTTCGGATGATGAGGAACCACCCCCGGGTCCTGCCAGCCCACCACCTAGAGGTGCGCTCCCGGCAGAGGAGAGGCTCATGAGGGAACGCGCCAGGCTGAGGCGCGTCTCCCTCTTGACGAACGTGGGACAGAGCCTCCTGGAACACTGCCAGGAGGAGACACGGCGTGCTGCAGCCGCCGACCAAGCCATGCTCACCCTCCAGGCCCAGGAGGGGAAAAAATTGAGGGCACTCATCAGGGATTCTAATCAATCCCTACGGGAAAGCGTGGAGGAGGTCCGACAAATTAGGAGACTGATGGAGAGGGCGGTCGTGGTCATGGAGACGGCCAACCCGCCTCAAATAACCGTCAACGTCCCCCCCCACACCAACACCACCACCTCCAGCACCCACCCCACCAACCCCGTCTCAGAATGCCGCCACACAAACAAGGAGGAGGACTGTTCTCGGCAAGAGAATAATAAAACCAGCGGACAAGTTCTCCCCCTCCTAGTTTGGGCCAGTTTTTCTTCGTAATTTTATCTGTGTTTGTTGTTGTTTGAAAAATAAAGTTTATATTTTTGACTCTGTCTCTGTGTACCCTACTGTAGAATTAGGAAGGCCGAAAGCGGCCTCTCTAGTGATTGTGTTTATTCTGGATCTGTTGTGTGGGTTGGAGGTTGGAGGGGTGTCAGTTCAAGGAGTTTTAGGAGTGTGGGGTGAAAGGTGTGCGAGTGTAAGGAGTCACACTGGAGTCTTTTTCAGAAAAGTAGTAATAACATTTTATTTTCAAAAAACTTTTAACAGGGGAAAAACAGTAGGGAATGTAACTTGGAGCCCCACCCCCACCCCCCCACCCCAAGAAATCCAATTTTGTTTTTAAAAATAGATATATTTAACAGGGGGAAAACAGCTGGGAATGTAACTTGGAGCCCCCCCACCACTCCCCCCCCCCACACACACACAAAACAAAACTCAAGTCCCACTGCTCCCCTCACCAGCATCTTTCCCTCCGCCCTCTGTCATCTCCCTCAGCCTTTTGCCCAACCGGGTCACTGTGCCCCTGACTTTTCGTTTGAAGAGGTCTTCCTCCTCCTTCTTCTTCACTGTGTGGGGAGGAAAAACAGGTACACATTAGTGCCACAGATATTTTTTAATCTGGAGTTTACATGGATACAGTTTTTAGTGACCTTAGCCACAGTTGGGCGGTGGGGAACATAACCTACGTTCTTCCTCCTCCCTCTGCTGCCTCTGCCTCTCCAGCTCCCCTCTAAGGTCAGCCACTTCTGCCTGCCCTGCAAATGGGTTAAAAACAAATGGTAAGCCATATATATAGGCTAAAGTGACACAACCCACACCCAAGCACAGGTGCAGTACTCACAGTCCCTGCGCTGTTGCTCTACGAGCCCCTCCAAGGATGCCAGCCTGGCCTCCATGCTACGCATCCTGGCCTCCATTGTTTCTGCTATAGAAATCAAATAAAATGAATTCAATCACACTTCTAATAAAAGCATCACAGCAGGCTCCCTTATGGCTTTATGGGGGTACACACACATGGGTCTCCCTTAAAGAATTATAACTCTCACCTGCAGCCTGTGCTGAGGTGGAAGGCCCCTCTTCCTCCTCTTCCTCACGCTCAACTGCTTTGGCCACTGCGAGTTTGACAGGAGATTGTGTGGCTGGGCAAAGTCAAAGAGAATTCATAAGTAAAAGCATGCAAACCAAACATAATACACAGCTGATGGCCACACCACAATCAGAGCCAAAGTGCATTGCCAAAGTGGTTTGACAGTACTGGCTGGCTGGCTATGTCAGCAGGAGTTGACAGCATCTTAATGCTTTCTCCAATATAACGGAAACAGTAGGGGAAAGAGGCATCTAGACATTCAATGCATGCTTTAGGGTAAAACATAACGAGGGCAGCACTCACCCATATGTCGCCTCATCTCCAGGGGGGGCTTCCTAGCCTTCTCCCAGATCTGGACCATCAGATCGTGGAATACTGTTCTTCCACTGGGCTGCGGAACCCCCCCCCCCACTGCTCTATGCTGTTCAGGAAGTCGAGCTTTATCCGCTTGAATTTTGTCCGGACCTGCTCCCAGGTCCGGACGTAGCCCCTCTCCTTCATCCTGGATGCCAACACCAGGTAAGCACCCTTGGTGTGGCAGTGGGTGCTGGCCATAAGGCGGCCAACGCTTTTGGACTGGAGAACCAGCTCCAAAAGTGCCTCAGCCTCGGCGCGCTGCCAGAAGGAGCCCTTCCGTGGCTTCGGCATCTTTGGAATGACGGTTGGGCAACGAATCTGCGTTGCTCCGATCGGCCACCCCAATTTTAAATGTATCAAAGCTGCCCACCAATGAAATTAGTCCTTGGAACATAAGTGGATTGATCCTCCAGTTTGACAGGGGTCGCCAATACTTCCTGGCTACCCGCCTCCCCAACCTTTCCCTGTTCAGCGCTTCCGTATTGTGTTTGTCAATTTCAGCGGGGAGTTAGCATTTTGGTCTGTCAAAGTGCTTTTGTACCAGAGAATCCCCGTTTTTTTGCTGGCTAAAAAGACAAACCGCACAAGACAAGGTTAAACAAAGAACATAAAACTTTATTTAACACCAGAGTAGAAAACACGATCAAACACGTCTCCTATTTCTGTATAGGTGAGTGGCTATAGCGTCCCGAACCTTGCACCCCTCCGCATAGATCCTTTTTTTCCTGGCTTCAGGGATGTCTGGTGTATCCTCAAGGACTAGAGGTTCTGGTTCAGCCACAGGGAAGGGGATGTTATGTCCCTTGTCCTCGCAGATGTTGTGCAAAATGACACATGCGATGACCAACGGAGTCACATTGTCTATATGCACATGTAGTCGTGACATCAAGCAACAGAACCGAGACTTCAAACGTCCAAAGGCACGCTCCACGACATTCCTTGCCCGGGAGTGACTGAGGTTGTAGTAGCTCTGCACGTCTGTCCTTGGTCGCTTATAGGGAGTCATGAGCCAGCGGCGTAATGGGTAGGCTCCATCCCCGAGCACCAACGCCGGTACACGCACGCCCTCAATGGTGGCGGTGGGGTTTCCTGGAACAAAGACCCCTTCGTCCATGGTTTTCCTGAGGTTCGATTCCCTGAAAACAAGGGCATCATGCCTCCTCCCACCCCACCCCACCTCGGCATCTATAAACTGTCCGGAGAAGTCCACAGTTCCTTGCAGGAGAACAGAACAGAAGTCCTTCCTGTTCCCGTACTCCTTTATGCTTCCCCCGGGTGCACGGATAGGGATGTGGCTTCCATCGACGGCTGCAAAACAATGCGGGAATCCAAGCCTGGCAAACCCGTCCATACTCTGGAATAAGGGAAAGAAAAGAATAGAAACCATGGCATGTTAGCGTGGGGTGCATCGCGTATTCGTTGCTCACCTGTCAAACAAGAAAAAAAATTTAAAGGGCAAAGGGGATAGAATGACACTCACCGCTCCAAGCCGGTCTCCGAGGCACACCACTTTGCTGTACAATTCAGCCTCCATGGCGAGGCAGAACTCCAGCAGGATCTCGCCAACCGTTGTGACTCCTAATCCGAATTGCTGGGCTACTGTCCGGAAGTACTGCGGGGTGGCCAAGTACCACAAGGCAGCTGCCACCCTTTTTTCCACTGGCACAGGGCACCGCATGCCAGTTACTTGCCTTTCCATGCGGCCACGGAGAGCCTCCACGAGTTCAAAAAATGTTCCCCTCGACATTCTGAAGTTGGCAATCCAGTGGTCATCATCCCACCGAGACCACACAAAATTTTCCCACCAGTCAGAGGATCTTTCGTCCACCCAGAACTGTCTGGGGAACCGGACCTCTGCCAGAGCTTGCCAGCGTTTCTTAGCCGCCATGGTTGCCCTTAGAGAACGTCTTCTACTGGTGGTCGTCATTCTGGCCATACGTTGTCGATAGCAGCCCTCCTATGCGACACGGTGGTATGGATACGCTGGACTACCGCAAGCATCTGAGCCAACAATTTAAAAATAATTCTCTCCATTGCAACGTTAACCTGTGCTGCGGCCAGTAGGCTATGCAAACAAAAGAGTGAGGCCGACCACGTGTCTGCCTAGGTGCATATAAACAGGTAATCTGTGGGCGTGTACTGTGGGCGGGGATTAACCAACCAAACATATCAATGCATCAACCTCTAGTTCATAGAAAACAATAGAAAACCCTTTCCAACGGCGCCAATGATTTAACGATGATGCGTTACTACGGGGTTTTCGGGGTTTTTTTTAAAAAAAGGGGAACCCCACCAATTTCGGCTTCTGGGTGGAGGTCAAAGGTGTCCCTGCAGTTTGATTGACGGCCACGGGAGGCCAGAAGCGCTAAAAAGGGACCTCCTTTGTAGCGATAAGACGGAGACCGGAAGCCTGTGGGTTACGAAACTGACGAGAAGTGAAAGTGCCAAATTCCGCAAAAACCGCAGCTGTGCGTTACGGGCACAGCTAGTTACATTTCGCTAGTTAAAGTAGCGATTTCACAAACAGCAACCAAATAGCCACTTTGAGCTCTGTGCGAAATGGCCCTTATTTTTTTCAGGCCTCTTTCTCTCTTTTCATCTGCTATTAGAAACATGAGCAGATTTATCAGATACATTTTAGCATTTTTTATTGGAATGATCCCTATCCCCTCCAAAGGGTTCTTGTCCTGTGGCTTTGTCTGGGGACCACCTTATCCCCCTTTTAATCATCAGGCTCTCCCAGAGATTGTGTGCCCACATCTCTTATTAATACGGCACATTCATTCCCCTAGAAACCAGCTTATTCATAGTTTCTGAGTTCCTTTACCATTTCCTTATTAAAGATTTTACATTGACCTTTTCCCCTCTTGTCCCATGACAACTGTTGTCAGCTGTAGTATAGCTCATATAGCCTGAATGCACTTCAAAAATAGTTTTATTTCTGTAGGAGAAATAATGAGTGGTTTGTTAGAAGTTAAGTGATTTTTTCATGCTTAATGCAACAGTAATTTTGCTGCAAATGTTGCATCTACAGATCTGAGGAATTGCATTTTCTTCTGACATGATGGATTTTACTTTGGTTGTACCCTATGCTTTTAAGAAGAAAAAGAAGAATGGGTTTTATGGCGAGTTCACCAGGGGAGAAGGATGGAGGGAAAGCTGAAAGCCTGTGTAGGGCAGAGGTTAGTGTGTCAGACAAGGATCTGGGAGACCTGGGTTCAAATCCCCACTCTGTCCTGGAAGGTTTATGAATCACCTAGGCCCAGTCACATACTTTCTTGCTCTAATCTACCCCACATTGTTGTTGTGAAGATGCATAGAGGAAAGGGGAATGATATAAGCTGCTTTGTGTTCCCACTGAAGGACAGGAAGGGGATACAAGTAAAATAAATAATAAATACTAATCAATAAAACTGAAAACCAGGGAGCAGTTAAAAGAAGGTTGGTCAATTTGTGAGAAGGAGAGAAATAGGGAATTGTGAAGTTCTAGGTGCTGCCAGGAGGAGTTATAGATAAAATAATGTGGAGACATGGACACAGAAGAAAATTGTGCTAGTCATATACTAACCCTACTAGTATAATCTAACATGCTGTTTATCAATCAGTCAATTAAAATCTCACTCATATCATTAAAAGTGGAAGGCAACTGTATTTAACCCTGGTTATAGTTAACTTTTGCTGAATGGCTATAGTCAATATGTAGTGATGCTTCATTGCTAGTTATGGTAATTTTGCAGACCTGTTCAGAGTCACATATGCTTTATAACTAACTGTATCAAAGATTAATGGCCATAAGTCATCAACTTGAGACAGCATGAAAACCTAAATATATTCAAGCTGCAAAAGTAAGATAATAATTTTCAGAAATCATAGAATCATAGAATCATAGAGTTGGAAGGGGCCATACAGGCCATCTAGTCCAACCCCCTGCTCAACGCAGGATTAGCCCTAAGCATCCTAAAGCATCCAAGAAAAGTGTGTATCCAACCTTTGCTTGAAGACTTCCAGTGAGGGGGAGCTCACCACCTCCTTAGGCAGCCTATTCCACTGCTGAACTACTCTGACTGTGAAAAACTTTTTCCTGATATCTAGCCTATATCATTGTACTTGAAGTTTAAACCCATTACTGCGTGTCCTCTCCTCTGCAGCCAGCAGAAACAGCATCCTGCCCTCCTCCAAGTGACAACCTTTCAAATACTTAAAGAGGGCTATCATGTCCCCTCTCAACCTCCTTTTCTCCAGGCTGAACATTCCCAAGTCCCTCAACCTATCTTCATAGGGCTTGGTCCCTTGGCCCCAGATCATCTTCGTCGCTCTCCTTTGTACCCTTTCAATTTTATCTACGTCCTTCTTGAAGTGAGGCCTCCAGAACTGCACACAGTACTCCAGGTGTGGTCTGACCAGTGCCGTATACAATGGGACTATGACATCTTGTGATCTTGTGATTTTGATGTGATAATGGGTCAAAATGTTCACACTTGCTTAAGGATTAATAGCCACTCTGGCCAATTTTAGTAAGAGAGCAAGATTTGGCCCATGAAGCAAGCAATCAAGGTTGGATCCTGTCCAGTTGTGGATTGTCCCCCCCCCCCCCTTTGTTATCTTTTGTTGTCTCATATTCATCTGATGTGAGGTGGGAATGGTGATTTCAGACAACACATATCCATTTAGTTGCACAACAAAATTTGAGTCCAATGGCACCTTTAAGGCCAACAAATATTTATTCAAGGCACGAGCTTTCGTGTGCACACACTCTTCCTCAGACAATGGATCATGAGAGTACAGATATAAGGATATCTATTTGGTAAGTGAGTGTAAATTCCTGTTTCCTTGCTGTTCAAGCCGGAGGCTTACAGAACTTTCCCTTACCCTGTATTTCTCAAAAGTTAAGGGTTTCACCTTTAGCCTATTCAGCTTGCTGTTTGAAGGCATGCTCATTTCCTTCTCAGAAGACAGATTTCTAGACACCTGCTGGGACTGGAATTTTTCTTGTTGATTAGCCCATTTGTCATTATGTAGAAGAAGCTGAGGAAAAACAGCAGAAGAAAAACAAGGCAGGAGAAAGGGAGGCAATGCTTTTAAAAGCATGACTGACCTTCCAGTTGACAGTCTGCCACAACTTAGTACCATAACAACAACAAACCCAGAGTAAAACAGGTTTTGATTTTTGATTTTTGGGATTAGACCTTCATTAAGTGAAGGAGGACAACAGTTCATTCTTAAGGTAAAAATAAATTCATTTGGCTTCAGCAGCCAAAACAGATTTAAAAACTCACATGAAAGACCCCTTATGTAGTAGAAGTAGGCCACTGGTCATTTTATTCCTAAGTAAAAGGAACTATTTATGTCTCCTTGAATCCAAAGAAATTGTATATTTTATAATAATGGGTCAAAAGAACTTTTGCAAAGCGATAAATAAATAAACAAGAGCAGTCTATGCAGCTGGTATCTTACTTCATATTGACATGGTTGGTGGTGAAATAGCCTGTAGTCTACTCATACTGTAAACACCGATTAACTGTATGTTCTTGTATTGATATTGATTTACTTACAAGTAAATATACAAGATATATGCCCCTAATTTCTGCATATTAGGACTACCAAGGCAGCTAACAAATTAGAAGCATATATGACAAAACTACTAAGCATCTTACAATCAAATCTTAGATATAAAAGTCTGTGATATTGCAAAACTTCCCTTGTCAGAACTTGTTCAACAACTATTATGATCTCACACTGTCAGTGGCTCTTTAGAGTCTTCGGCAATGAAGTATCTTTTTAAACATTTGCTAATGAGTAATCATTGTTAATAGTATGTTTTTCTGACAACTGGGGATCTTGTTTTGAATTTTGGAGGAAAGACCTAAAATGACATTAAAGGTAAAGGTAAAGGTATCCCCTGTGCAAGCACCAAGTCATGTCTGACCCTTGGGGTGACGCCCTCTAGCGTTTTCATGGCAGACTCAATACGGGGTGGTTTGTCAGTGCCTTCCCCAGTCATTACCGTTTGACATGACATTAGGCATCTATAATTGTGCCTCACTTTTCAATTAAATAGGATAACGGAAATGAGTAAATAGTCAAGAGTCAAGTAATTGTTATATTGTCAAATTTACATTTTCGTTATATCAGAATGATTGTTTATCTTTGTTAAGGGTTTGCTGCTTTAAAAAGAAAAAAAGTGATTTAAAAGAACCACACATAATAAAAACACACCTTAAAGCAATTAAAACCAAGTTAAAAGACATGTACAAAACCATAAAAGTACCCATTGCATTATGATCTCACACTGTTAGTGGCTGTTTAGGGTCTTAGACAATGAAGTATCTTTTTAAACATTTGCTAATGAGTAATCACTGTTAAAAGAAGTTGATCTCAAGGATCATGTAGAAAGGCAAATAGTGTGTCTTTTAAAAAGTGATGATAAAAACAGTAAACTGCATAGTCCTTACACATCTCTAAGTCCACTTAACTTGTTCTATGTGAATCAAATATTTCATAGCACAAGTTATTTGAATGAGAATTGAATATAAGTGAACAGGTGTTCCTGCACCGTACAGTTCCCACTGTCCCAAAGGAGGTCTGACTTCATTACTATCCATAGTCCTTTGGAAAAGCCAAATGGTGTGTAATGTGGGAGGTACAGCTCGTCTAGATTAAATAGCTTGCAAGCCTTATTACATCTTGGCTAGTCTCTCCATTCAGATGAATTGGCTCATTCAGGCCAGTGAGAATATTTACAGGAATTCAGTTCTAGCCAAACACTTTCTCCTGGCACACGAAAGACTGAATGTCTCATTCTGTAGGTATTTTGGCAGCACCTATCCAGTGTGTGTATTTGTATGCTGGCCTGCACATAATGAAAATACAGAAAAGATGGATGAATAATCAAGAGGGAAAACACAACAGAGAACTATGGTCACATTGCATCAGCCCCGTACCAGTGAATAAGAAAGTTGCAACTGTGATTCAATGGGGACTGGTGTATATCTGGAATAAAAATCCATGTTTCATTTAAAAATAACAAAATAGGTCACACTGATGGAAACTGATGATAAGAGACTAAACAGGAGGAAAGTAGAATTCTGTTAGGATAAAATTAGCATTCTTTATCCAGACATTAGTCCCTCATTTTAAAAGAAGGCTGCCTGATGGAAGCAAGTGGGGACATTACCGCTTCACCTAAAACCACACGAAGATGGAGACTGATGCAGTTGACTTTATAAACCCATGTTTGTTAGCTGTACCAGAAGAGGAGCAAGGCAAGAATCCACAGTTGGCATAAAGCATTTTGGTGCTCCAGCGCTACTAGAATTTCTTTCACAAGTACAATTACATTCACCGATTGCTAATGCAATCTTTAGCACATTAGTGCTAAAGTAGTAGTAAGCATCACTGAGTTCTTACTTAGCCTTGGTAATTTCTGGAGATCTGGAGTTATGCCTGGGGGAGGAAGGAAACTTTGGGTGGGGTTTTACCTAGAATCTATAGTATATCATATAGTTTGCAAACTGAAGCTGCCATTCCTTTAGGAGATCAGTTGTAATTCCAAGAGAACTCCATGTTCTACCTGGAGGTTGTCAACCATACATGGAGGCTAAGGCCCTGATGTACTACTGGTATTCAGCGGGTTTTTTTACTCTGGTTATGGAGTATCCCTTCAGTTAAAATGTCTAGTAGCCATTTTGATGGACCTATTATCTATGAATCCATCTAATCCCCCTTTCAAGTCAACAGTCTGAGGAGATGAAGGCCAAATTAAGATGCGTTGGGAGAAAAAACTGGATGGGGGAATCATGTATACTAGCTTGAGCTCCGGGGGGAGGGAGGGAGGAAGGAAGGACTAAAAATATATAATCTCATTGCTTCACAATATTGCTGTTCAGCCACTGACTGGCTGCGAACTGTTTCATTGTGCTCATTCTGACTACTGTTTGATTATGTTCTCAGTTACTCTTCAAAACCAATCTTGTCAACATTTCACCAAAGTTTTGTGTGAGCTGAAATATTTGTCTGCAATGACAAATATTTCATTGTTTTCTCCTACAATCTGCCCATGTTCTCTGATTTGGCAGAAGCCAAAATTAAGTGGATTAATTAACAAGATTAACATGATTCATTCAACTTCTATTAGAAAATAACAGGATTGGTTTGCAACTTATTGAAGGGGGACAATAAAAGTTCTAATATTTGCATCATTTAACTGAAACCAGGAAAGATCACTTGAGATCACTTGAATTTCAATGGGCCTTTCCGCCCTTTCCTCCAAGGAGCTGTAGCTTTCTTATCCACATTATGGCATCCATAGGTTAGATCAGGGATTCCCAACCAGGGGTCCATGGACCCCCAGGGATCTGTAGGAGCTCCAGAGAGGGTCTGTAACCTTTCCCCTCCTGGCTTAATGGACTTAGTCACATGGTAGGGAACAGCCAATTCCATTGCTCCCCCCCCCCGCCAAGCATGAGCGAGCTCTTGTGGTTACTGCACCTGGAAGGAAGTGAAATCTGCATGCCTACTCTCATTTTACACTGCCTCCTGCCTCTCTCCCCTCAGTCCTCCTTGTCAGTGCAGGTAGTGATGTTAATGACATCACTACCAGTGACATTTCGCTTCCAAGAGGCATGGCTGGGAGGTATGGCCAGCTGACACTTCTGAATCTCCTCGAAGCCTGAAAAATTATTCCAGTGGTTCCTCCACATTAAAAAGGTTAAAAAAGGCTGGGTTACACCCATGCATCATCATTGGGCACTTGCACTTTTGAGTTCAGCTCAAGACATTCATTTTTCTGCTTCCAGTTTCCCATAGCCCCACCTAATCCTGAGCCACATTTTCATAACTAAAAGAGGAAGCACCTTCAAAATAAATCTCATGCCAGGATTTTGCCTGATGTTTTCTTTGCCACTGAAGAAATGGGCATATGAAATATTGTACATCTTGAAGAGTTGTCTGTATTAAATGTCAAGAATATATATCACCACTTATTCCACGGGTGCACATCTCCGTGTAAGGTCCAATCTGTATATATTTTATGTATATTTTTGTTAAATATGAAGTTTTATGTATATTTTTGTTTTGCTGAATTTATGGAGTATAAGACCAAAAAGAGAAACTCAAACCCAATCTCACCAGAAAAGTTAGGATCACAAAAGTTGAGCTGCAAAAATATATATTTTAAAATTTTCAAATACTACATAAAGTGCACTAATTAAACATATTAAAAACATAGTCATCATAATTTAAAAACATCACATTTCCTACCACACAAGGAATAGACGAACGCAGAATGGACCAAATGCATTTCGACCACGAGGGGTCTTCTTCAGTGGTCAAATTATTAATGGAGTGCTCAGTTTGAATTGCACCACTAGGGAAGGATTTTAGCTGAAATAAATTTTGTTTTGGTCGTTCTATATGTATATAATTTGTACCTTTTAATCTGCAGTTATATGATTGAACATTTCTTTATATTAGGATTTGGTACTCATATGCAGAGCTGTAGGAATGTTGTTTTCAAATGATATTTTATCACTTTTGAATGTATAATTAAATTATATAAGATATTTTGTCATGGAACAGCAAGCAGCCAGCAGGCCTGATCCAAACCCACAGGCAGTAGCAGATACTATAGAACAGTGGTCCTCAACCACCGGGCAGTGGCCCTGGCACAGGTCCGCGGCTCCCTCTCCCCGCCCCCCCCCCCGCAGTGAGAAACTTCTCAGGCTGCAAGCAAATCGGCCGCCAAAGCAGCCGATTAGTTTGCGACCCGGCAAGCTTCTTTTTGCGGGAGGGGGGGATAGGGAAGCGTGGCCGCCGACTCAAATGCGCATGCACAGCAGGTCCATGCATGCCCGTTTGCAGCATGCGCGGCCGCAAATGTGAATGTGTGGCAATTTTGCGCGTGTGTGCATGCATGCAAGCGCAGCACATGTGCATTTGCAGCTGCACATGGTGCAAACACACATGCGCAGACCTGCCACTCATGCGCATTTGCGCATGGGCTGCTGCGCATGCGTGGTGCCCGGATCACCCTCCCCCCCACCGGTCAGCAGCCTAAAAATGGTTGCGGACCACTGCTATAGAAGGAGGCATGCTCTGAGGAGTCAGACATGGCTCCACAGCCGGGTTCCAGTACAATGACCCTTCAGTCCCCCAGCCCTGAGGTTGCAACAGAGAGCCAGCTGCCAGCCAGTCCACCGCCCCTGTTTCCAGAACCTCAGGAACAGTGTAGAAGAAAGAATTGTAGAGAGCTGCAAGATAGAAGGCACAGTGCCAGATTGGCAGCACAGTATTTTAAGGAGCAATGATTCTTCACACACACACACCAATCAAAGGATTCAAATCACTAAGGGCCTGATTCGGCTGCCTGGGCTTCGGCACCCATGAAAGTTTAGGGCACCATAGACTATAATGGGAATTTCGGCATTCCCAACTTTCCCAGGGCCTGGGGAGTGGGGGTTTGAGGTAGAGCCTCCAAACTTTGAGGATAGTTCCAGGAGGCTCTTCTCTGACTCCTCTCCAAATTCCATAATGATTGGTCCAAAGGGTGCATATCTAGGGGCTCCTAAATATGGTGCTCCATCCCCTCATTATATCCTATGGAGAGTCTGTCCCATAGGATATAATGGAGGGATGGGGGGCACCCTCTTAGGGAGCCGCTAGACATGGAACCTGTGGACCAATCATTCCGAAATTTGGAGGGGAGTCATGGAGGAGGCTCCCAGAGCTAATCTGAGGCTCTACCTCAATCTGCAACCAGGGATTGGCTGCCTGGATTGATTGGCTGGCAGAAGTGAGTCGTATATAAGGCATGTCTTTTACATTTCAGAGTTCCCCAATTCCAGCCATCACATCAAGGCGCTTACTTGCTTATTTGCCTTTTGGAATAAGTGAAAGTTATTTTTGCAGGGTACTTCAGTTCATTCCACTGACAAACAACACAAATGTCTCTCATGATTCATTGTTCACAAAATGCCACTTGCTTTGCTCATCTGAAAAATATTAAGTCAACAACCTCTAATGAATTCATTCACTGGGAGATGTTGCAGAGGTGACAATTCCACAGTTCATATTCATTTTTCTTTCAAGGAAAATTACAATTGCATGTTGTCTCCATTTGGATCAGGGACCTATAGCAAAGATAGAAGGCTATAAACTGTTTCACACAGCAGACAACCAGCTGCCTTGAAGGACCTAGCCAATACACAAGGCATAGAGGTCAAGGCCTTCTCCTGCTTCCTTGTGCTACCTTTAACTGTGGCAATACCCTTTATTTCATAAGCACTGATGGACTTACTCTCCACAACTCTGTCTAACCCCCTTTTGAAGTTATCCATTATTGTAGCCATCACTACATATACTGGCAGTGAATTCCTCAGTTTAATTATGCTTATAAAGATGTGGAACCTTCTGGAGGATATTAAATTCTGGTAGAGTGTGGTGAAGTCCCAATATTTTGTGCCATACCTGATCTCACATAGTATGAGCACAGGCTTCTGCTAAATTCACCAGAGTCTTGGTTTACTTGATGTACTTGGAATAGGCCTTTGCATTCAGATCTTGTGAGACAGAGCTGATTTTTTAATATATACAACATTCACCACTTTCAAAAGTGACTCTATATCCCTCTTTGTTCAGTCGACAATAAAATAAGAGTCCAGTAGCACCTTTAAGACCAACAAAGATTTATTCCAGGCGTGAGCTTTCGAGTGCAAGACTAGTCTGAGGAAGAGTGCTTGCACTGGAAAGCTCACACCTGGAATAAATCTTTGTTGGTCTTAAAGGTGCTACTGGACTCTGAATTTATTGTGCTAGTTCAGACCAACATGGCTACCCATTTGTTCAGTTGAGATATTGATAGAAGACAAGATGTAAATTTTGGAACCAGCAGCACATTTCTTAAATACAGTTTATACGTATGCCCATCTGGTAGCAAGTAAGGCAAAACAACATTTCCTTTCTTTGTTGCTTCAAAACAAAGTCCATTTCCAAGAAACGCAGATGTCTCAGGGATATTAAACAGTTCATTAAAAAAATTCTGCTGTGTTAGATATGTAGTTTGTGCATCCTAAGTCAAGGATATATTTATTATTTGACTGATTCAAACTGACACAGTAAAATCTGTGAGGTTCTGGTTT
This sequence comes from Paroedura picta, assembly GCF_049243985.1. Lineage (NCBI taxonomy): Eukaryota > Metazoa > Chordata > Lepidosauria > Squamata > Gekkonidae > Paroedura > Paroedura picta. The sequence goes on from NC_135371.1 coordinate 97,264,746, forward strand.
CTGATTATCATTACTGGCTTTCTTCTGTTCTCAGTGATGTGTTTTGTGCACGACTTGATCGCAATTGTGAGAACTTCGATTTCTAAATAAGTATACTCATGGAATTAAAGTTTCTTTATTAAGAAAATGCAAGCATCAAGGACATAGTCAGAACTGGTTCACAAAGCATAGGTTGAACAATATAGGGGCTCTTCCTCCTCCCTTGAGAACTAAAACCAGGCACAGTTCAAAGGAGTCAAAACATAGAGATGATAACCATTTGGGCTTCAAGGAACAGGATGGTGTGGGAAAATACAGGGCACTAAGGAAAGGGGGAGTAAGGAATGTGAGGAGGAGGGTGGGAGTCATACAATATAATGGCAGGAAATCGACCTTGGGGTATCAAGCAAAAGCATCTGTGTTACATCAGGGCACAAAGGACAGGCTAGTTAAACACAAGTAACAGAATACAACCATGGCGGAAATACTTTGGGTTTCTGACAACAACAGTAGCATTCAAGCCGGTTCTCTCTCTGCTTCTCAGGTGCTGTGTTCTGCCTGACACTTGCCAACTTCTCACCTGGAGCTGCTCTATGCTTCCCCTTGTGGCTATTATAGTCACTACACCTTCCATTGACATCTGATTCCTCTTCAGTGTCAGTGATCATGTGACGATGCCATTTGTTTCTGGTCTCTCTGACAGTGAAGCCAACTTTATTGGAATTCAAATGGGGGTTGTTTCTGTGAGCTTTAGAAATTTGCTTCGCACTTTCTCACAAATTAATTGAAAGCAAATGCTCCAGGCAAACCCTGAGCTTCATTATTTGCTTTCCACATGTTTCTGTGTGCAATCTCATCTGGCAGTGTTTCCACAGCTTCATGAAAAGTAACATCCATTTTCTGCCGGATATGACTAATTGTAGGATGAAATGAATACAACATGCCAGATAATAATATTGTAAGATTCGTTGCATCTCTCTGCCTTTCTTCAGTGCTTTGTAATTCCTGAAAAGGTCCTTTCATTGCTAACACACGTGCATCAAAAGGCACTCCTTCCTTAATCTCATGTTATGCAATTTCTTACCAAGTCCAGAGGAACAAGTCCATCCTTCCTTAATTAGCTTTGAGTGTAAAAACTTCAACATTTCACAAGTTGACTTCAAACTTAGTAATTCTGGATATTCATCTGTACTCGCAAGAGATCAATAGCGTTGCAGCTTTCTCACTGTTATGCTTCCATTCTTTATATTCTTTCCGTACTGCCTCAGTTACTCCTTCAACTGAGACAGGAGAGGCAGCAGTCTCCACAATCTCTTCCAAAACTTCCCCTTCAAACACTATCATGAGACGTCGTCACCAGTCATGGTAATTGTCCTTCCTTAAGTGAACAAGTCCAGTTTTCATCTTGGATCTGCCAGACTCACCCATGGCTGAATACAGTGGAGATCAGCCTGTGCTCTTAAAAGTTTAGAAAGAAACACTGATTTCTCCCTGCCTTGTGATAATCTGCCCAACAAGCCTCTAAGTTTCTGGGATGGATGAAGACCCCAAGTTTCTCAGTCACTTCAACCAAGCATATCTGCTTTTTAGGGGGAAAATCACCAATTCATAACAGTATGATATGAGTCTGGGGGCCACATCCTGAAGGATATTAAATTCTGGTAGACTGTGGTAAAATCTTAATATCCTCAAAGTTAGCAGGGCACCCTAGTATGGCTGATAAGCAGAGCATGCTGAGTACATGCATCAAAAAACAACAACAACTATCCAGTGACTTGTACAAATGTCTGTCAAATCACTAAGGGCCTGATCCAGCTCCCTGGGCTTCGGCACCCATGAAAGTCTACGGCGCCATAGACTATAATGGGAATTTCAGCATTCCCAACTTTATTGGGGCCTGTGGAGTGGGGGTTTGAGGTATAGCCTTCAAACATTAGGGGTAGCTCTGGGAGGCTCTTCCCTGATTCCTCTCCAAATTCCTTAATGATTGGTCCAAAGGGTCCATGTCTAGGGGCTCCCAATAAAAAGGAAAGAGACTTGCTTGGTCAACTAAAATACATGCCACATCTTTCAATTTTTCATTTTTATATGTAAAGGCTGTGATTGAAAACGTTAATTATAAGTAAAATACATAAAAATGAAAAATGTCAAATACACTAAAATGCATATATTTATTAATAATAGCCTCAGTACAAAATCAATTCATACTTGGTCCATGTTTGTGAATTTAGAAGTGAGAATTGATTTTGTACTGAGACTATTATTGGAGCCATATATTGTTTTTAACTTTTTCATTGTTTTTAACTTTTTCATTATTTAATTTATTATAATATCAGGCCTCATTTATATTTTTAAAATATATTTTCGGGTTTTTTATTAGAATCTTTTGGGTTAAATATTTTCTCCATTTTTCCTTTGAAAACATTTAATAACCATACGTATCCCCAAAATGTACAATAATTTTTTTCAAAACCTATAGTCACAATTCTGGCATTAGTACAGAAAACAGATCTTTGGTTTACGGACTCCATTTTGGTCTCTTGACAGTAGACAATGCTTTTTCCTCACACAAACAGAAATTACCAGTGTTTTGAGGGAAGGCCTTGAAGATTTAATATTGTAAACATAGTTTTCAAATGTTATTTAAACAAGTGGTCCCCAACCCCCGGTCCAGAGACCGGTACCGGTCTGTCGATCAGTCAGCACCAGGCCGCAGCTCCTCCTTGTCCTCCTCCTCCCCAGTTGCTGCCTTGGGGGCTGCCCTGCCACTCTGCTGCTGGCTCACCTTTGGTGCTCTCCAGCAGCCACCAAGGCTGGGGCTCTCCCTCGGCATGGCACTGCACAGCTGCTGCTGGCAGTGCCCCCCAGTGGGTGGCGGGAAGTCAGGGGCGCTGGCGGGAAAGCAAGTGGAGCAGGGGCTCAGGCGGCGGTGGTGACGTCCTGCAGCAAAGGACTACCCCTGGGCAAGAAACCTAATATACTCCTTTTCTCTCCTGGTAGACATCATTCCCACACTTACACTTTTGCAGAGCTAAGCTTGTTGAACTGGAACTCAGGAATGAGTTCCAGGCTGGCCAACTCAGTTATACAGAAAAAGTATAAGGAAAAGAAAAATTGCTGGTGGCTGATACTGCTTTTCCTCACTGCAGCTGCCTTAAGGAGTTGAGCTCAACAGTAGAGGTTAGCCTCATCCCCATCCCTGGCATAGTATTAGGTGACAATATTGTTCCACTTTTGGAGGGACATCTGGGGGCACCTGGCAAAATGTTGAAATTAAAAAATATATATTACAATGCTATTTTTACGTTCTATGTGTTCTATGAAAAATTTTGTTCTCCATATAGACCAAATTTTTAATCAAGAACCCCCCTGGTCAATGGTGTCCCGCTTTACCAATGTTACAATCTGGTCACCTTAGCATAGTATAAAGTTGGGCTATTGTTGGAATGCAGTCAGCAGGCTATTTGGAACAGGCCTACCTTGTAGGGCTGGTTGGTGCAAACTGCAGCTTCCTGTTCATGTGCTCAGCAGGAAGATCTGGTGGATACAGAACACGGCTGCAGATGATGAGTCATCAAGGCTTTTGTTTCAGAAGGGAACAACAGCTATGATAGCTCTTCCTTCTTGCTGCTTCTGGGGCTCATCTGAGTCTTCCATGTAAGCTGAGTAATCGGTTTCTAGGTATTGGCTGCATCAACACTAATAGGACCTTACTGTACATGCAGATCCCACAGCCATCCCTCTGATGAGGACTATAGTTAGCTGAACGATCATCTGAGTGGTGAATTTCATACTCTGCCCTTTCACCTTCTAAGGACAAGAACTAGGAATTTCCCCAGTCTCTATGGTCATTATCAAAGAGATCAGGGAAATTCCTAGCATATTGCTGAAGTGGTAATATTACTTCTAGGTCAGTAGTTCTCAACCTTCCAAATGCCATAACCCTTTAATACAGTTCCTCATGTTGTGGTGACCTCCAACCATGAAATTATGCAAGTGTTCTTTCACAGAAATTAAACCAAAACTGACCAATGGTGTGAAGATCCATTGTTCATGATTATATATACATTGTTTTTTCCTTGGGTGTCTCAGTTCAGTTCTGCCTCTTGTCCCACCATGTCGATCTTGCTCTTTTCTGCTGCTCCAGACAGACGAACACTCTATCTCAATCTACCCTGCAAGGCTGTTGTGTGGGTGGCACCCCCCCCCCCCAGCCAAGCTGCTTGTACTGCCGTGACCCTTGTGAAAGGGTCATTCAACCCCCAAAGGGGTCCCGACCCCCAGATTGAGAACCACTGTTCTAGGTGATCACTTACAAGACTGCCTCTCCCAGTACATCCCCTGGAGATCATTATGAACTGCAAATACTAATATGCTGGTAATCCCTGGCCTCATAGAAATCTGATTGGCCTCGACCAGTGCCCTGATCAGAGCTTCTACCTGGTGGGATGATCTGCCAACAGATTTCCAGGCCTTGAGGGAACTAACAGGTAAGCCATGGTGGAAATAGAACAGCAGTGTATTAGTTTTAAAGTGTTATGTTTTAAAGGATGTTTTAATTGTAGATATATGTGCCTGCTTGCGGGGTGGGGTAAAGTATAATAATAATAATAAAAAGTGGCATTGCTGTGTCTTTAATGTCTCCTCTCCCCATATCCCTCACCCAAAAAAGCTCTTAGGCTTGCTAACCTAGGGCTGTCAATGTTCCCAATGATGCAAGGATGCTATTATTAGATTAGACAGCAATTGCAAAAATAGCACTGTATTTCAGTGTTATGGCTGTTATTATTTCACAGATACCCAGTTGAACAGAACCTCCTGAAGAAATAGCAAACTTTATGCACTCTGAATTACAAGGAACAACTACTCTGGGTAATAGGGATGCCAGTCCTCAAGTAGGGCCCAGAGACCAGACTAAAAAGATCAAATCCCTTAGAGAAAATGACTGTTTTAGAGGGTGAACTCCATAGCATTATAATCCACTGAGGTCCCTTCCCACCCCAAATCCCACCCCCTCCTGGCTCCACCCCCAAAATCTCCAGGTATTACCCAACCCAGAGCTTGCAATCCTAAGCATTAAAACCCAGGGTACAACAGCAGTTTCCTCCAGGGCATATATGGATGAATTATGCTCTTCTTTAGGATTATCTGCAGACCTCTGGATTTCAGATTATGAGTACCTGGAGGTTTTAGACTGTAGTACTTGGGAATGTTTTTTTCAACTTAAGACAACTTTTGATAAAGCTCTAGATAACTGTCAAATTTGAGACTACACTCTTTTTGTATCTCCAGTCTTAACTGTATCTCCTTTTTGTATCTCTAGCCTTTTAAGTGTCCATATCATGTATCTTTTAAACTCTGGGAGCTGAATTTCCTGGTGTATTCAAAAACTCTTAATAATGTCCAGATGTTTCCAACTTGGCCTGCATCAATGAGTGAAGGGAGAACAGCCAGTCCTCTTTCACGCATTAAAATCCAAGGCCAGCTAGTATTGAAGAATTTTTTAAAAAATTACTTTCATTTTTCTCAACCTAAAATGTGTGGAATATCCATTTTTGGTCTTCCCCTTCTCAATTATGTAGTATTGTTTGACACTTTTTAAAAAAAATACAAATTTTAAATCATTTACTGCTCTCTAGAGCAGTAGGAGAAAAAAATTATTTCTAGTTTTTAGAGCCTGCCCTAAACAGGTCTCAAGCCTGCTTACAGCAACCACTTTCAATCTTTTGAAGCCACACAACACAGCAAATGAAAACCAATCAATGGTAATTTAAGAGCCCTGAACAGCTTCATCTCAAATGGCCTCATGACTATGAAAAGTTAGAGTGATTCTGCCAAGACCTCCAAGGTGAGGCAGGCTAACCGAGGCAAAGAGACAAGCAGAAAGGCGGCCACTATGTATATAAATGCCTACAAGTCACAACCACTTTATGACAACCCCAGTAAGAGGTTTTCAAGGCAAATAAACAGCAGAGGTGGTTTGCCACTGCCATCTTCAGAGAATTTCTCGATTGCTTCCCATCTATGCTGCTTAGCTTCTGAGATGTGACAAAATTAGAAGAGTTTTTCACTACCTGAAGGAGTCTCAAGGTGGCTTACATTCGCCTTCTCTTTCCTCTTCCCACAACAGACACCCTGTGAGATAGGTGAGGCTGAGAGAGCCCGGATATTATTGCTCGGTCAGAAGAGCTTTCTCAGGGCTATGATTAGTCCAAGGTTACCAGCTGGCTGCACATGGAAGAACAGAGAATCAAACATGGCTTGCCAGATTAGCCACTGCTCTTAACCTCTACATGCAGCCTTCCCTTCTGAAGTGGTCAGTATATCTCCAAAACTTTAACTGCATTTGGGAGCATAGCATCTGTTCCCTCTTAATAAAACAGTAAGGGGGGTTGGGCTGGGCTGGGTCCATGATCAAAACTCCCGGATTGGCCCCAGATTGACAAGCAGATTGGGTCCTCACAAGGACAGACCAGAGATCTGGAGACATGGCTGCCAGTCTGCTCCTGACCACCGCAGGGAAAAGAGGTCAGTAGGGCTGCCAAGGGGGATGAGAACAAAGGCTGCGCCAGCCCTTTTCACCCCAAGGCTGTCCTAACTGTTATGTCCAACTTGCCTCAGAACCCTGACAGAGCTGGCCGGAGGCTGCAGAGTGCTCCCCCTCCCTCCCTTCAGGCCTGCTGCGAAGGAGCCTCTGACAGGCCCTGACTGAGGGAAGGAGGCATTTCCAAGAGCAACGCAGGGGAGCCTGTGGGCCTTCCTTTTGAGGGGGGGACTTTCCCCTTCTGCCAAACAGTTGCCTGACAGGGAGGCCACAGAAAAGCCCCTTCTCACTTAAAATACTGCTCTGGCCAGGGGTTAGACACAGCCAAGTCATGTGTCTTTCTTCTTTGCAACTCTCTGCAGATTTGAGGCCACTGCACAGCGTTATTCTGCAGATGAAACTAGTTCTTTTGTCTCCTGTTTCATCTGCACAACAACCCTGTGCAGTAGGCCTCAAGTCTTTCAATTCAACAACAACCTCTGTGGGAGGCCTTACATGTTTCTGCTCTATCACAACCCTGTCCAAAGTAGCCCTTTCTGCCTGGGGAGCTGATCTTTATACTCTGCAGGTGAGCTGTAATTCCAGGAGCTCTCCAGGCCCCACCTGGAGGTTGGCTACCCCAGGGTTGGAAATATTCCTGGAGGTTTGGAGGTGGGACTTCAAAATTGTACAATGGTACAACGCCTCAGATTCCAGCCTTCAAAGAAGCCATTTGTGCCTAGAGTTGGGAGGGAGTGGTGCAGGGGTGTCCCTCCTGGCCTATGGGTTATGGCCAGCCCTTACCAGCAACTGTTTGTATTCTGGGGCACAGACAGGCAGACCAGCATCAGTCCTGTGAGTCTGGAAAGTGCAGGAAGATCTAAATAAATATTTACAGCCTGAAATTGTAAATAGTGGACAAGTAAATGGCTGGAGACACATGGTTAGTCCTCTCCTACACTCAACGAACATTCAACACCACAGGTTCTTGACACCCATCTCTCCACACCCATGACCTCATTTGCCACCACGCCAACACAACCTCCCACACAACACACACATTCAACCCCATGCCCTTACAGACTGGACAACTCCTCTTCCTCTTTCCACTGCCAAGCTCTAGTGCCTGTTGTATTCTTGGATACAATGGGTTTTGCCCCTAGTAATGCTATAAATTTTATCTTTTCATCTAGTGAAAAGGAAGGAGGAAGGTTCCTTTGGTTAGCAGAAAGACTATCATGGGAATTACAACTCTGTATGGATAAAAGCTATCTGGATATGGGCCTATAGTAACGAAAGGTCTGAAGAGAAAGAGAGAGAGAAGAGCTGTTTTTATACCCTACTTTTCACTTCTCAAAGGAGTCCCAAAGCACCTCCAAACAATCTTCCTCTTCCCACAACAGACACCCTGTGGGGCTGAGAGAGCTCTAACAGAACTTCTCTGTGAGAACAGCCCTAGCAGGACTGTGACTAGTCCAAGGTTACCCAGCTGCATGGAATTAAACCCAGTTCTCCAGACTAGTGTTTGCTGCTCTTAACCACCATACTTCACTGGCTCTCAGATGAGATGAATGGAAAAACTTGCTTATCCCATTTTACATTTCTTGTAAATACATTTGGCGAAATATTCTTCTAGTAGTTTTAAAGCTGATTAATTTTAAACTCTTACATTCAGCTTCAAGAGTATTTTTGGGTGGGATATAATTGGTTAAGTAGACTCAGTATCTGAGTTAGGAGCATCAGCTAGGTGGAGAGTTAAACAAAGAAATGTCAACTTCAGGTAGCTTATCTGTACTACTGCTAGCAGTGAATAAGAGTCATGGCATTGCTACATTTTGAAACATGCTGAGACTTCAGTTTTTTGTTTCTATTTTTCCAGTTCCAAAGGGGGGGAAAAAAACAAGTATTGCTAGTTTTGCAGCAAGTTTAATTTAGCTAAATATTTGTGGCAATTTCAAAAGGGACTTAAGTGCATGTCCTAGCACGACTGTGAAGAACTCTTAAGCCTTGTGCACATCATTGTAGATGAAAATCCATAACTGGCTGTAGTCTTCAACAAGTTGGATGCGGGGGGGGGGGGGGATGGGACAGCGACAGGTCCTTGGCTCAAAACCAAGGAGAAACAGTAATCATCTGAAAATCTTCAATTGCATTTCTAACTGTGAAACTTAAAGGCACAAACTATATTTGGGGTGAGATCCTTCTGAGGAATAAATAATGAAAATACTGTTTTATTGAGCTAAACTATTTGGAGACATTTCAAAAGAATGTCATATATTAAACAGTAAGTGAACTAGGATTACAGTCACAAGCTGGTTTACTGAATTAAGTTCCATTAACACATGTGAGGGCTTCATCTATGTGTCCTTTGCTGACCACAGTGGACTCCTTACAGCTCTTGGTGCCCAACCTTACATGACCTTAGACAAGATAGCGGAGCACTTCCCCATCTTGTAACTTTGTCATCTTCTCTTTCCTCTCCACATCTAGTTAGCTGTAAAGCAGTGGTTCTCAAACTTCCTAAAGTCACGACCTCTTAATACAGTTCTTCATGTTGGGGTGACCTCAAACCATAAAATTATTTTCATTGCTACTTCATAACTGTAATTTTGCTACTGTTTTGAATTGTAATTATCTGATATGCAGGATGTATTTTCATTGTTACAAATTGAACATAATTAAAGCATAGTGATTAATCACAAAAACAATAATTGTCTCCTGTTTGGTAATGCAGATCTGAGCTACATAAAATATGGGACAAAAGTGTAAGAATTTGGGTCCCTGTGACTCTGCTATTATTTTATGTCCCATATGCAAGATGTAGAAACCATGTTTGAGAGGCCACAAAAGTCAGCTCCACACAAACTGACTTTTGTTCCAGGCATCAGCACCTTATAGGAGGCAGACCACTGCTGACCTGGAAATGAAATTTATGGTGATCCACCAACTATTCTGAGTTGCAAGCCTATTTAAACCCAAGTTCTTTATTTGTATTTCCCCCATTGACCAGAATGATTAAGTTTGACTAAACAAACAAACAAACGCATGAGGCTTGCCTTATCTCATCAGAACTCAGAAGCCCAGCAGGATTGTTCCAGAGCCAGGGAATGGCAAACCATCTCTGAATATTTCTTACCCTGAAAATACTACCTGCAGGGTTGCCATGAGTCTGCTATGATGGGGGGGGGGGGGATGGGGAATACTCTCCATGAGAGCACTTTCCACACAAAAAGACTTGCATCTGCACACCAGAGTTCAGTAAAGCCGCTCTCTTCATATTATCTGAAGCGGCCTCACAAACTACATTGGCAGTAGAATTATTTATATTTCTAAGTACTAATTTAAACAGTCCTTGCAATTCTGAGCCAAAGAGAGGCAGTAATTGCAAATAAGAACCTGAAAACTAAGCCCTACCCTTTACCTGCAGGCATTTAGGAACTGGATTCTGCGGCCTGTAGCCTACTTGTAAAACCAGGAGGTCTTCAGCCACCAGGTGGAGGCTGGCAAACTATCTGGGAGGATATTTGGATTGGGGGAGTTATTTTCCCAGTAGTGGGACCCCCATTTTCTCATATCTGATACTAAAAGCGGAGGTCTTACACAGAAATCAGGCAGGCGAGGTTAGAGTTTATGCATAGTCCTAGATATGCAGGGGAGGGGGATTCCTCCCCTCTCAAATCCCCTCTCTATAACCCTAGGATAGAGAATCCTAACTATCACCAGAATATTAAGGCTGATGATGGGGGTCTTGGGTATGGGCGGGATATTTCCCAATTTGATGTGGAGTCACCATGGGAAGCAATATACAGGGTCATTTTTTAAAATAGCACATCTGCAGTCCATAAGAAGTTAATAGCCAGCTTGTATAGTGGTTAAAGAGAGGCTCTAATTTGGAGAAACAGGTTTGATTCCCCACTCCTCCCCATTCAGCCAGCTGGATGACCTTAGGCCAGTCACAGTTCTCTCAGAGCTCTCAGTCTCACCTATTTCACAGGATGTCTGTTGTCGGGAGGGGAAGAAAAGGTGTTGGTAAACCATTTTGGGACTTCTGTAGGTAGTAAAAGGTGGGGTACAAAAAGCAGCTCTTGTAATAAATCCTAATTCCAGTTTTTTTTAAAAAAAAAACAATTTGTATTGAGAAAGACTGCTTATTTTAAGGTCTAGCTTATTCACAAGTAGCACTTGAAATTTTATTTTAGTAGAATTATTTATATTCTAGGTACACATTTTAACAGCCCTTACTTTAAATAGGATCTCATTAAAGAGTGTTCCTTAACTACTCTCTATAATAGAGTGAGAGTGGTTCAGTGAGGAAAAAAAGAGAACTATTAAACAAGAAGTACTTGGGAAAATTCGGATGCAAAAAAAAAACATACCGTTTTGAGCAGTTGTTAGACTCATAACGTACCTTGATTTTAAGCAGATGTGTTGTTGAGGAAACAATTTGTGTTTGCACCCTACCTCAGTGAGTCCTCACTAACACCATGATGCAGTTACAAGTGACAAAACCTGGAAGAAAATATTGCTCCACTGGAGCCTCTGTGCCTACATGCAGCCGACACCCCTGTTCACCACACCGTGGGGCTGGCCTCCTCCACACAGCCTCAGTGATCTCCACGACCTCCAGGAGTGCCGAGGCGGCTGAGCACGTGTATTTGTAACAGCCGGATGTGCACCTCGGCTCAACTGCCTCGGAGCTCACGAACCTGCAGAGATCTCGAAAGAAGCATGGAGGAGCCCAGTGGCACGGCGTTGCCAACACCACTGCCGCTGGTCGTTGACCCCTATGGAAGGGTTGATCAACCCCCCAAGGGGTCACGACCTCCCAGATTGAGAATTGCTGCTGTAAAGCAATTTGAGGTACTCTCATCCTTGTCAGACTACTTATCTAAATGTATGACATACACATTTCTTCTTCCCTCCCGAGAAACTTAATTCAGACATGTGGTTTTCCTCCTTCATTTCCCCCATAAGCATGTGATCTCCAATGGGGTCCTTGTTCTGAACAATGCGTACTTATTTTGCATGTGAGGCACTGCAGATACACTAGCAACTGTTGAAGGGGGAAGGGGTTTTTATCCAAAGTTTGGGGCAGGAATTCCACTCTTTTCCTTATCTGTGTGGGATACATTGTCTTTAAACCCCTGCCTGTGGGAGTAGAACATCCATTTTGCTGTTCATGTCCTGAGGTATAGAAACTCTATGAATTCTGAGCAGAAAGAGTATTAGAAATATGCTCTTATTTGCTTGTCAGCAACATCTCCCATCCCCCCCAAAATTGCACTTTCTCTAGTGTTTCCTTCTCCAAAGTTTTTCCTGCGTTTGTGTTCTAAGTATGCCTGTCATGTAGACAGAGAGGATCCTATTATTTGATATTTGTTTGCCTTGATTAGGATTTATATAGAGCAGGAATCCCAGACATGGTGCCTATGGACACAGTGGCACTTTCTCGCCCTTTTTCTAGTCCCCTCTCAGGTTTTTTTTAAAGAAAGTGGGTGGGGCTTTGGCCCAGGAGGATTTTTGATTAGTCACTGGAGACTGTAGAGATTAAAATAACATTGGCAGTAGAAGTTAAAATAACTGATTCAGTGTCAGCTGCCACCATTGTGTGGGTTTTATTCTTTGTCACTTCTCTTTCCCTGGGTATTTTTTTAAAAGCCACCCCTTTTCTCCCTGCACTTGTACTTCCTTTGAATGTGTGACTCCACCTCCCATTGTGTGAGGATTCCAAAGGTGCCCATGAGCTCAAAAAGGTTGGGGACACTTGATATACAGATTCGGCTAGCATCCTGAATTGTGGAGAAGTGCGGTGGGTGATAGGTGGGGGTGAGGTTTGTTTTGTACTCCTTTCAATGGGAATACTATACTTATGCCACCTATTTTGTCAGTACTGCATGACATTGGCATCAGCGCCATGAGCTGGCCCAAGAGGGCCAAAAGTCCTCTTCCTTCTCTGACATGATCCTGACACTGACCATTTTTAATGCCAGGTTTTTTAAATTGTTCATTTAAATTACATACCATCCCTCACTATGATGTCTCAGGGTGGTGTACATAGAACAGTGAAAGATTAAAAGTACACTGAAAGATGTTTGTAACAATAGGGAAGAATTATAATACACAAAACAGTAAAACAGCAAAATTTTGGAACACATGGAACTTCAGTGAGTTGTCTGATAGGGACAGGACCAGGTTGCAGGGAGGCCCTGATGCTGTCCTCAGCCAAAATCCTGGCAGAAGACTTCCATTTTGCAGGCCCTACAGAACTGATTGAGCTCCAATACAGCCTTGATTTCATTGGGGAGCTCATTCCACCAGGCTGGGGTCACAGCTGAAAAGGCCCTGGTTCTAGTTGAGGCCAGGCAAACCTCTTTGGGGCCAAGGATAACTAGCCTGTTGCAATGAATGGAGCGTGTAACTCTTTGGGAAGCATACATTGTCAGGGCACAGCATAATACCATACCACTATATCTTCAGATTCTCTGGCATATCTCTGCTTTCATCTGGCATAGAGACTTAATTGCCATGCCAAGCGGTTCCAGGATGATTTTACCACTGTGAATCCTCTAATACCAATTTTTGTATTTACCTCTGTGAGTTCTTGTTATTGCAAGGATAGTCTTCTCTTTCTCCCAAGAGATCTTTAAAACATTGCAATTGATCTGCACATTTATCAGGTTGTAGAAATCTAACAAGCTATTTTGATGCACAGAGAGTCCTCTGGTATATTTATAAGTCCCACTGTTTAGATCACATTATATATAATGCCTAATATTGAAGTGTTTCAGTATTATAAAAGTGCATGGTTCATCTCCCATACATGCAGTTGCCTGAATTATAAAGGACTCTCAAGGAGGTAAACAAAATTATTTAATCTCCTCTCTTCTTTGTTAGCCCTGGGCCAGATGCCTGTGCATCACAGCATAGAGTAGAAATACAAGAAATGAGAGTTCTGAGGCATTAGGAATCCATGTATGCTTCCTATCTGCAAATACTACTACTACTACTACTACTACTACTACTACTACTACTAAGAGCCCTGAGGGACTCCACAAGGGAGTCTGTAAGAGCACGATAACTCATCCCCCACAGCCACTCTCTGGATCCGATTATGGAGAAAGGAGCGAATCCTCCTGAGAGCTGTGCCCTGAATCCCCATACTGGCAAGGTGGTGCGCAAGCTGTTCATGGTTGACCACATTGAATGCGGCTGAAAGATCTAACAGAACCAGCAAGGCTGACCTGCCTTGATCCAACTGGCAAAGGAGTATATCCATCAGGGTGACCAATACCGACTCCACCCCATGGCCAGGATAAAAGCCAGACTGATATGGGTCAAGGGCTGAAGTTTTCTCCAGGAACTCCAGGAGCTGGTCTGCCGTAGCCCTTTCAACCACCTTTCCCAGGAATGCTAAATGCGAAACTGGTTGGTAGCTGGCCGGGTCCTGCAAACCACCGCCTCCTTGAGCAGCTCAGGGAATTCACTGGTCAACAGGGAACAGTTGATAATGTCCCTGAGCTGATCCCCTATCCGCTGGCCATCTCCCTTGAGGAGCCAAGACAGACAGGACTCAAGAGGGCAAGTGGTAACCCTAACTGTTCCCAGAAATCTGTCCACTTCAACTAAAGAGAGCCATGAAGCATCACCTCCAAAGGCAGCCAATAGGCCTACAGTTTATTTACTATACCAACTGTAGCAGGAAGGTCACAGCAGGGTAACAAGACTTTATCTGCAAAATGGCTTGCTAATACCTCACAACCAAGATCCAGTTTCCTAATATTTTGGCGCCCCTCCTTGAGGGTGGTAAGAGACCTAACTACCGTAAGCAGTTGAGCCAGACAAGAGCTTGCAGATGCAATTTCCATGGCAAAGAATTCCTGTTTTACCACTTTCACTGCAATCTCATGTGCTCTCATAAGCGTGCAATAAGATGTTCTTGCTGCCTCATCATGAGTCTTCCACCACATTCGCTCTAGTCATGGCACTTCCCTCTTCTTCTCCCGAAGCTCCCCAGTATACCAGGGTGCCCATTTGAATCGAGGGCAGAGAGGACGTCTAGGGGCAATTTTGTCTACAGCAGCCACCAGGCGGGACTGCCAGTACTCTACCAGAGCTGCCAATGAGACGCCAGGAGTCATTGGATCCCACAGAGCATTTTGGAAACCAAAAGGATCCATAAGTCTACACAGGCAGGCAAAAATTTTCCCACTGCCCAACTGGGGAGGAGGTGGTATCTTGAGCCGAGCCCGCAGGGCATAGTGATTTGACCATGGTATGGATAAGGCTGTTTCCAGATCCACTTCTATCCCAGCACCAGAGATTAAGTCAAGGGTGTGGCCTGATGGGTGGGCCCATCAACAAATTGCAAGAGCCCTAGTGTCACCATGGACGACACCAGGTCTGAACCAAGTCCTGAGGGCAGTGCATCTGCATGAACAGTTAAGTCCCTGAGGATTAAAAGCCTGGGAAACTGCAATGCCCAGGTGGCCACCACCTCCAGCAGGCTTGACAGGGCATCTGGCAGTGAATTGGGCAGATGGTATACTAACCCGATGGCCAAGCTCTTGACCAAGTCCCAAACAATACTGACACACTCCACTGCACTGATCTCTGGGGCCAGGAGAGCCCTGTAGGAGAAAGCTTCCCAGACCAAGATTGCCACCCCCCCCCCATCCCCTGCTATGGTTCCGAGATTGGTGCAAGACCACTTTCCAGGTGGGGCAAGTTCTTTCAGGGTGACTGTCTCACCGTCCTGCACCCAGGTCTCGGTCATACAAGCAAAGTCAGCCACTGACTCTGCAAAGAATTGTTGCAGAGTCAAGGCTTTGCTGTTGATCAAACTTGCATTGTAGAGGACCAAAATCGGATCCACCCTAGCTTCCACCCTCGCATGAATGGGGATGGGATAGAGGTTAGAAGGGCACTGAGCACACCCTGGGCCCTGGCCATGACTCCATGGCTGGGCCCCTGGCCCATAATGGTCTGTATCCTGGCCCCTCTATGGGCCTCCCTAGGCAGCACCCCCTCTTCACCCATGCTCACACAGAGAGGAGAGCCCCAAGCTACCGTACACTCCTGACTAGTTCCCTTATTCTCCCTACCCCTCTCAACCGTTTCCCTCCCCTTATAAATACCCACCGTACCCAACAACTCCCTCCCTAACCTCATGTACCAGCTTGTCATACTAATTGCTGGCTAAGGCAGAGAGTGGCCAGATCCCACCTATCAGGGGTTCTCATGGCCCTACTCCCCCCACCATCTTAAAGGCCCTGCAGAATGTTGACAGCCCCATCAGGGCCCTCAGCTCTTCCAGGAGATCATTGCACCAGGTTGGGGCCAATACTGAAAAAGCCCTGGCCCTACTTGAAGCCAGGCATGCCTCCCAGAGGCTGGGGATAACCAGAAAATTCATACCCATGGAGCAGAGAGCCCTGTGGGGGACATAAGAAGACAAGCTGTCCATCAGATATGTAGGGCCCTAGCTGCAAATGGCCTTAAAGGTAAGAACCAAAACCTTGAACCTGACCCGGAAGCTAATTGGTAACCAATGCAGCTGCCTTAGCATAGGCTGGATGTGGGCCCTCCAAGATGATCTTGTGAGGCATTTTGTAACAACTGCAATTTCCGGGTCAGAGACAAGGGAAGGCCTACATAGAGTGAATTAAAGGTATCCCCTGTGCAAGCACCAAATCATGTCTCAGCTTTGGGGTGACGCCCTCCAGCGTTTTCATGGCAGACTCAATACAGGGTGACCTTGCCAGTGCCTTCCCCAGTCATTACTGTTTTACCCCCCCCCCCCAGCAAGCTGGGTACTCATTTTACCGACCTCAGAAGGATGGAAGGCTGAGTCAACCTTGAGCCAGCTGCTGGATTACAGAAATTTAATCTGGAAGTAACCATTGCATGGATCATCATGGGGACAGGTAGGGCACTAGTAGCTTAGCTTGGTACAGGTGGTAAAATGCCATTTGGGCTACCTTCATGATCTGAGCCTCCATAGACAAGGAGGCATGAAAAATCACCCCCTAATTCATGGCCACAGGCACAGCTGTAAGCTCTACCCCATCCAGGAAGGGGAGTGCACTTCCTGATCCTGCCCCCTTCTACCCAGCCACAGGAACTCTGACATAAAGGGGTTGAGTTTCAGGAGACTCTGCCTGAGTCATTCAGACACTGCTTCAAACAACTGGCAAATGTTTTTGTTCTTGGTTTTTTTTTTTGGGGGGGGGGGTTCAGCCGGCTGGCCTTCCATCAGGAGATAGAGCTGGGTGTCATTGGTATACTGATGACAATCCAGCCCAAAGCCCCAGACTAGCAGACAGACTTCCTGGTGACAGTGGGACAGAAGGCAGGTAAAGAGCTGCCTTCAGCGGTGTGACTGTGCAGAGGAGGCTCCACAGGAAGGGCAGAACCTCCACTGGTGACACAGGCAGCAGCTTCTCCTCCCCCCTCCCACAGGAGGCACTGCTTGCAATGCGCGGCCGGCGGAGGACAGGAGTGCTCCTCTACCCTCAAAGGGTCTCCTATCTGTCAGTCACACAATTTAAACTGCCACAATGGACAGGGATCCAGATGGCAAGTGGTCATCCCCACCAACCCCAGCAGCTTGTCCAATTCAGTTAAAGAGAGCCATCTGAAACCATCAAACATCACCTCCCATGACAGCCATGGAGCGTCCAGTTCACGTTCTGTATCAATCGTGGCAGGAAGGTCCTGGTGGAGTGACAAGACTTTATCCGCAAAGAAGTTCATCAATGCCTCACAACTCAAATCCAATTTACCACTATTTTGGCTCCCTTCCTTGAGGCCAGTGAGATATCATAGGATCATAGAATCATAGAATCATAGAGTTGGAAGGGGCCATACAGGCCATCTAGACCAACCCCCTGCTCAACGCAGGATCAGCCCAAAGCATCCTAAAGCATCCAAGAAAAGTGTGTATCCAACCTTTGTTTGAAGACTGCCAGTGAGGGGGAGCTCACCATCTCCTTAGGCAGCCTATTCCACTGCTGAACTACTCTGACTGTGAAAATTTTTTCCTGATATCTAGCCTATATCGTTGTACTTGTAGTTTAAACCCATTACTATGTGTCCTTTCCTCTGCAGCCAATGGGAACAGCATCCTGCCCTCCTCCAAGTGACAACCTTTCAAATACTTAAAGAGGGCTATCCTAAATAATTGCACCAGCCGAGAGCTAGCAGATGTTATTCCGGTGGCAAAAAAGTCCCATTTTGCCGCTCTCACTGCCCTCCCATTCACCTTCATAAGCGTGCGGTAGGAGGTTCTTGCTGTTTTGTCATGAGTTTTCTACCACACTTGCTCTAGCTGTCTCCCTTCCCTTTTCCTTTCATGAAGCTCCTGGAGTCTGCTTGAGGCTAGGGTGGAATGGGTTCCGAGAAGCGATCTCATCAATAGCAGCCGCCAACGAGTCACCGGAGGGCATAGGGTCCCATAGAGCAGTGATCCCCAACCCCCAGTCCAGGAACCGGTACCGGTCCATGGATCAGTCGGTACCGGGCCGCAGCTCCTCCTCGTCCTCCTCTCCAGCTGCTGTCTTGGGGGCTGCCCTGCCACTCTGTCGCGGGCTCATCTTTGGTGCTCTCCAGTGGCTGCCATGGCTGGGGCTCCCCCTCAGCGTGGCACTGTGTAGCTGCTGCTGGTAGCACCCCCTAGTGGGCAGTGGGAAGTCAGGGGTGCCGGTAGGAAAGCAAGTGGAGCAGGGGCTCAGGTGGCAGTGGCGACGTTCCTTGCCAAAAGACTACCCACCCACCCCTGGCCCCTGTAAAATTGTCAAGCGTTGACCGCTCCCCAGTGATAAATTGGTTGGGGACCACTGCTATAGAGCATTCTGGAATCCCTCCTTAGAGGGATTCTGAACCATGGTTCAGAAAACAGTGTAAAGTTAGCATCACTTGCAAGGAAGCTTGAGATTCATCTTTTGGGCTATTTGCCTCTGTGGGTATAATCATGCACTGGAAAATCCATGGACCACACCCAGTTGACTCGCAGCATCCAAAAGAAATCCAAAGTGAGATTAACACACGATATGTCTCCTAATGCAGAAACGGTCCCAGTCACAAGGTCATTAAGCTATATTACATTTGCTGAAAAGTTATGTGTTCTTACCAATTCCATTGAACACATAGAATGGGGGTGGGGTGAGGGGGCTGTGCTTTCAAACGAACACAGCAAAGCCATTTAGATTTGTTTCCAAATCAGGTGTCAGTGCATAAGATGGGTAACATAATTTGTCTCATTGCTGTTTGCATGTGTAGTGGACTTTTTAATAGACATTTATAAGGAATGATGGGTAAATGTGTATGGGCCTAAACCCCTGCCAAAGTCACAATATTTTTGTCTGTATAAGGGCCAAAGCAGACTTAATAATGATCAAGGATCACCATCTGTTTGTAAAAAGTAAACTGTATCTGTTTGCAGCTCTAATGATAGCCAGATTGGTGTAGTGGTGAAAGAGCGGCGGCTTCTAATATGGCCAGCTGGGTCTACTCCCCCTCCACATGCAGCCAGTTGAGTGACCTTGGGCTCACCACAGTACTGATAGAGTTGTTCTGGCTGAGCAGTGAAATCAGGGCTCTCTTAGCCTCCCCCACCTCACAGGGTGTCTGTTGTGGGGAGAGGAAAGGGAAGGCGACTGTAAGCTGCTTTGAGCCTCCTCCCGGTACAGAAAAGCGGCATATAAGAACCAAGTCTCCTCCTCCTCCTTGTTCCTTAGACTGGGATGGAATGGGAAGGGCTGGCAGATTCCAAATCTTACTCTGATTTACTAATCAAGGCTGAGCTCCTCAAGTTGGTATAAGCTTCTTAAAAGGAGAAAATATTGGTTTTAAAAGAACCACAAATTGGATCAGTCCTTTGCATTTTGTGAATTGGTCTGGAATATCATCTGATGGAGATTCAAAGAAGCATAAACAAAAATTCTTCAGTCAAGATATATTTATAACAAGAACAGCTTAACTTGCAAATTTTTTGCTTATAATGATGGTA
Source organism: Paroedura picta (assembly GCF_049243985.1). NCBI lineage: Eukaryota > Metazoa > Chordata > Lepidosauria > Squamata > Gekkonidae > Paroedura > Paroedura picta. The sequence continues at coordinate 97,284,254 of NC_135371.1, forward strand.
CTAGCTGTGCCTGTGAACATATAGAGATCTTAAGCTTGGGATCCTGCTTGCTAGGAATTTGCCGGTCCTGAAGTTTACTCAATCGCTAAACAGATTTTATGAACCAATCACTGGCCTTTGATAACAGCCAACCACATGTTTTGGTGAGATGTTTGAGAATGTATACAGGTTCAACTGTTCTGGTTATCAATGTTCAGTGTTTACTTGTCCCAATAAAGTTTCTGATTGTTTGGACCTGAGTGTCTGGGACTTGATAATATGGGCATACAAAGAACCTTAGTTCTATAACATGGAAGACAGAAAGATGTAAAAAATGCATAAACATTCAAATGACACCTATTATTTTATTGTGATTCCACACATAAGCAGTTAGAAAAGAAAAAGGAAAGGGAAAAGAAAAAAGAGATATCAGAACCTATAGTTGTGAGCTTTTCTCCTAAGGAAATGAGAAGTATGAGTGTCCCCAGATTTAGTTTTTCAAAATAGAGCTAATAGAAGTCTGGTTTTACTCAGCAAAAATGAAGATGTAATTTCAACAAGTGTTTACATGAAATAAATAAATGCCTTTCATGTCTTCCCAAATGCCTTCCCAAATATGTAAAAAATATAATTATAGCACACACAAAAAACCAATGCAGCCTTTATATTTCATCCTTGAAAAAAATGGGCAGAGAATAATTTTATCCTACCCTCCATCCAAACAATGCTATGTGGCCTACATGGGCCAATCCTGCAGTTTTATCCTCCCAGCAACAAGTCAAGTTAGGCTGAAACAGAATGACTGGTCCAAAGTTACCCCTCTGATCTTCTTGGCAAAGTGGGGCTTTGAAGATCTGTCTCCCAAATGCTATTCCAATTCACTTACCTTTACACTACAGCAGATAAATTACAGAATGCTTGCTTCATATATTTGCTATTTATCTTAGATACTAGGGGCAAAGCCCGTTGTATCCAGGAATAGAGCAGGCGCTAGAGCTTGGCAGTGAGAAGAGGAAGTGGAGGAGGTGTCCAGGCTGTAAGGGCATGGGGTTGAATGTGTGTGTTGTGTGGGAGGTTTTGGTGACGTATTGGCAAATGAGGCCATGGGTGTGGAGAGATGGGTGTCAAGAATCTGTGGTGTGGAATGTTCGTTGAGTGTGGGAGAGGACTGACTTTTGGGAATTTTGGCATAGTGGTTACAGATGAGCTTTCCAGAGCCATGTTTTCAGATATGTGAAGGGTAAATCAGACTGGAGACTCTTCTTAGGGGGAGATTACATGGCAACCAATTCCTCCCAGTTCTGTATCATCTCCCTTCTTGTGTGAATTAGGCTACAGACACCAAAATGTCATTGATAGTTCTGACCCATTAGTGAGTAAGTATGCAAAATTTGTTTCTGGAGACAAAAGTGAGATGAATCTGTATTCTGCAATCACTGTTTTGCACCATACTTAACTCTCTTGGAACCCCCTTCAAAATATCTCAGAAAAAGTAGCAACCTTAAAACAGGGCCATAAATAATGAACCTCTCTATCTTCTCTTGAGTTTTCTGTTACTTCACCATCTACTAAAAATGTAAAATGCTACAAAGAGACACAGCCTGCAGTATTAATAGTTGTGCAAGTCACTAGGGGAAAAAAGGAATGTCAGCATTTAGCTTTGTCAAAATGACAAGATCATTTTGTGTGTATGTTGTGGGCAGGGAACTATACTTCAGCCTCTTCTCCTCTGATGCTACCTGTTTTTAGGCCAGGGAGTTCCAAAAGAAAGCAGGAAGTGGAAGGTATTCCCCTTTTGGAGTTGTATAAAATTCTGCTTATCTAGGCATACACTCTAGGAAGACGGGCAGCGAGAATGTCCACACTGTTGCTACAATAATATCTTCTGAATCATACAAATTAGCATTTATTTTCTTGTCAGTGGCAGTCTGCTTGCAAGTTTCATACACACATTAAGAAACCAGATGCTTCCCTGTATCTGAGGGGTGGCCAGATGTCCATGGACTACAATTACCAGGAACCCCTCCTAGCAAGCTCATGCTCATGCTAATTGTAGTCCATCTACTCCATTGACATCTGGAGAAACAGTTTGGCCACCCTTACTATATCTCATTCCTTCTCAGCAATTCAAACAACAAACAAACACCACAAGCAAGTGTTTAAAGTGATGGCCTGGCTGCTTGAATGTTAACAATATGAACATATGTATATCTTTAAAACCCTGGAATCCTTTCAGAGACTGTCTATCTACCAGTATGAACTTTGTTAATAAACATATCCTGATTAAGGGTCAAAACTAAATGCCCAAGATTTGTCTAGTTACTTATCTGCAGAAAAATGGACTCACACTATGCATGGCACTATGCATGCATACAACCCACAGTCAGTGCTTGGCACTTCCAATTACTGGACTGATTTGAGATACAAAAAAGCTGCAGCAGATCAGAGCAGCATTAGAGATGGACTGTGGTCCGGGTAAAGAAGTTAGCATTTCCAGATAATGCCGTATCCAACAAGGAGGCAAAGCTTTAGGCATGGGCACTTCAGGGCACTTTGTCAAAAAAATACCTGAGACAGGTCTGCTTTGGGCACAGATTGGCTGAATACGGTCTGAAGCAGAAAGCCTCATAGGCTGACATTGCCTAAGCGTGGCCATCTGAATTACCAAAGCATGCCAAAGCACTTCAGCACACTTCATTGTGCTTTGATGCTTTGGAATGCTGTTTAAAGGGACACACACAGAATGAGAGGTCCCCTCTAGCTTTCCTGCTCTGTGTTTCCTGCCTTTTCCTGGGCTCCCAGAGCAAAGGGGAGGGGGTAGGGAGGCAGACCACTGGCTAGGCTTCCTGGAGGAGGCAAGCCAATCATTGCAATGAATTTTGCAGACGCATTGCAATGAGGTCTTGCAGCACACTAAGCTCACTGCAATGCAAGGCGATGTAAGTGAGGGGGGAAGAGGCTGTGGGGAAGTTTAGCCTATAGGAAGGCAGTTTTGGGGGCAAAAACAGCTCTCACAGAAGGCTTTTCCTTTTAAAAATCTTCTAGGTAAAGGTAAAGGTATCCCCTGTGCAAGCACCGAGTCATGTCTGACCCTTGGGGTGACTCCCTCTAGCATTTTCTTGGCAGACTCAATACGGGGTGGTTTACCATTCCCTTCCCCAGTCATTACCGTTTAACGGGGGTAAAACGGTAAAATCTTCTATGCATGGCCAAAAGGTATAAAGCTAGGGGAGGGGGGGGTCTTACCTGACTCTCCATTACTGTTTCTCTGCCTTGATGACCTGCCGCTCTGGGAGATTCTTCTCTGAGAGTGTGCTCTGGTCTGGCTGGCTGGTTTGTTACTGCTGCTGCGCTGAACTGTGGAAGATCCATCTTCATTGCGGGAGTGGAGAAAAAGACTTCAAACACTTTGCCCAAGGGACTACTTCTGATTCTTTTTTCCCTCTTGTTTTCAATTTTCTTCTATTTATCAATTTTAATAACATTCTTCTTCACTTCTTACTTTTATACTCAACAACTCTTTAGATTTCTTCGGGTGGGGTGGGGTCTGAGGGTGCTTTGTTTTTTTTTCTCCTGTTGTTCATATCCTTTTTCCTTCATGAAAACCTGGGGTTTCTTGGTAGCCCTGGAAGGGTTTCACAAATGGGTGGGAGTTAATTATTTTTTTCTATATTTGTTTATATTTTTTAAACATTTACCAGGTAATATGACCCTATAAGATCATGCTGATCCACCCTCTCTTAAGATGGCTAATGATAGTTTTGGAGGGGGCAGGGTGCCCCTGGGTGGGGGTGTCCACACCTATGCCCATATTTTACATGACTGTGCCTCTTCTGGGGTTTCTTGAAGCCTAAAGAATGTTTCAGGTATTTCCCAATAGTAAAAAAGTTGAGGAAAGCTGCTATAGACTAATATTAATTGCACGCCATAAATAAATGGCAGAACACCGTTTTTCATTAACAAACAGCATCCACATACATTGGGATGGAGAAAAGATCTTTTATGACAGGTTGCCCCCCTCCCTAAGTCAGCTGCTTAATGTTTGTCTTGTAACTCAGCATGAAATCTCCAAGGTGTCTGCAGTTTAGAAGATCTTTTCTTTGGAATGAAAACCCCATTTCAAGAAAAGAAAGTCTAGCCTGGTTAAGGGACAGAGATGCATTTGGTTGCCTTGTAGACAGTCTTTGTCTGGACTGAAGAGACTGATGTGGGCAATGAGTCTCCGTTGAGCTTATTAAACTTCTCAACAGCTTATAATGCTGTGTAGAGCCGTGAACTCAAGGCCAAATTAAACATTCATGTTTTTAAAAAGTTGGGCTGGGGCTCCCAGGGCCCAACTTGTATTCCCTGCAGCCTCAAAGCAGCTGCAGGGAACAGCTTTTTTTAAGAGAAAAAAAGTGAAGAAAAAAGAGCTCAAACCCGGACCCAGCTCTTTAAAAGGAGTAATGTTTAGTTTGGCTTTCAGGTGCATGGTGGAACTACACTTGCTGCGACATTAGTTCCTGCAGAGCTGCCATTTTTTGCTGCCGTTTTGAAGACGTGAACATGTGTAGTGAACTAAGGCATCCTCCAGCCCCCTCCCTGGCTCTTTGCTTACATACTGAGAAGAACAGCATAATGTGGAGAGGAATCTTTCATGGCTTATGCCTGACCCTGGCATACTTGGGACTCAGGTTACATTTCGTGTCCCTGGCTCAATCTGCTGCCCTTAAGTTTCTAGAATGTGTTGTTGCTGTTATTATTGTTATTATTGTTATTATTATTGTATTTATACCCTGCCTCCCCCCAAAGGCTCGAGGCGGCTTACATAACCCCGTCCCCTAAAACCATAAAATAACAATAAGATCCAATAAATTTACAATAGTGGCAACAACGATGGCTTAATCTTACTTATTTGGTCTCCGCATCCTCAACTACAGGAGGGGGGGTGACACTCTCTACCGCCAGTTTGTGAGGGGGGGCTGATCTTCTTGCCGCCCGGCCTCAGCTATAAGCCTGGTGGAAGAGCTCCGTCTTACAGGCCCTGCGGAATGCTGGTAATTCCCGCAGGGCCCTCAGCTCTTCCGGGAGTTCATTCCACCAGGTTGGGGCCAGGACTGAGAAGGCCCTGGCCCTGGTTGAGGCCAGGCGGGCTTCCTTGGGGCCGGGAATGACCAATAGGTTAGCCCCCGCAGAGTGTAAAGCCCTGCAGGGGATATAGGGCGAAAGGCGGTCCCTCATATATGCTGGGCTTAAACCACAGATGGCCTTGAAAGTCAAAACCAAAACCTTGAACCTCATTTGGAAGGCGATCGGTAACCAGTGCAGCTGCCTCAGAACTGGCTGGATGTGAGCCCTCCACGGTGTAGCTGTGAGGACTCTAGCAGCCGCATTTTGGATGAGTTGCAGTTTCCGGATCAAGCCCAGAGGCAGGCCAGTGTAGAGCGAGTTACAGAAATCTAGTCTGGAGGTGACCGTCGCATGGATCACTGTGGCCAGGCTAGTAGCCGAGCCTGGCGAAGATAGAAAAATGCCTGGCTAGCTACCTGTTTAACCTATGCCTTGAGTGTTAGTGAGGCATCAATGGTCACCCCTAAATTCCTGGCCTGAGACGCGATATTAAGTTGCGTCCCGGCCAGAAAGGGTAAGCGCACTTCCTGATCTGCCCCCCTACGGCCCAACCACAGGACCTCCGTCTTGGAGGGGTTGAGTTTCAGGCGACTCTACTCGAGCCATCCAGCTATGGCTTCCAAACATCTGGCAAATGGATCTGGGGGGGAGTCCAGGTAAGCCATCCATGAGGAGAAAGAGCTGGGTGTCATCAGCGTACTGGTGGCAACCCAGCCCCTAACTCCGTACTAGTTGAACCAGAGGGCGCATAAAGATGTTAAATAATGTAGGAGAGAGTACCGAGCCCTGTGGGACCCCACAAGGGAGCCAGTAAGGGCCCGATACTTCCTCTCCTACGGCTCCCCTCTGTGTCCGGTTTTGGAGGAAGGAGCGTATCCAGCGTAACGCTGTACCCCTTATCCCCGTACCGGCGAGGCGGCTCGCTAGCAGCTCGTGATCGACCACGTCAAACGTGGCCGATAGATCTAAAAGAACTAGCACAGCAGAGCCACCTCAGTTAAGCCTCGGTCAAGTTATTGGATACAAGCCAATTAATAGATTTTCAGGCAGAAAGGAATCGCTGACAATTGAGCAGCTCCAGGACATACACCAGAAACATTCAGAAACATACTGTTTTCAACATGAAAAGATATTCAACAGGAAGGCTGGTAATCTTTTCTTCATTGTAGGCATTTGATCCTGATCAGAATTTTTTTTTCCAGCTACAGAAATTGATAAATAATGTAGTATATGTAAAGGTCCACTTCACTTTCCTAGCTTTAACATAATATGGTAATATTTTTCAAATATCCTTCTACCTTCCTATAATAGTTTGTGCATTTTTCAGAACTCCATTGCCTCAGAGCTATTTGGAGGGTGCCCAAGGGGTATGTTATGACCAGTGGGGTTTTTCACTTTCTTCCCACAATCTGCTTCTGAATGTGGGGATGAAGCAAAGGTCTGCTGGTTCAGTTCAATATCCCCATCCCAATTTCACTTCTCTCCTGTAAGTAACAAACTGCTAAGTTTTTATTTCATCCATCCATTAATCAAAAACATTTCTGTGTCACAATTCAGAGTCCACAAGGTAGTGAACATCACAAAATGAATACATTTTAGATTCAGTTTTGAGTGTTGTGTTGTAATAACTTGCATTGTTGCAATCTCTCATTCTAGTCTGTTCTTGAAGTTCCTTTGGAATTAAACAACTAATCCCTCATTGAATTTGCTGGCATATAAGACTACTTTCCCCCCTGAAAAACGTGCCTCCAAGTGGTGGGGTCGTCTTATACGCTGGGTGCACTTCAGTTGGGATAGACAGAGCTGCCCATAGTGGCCTCCCGATGCCCGCCCGGTGCCCATAGTGGCCTCCCGATGCCCGTCCACCTCATTCTACATACCATCCAGTATTGCGCGGTATCCAGCGTGGCCACAGTGAGCATCAGCAGCGAGACAGGGGTGCCAGCCTTTTCAGGGTGACCAGCCCGTTCTGCTCGGTGGGAAGCAGCAGCGCTCCAGCCCGCCCCTTGTCTACGCAGAGCTCGCACATGCGCACTTGCACACTAGTGCCGGTCACAGGGAGATGCAGGGGCGGGCCGGAGGCAGTGTGGTCACACTGCGGCCATACAATGGTGACAATGACAGGTACTGTAATGTAATGTAACAAACTCTATATTTTGAGTGGAAATGTTGGGGGGTCGTCTTATACACCCAGTCGTCTTATACGCCGGCAAATACGGTAGGTTTCTCAGTCCTGTGATTTTTTATGTCATTGTGCCCATTTATTCTTTGGTGGAAGGTTTGACCAGTTTACCCTATGTTGAGAACAGAGGGACATTGTTGGTATTTAATGACCACCAGTAATTTTCACTAATTTTTTTCATGACAAATTTTCACCATGAAAATGTATTCATTTTTAATGTATCAGTTGTGTAACATCTGTCTGTCTGTCTGTCTGTCTGTCTGTCTGTCTGTCTGTCTGTCTGTCTGTCTGTCTATCTATCTATCTATCTATCTATCTAATCTATCTAAACAATAATGGGGAAAACTGGATTGTAACCAGAAATATGAGAAGTAACACCTTCCCTGTGATCAAAGCCCTTTTCATTTTTTTTTGAAATTTGTATAGCAAAGGCCAGCTATGTTATTGTTTTCATATTACAGCTGGGCCATAGGTAGCACCTTGTTTCAGAACGAAGTTCAATATGCTGGATTGGGTTTAAGGTCTGAGTGGGTACCTTTTCCAGTTGTTCCATCTCCCCACTATGAACTAAAGTAATCTGGATAGCTATCGTTGTAGGGGCTGCTGGGACCAAAAGTGAGATTAAAACAAAATGAAATGTTTTCAGTGGTGGATCCAGTATTGTGGAGCACCCACCCAAAGGGGAGTTTGTTACACCAAGCCTGTTGGTATATTCAGCTCCTGTGAAATCCAGTCTTTCCCTTCAAGCCTTTGATGAGTCTTGACCTTGCTGCATTTTATCTCAGGGTTTATTTACTATGTTTCTTGTTTGAGCCTGATTCTTTAAAATGTCCATTCTGTTCTATTGTTATAAAGGATTGGCAAGGATACTATGAATTGGCTTGGCTTGTTTTCCATGAGCACTAGATACCCTCTGTGGCAGAGCACACTTCCTCTAACACTTCCATTTATGCAAGGGCTATTGAAAACTATTGAGCTTGCTCACATGGAACTTTGAGCAGAAGAGAAAGTGCATGCCATGGCAGTGACTATCAAAATACACAAAAAGTATTAATAGGAGATTCATTTCTGCTGGAAAGTTGGTATATATTTATTTAGATATAGATGCATGCACAGATAGTATTGTATTTATGTTACAACCTTCCTTACTATCCTGAAAGCTACATGGTTATGAATAATTTTAACATACACCCCCCACTCCCAGTTATGTGGAGGCTTGCTCGGAGAGGGTCTGTACATTCTTCAGTAGCTGTAATTATTTCACATTCTGCAGAACTGGCACTATAAAAACAAGCCCATAACTGCCAAACTTATACAAAGGTCAATGGGTTGCATATGACTTTTTCACCTGAACCACAGTTTGTAATTTAGCTCCAACAATAAAGTAATCTAAATATTTTTATGCCATTGGCAGCCAATGGAATGGTTCCAATTTTATCCCTCGCCTCCTGGTTTCAATGCCACCCTAGATAAGTGTTCAGTCTTTGCCAGACATGAGTACAAAGTTTGCCAGACATGAGTACAAAGTTGACATTTATCAAAAAATCTAACAACATAATACAAAGCTGTTAAGAGATGCCAACACCTGTGACTGCTTTATAACGTGCCTGTTTTTTTTTTAAGCCCTTCCTCCCTTGGTTTTCTTCCATCTGGAAAAAGAGATGTTCAGTGAATATGATGGAGAAAGTTTTTACAGTCTCGCACAATGGCGGTGCAACGGCGGTCAGTTAACATGAGATCATCCAAGGAAGACCCTGGATTTGTTTAGAAATTCTGTTATTAGCTGCCATGAAAAAGAAATGTCATGATGGTGAAAAAGAGAAGGGGAATTACTTGATCATTTACTTCTTTCAGCAGATTAAATACGTGCCATCCCAAAATAGAGAATGTACATAAATTGCCCTGGAAAATTAAGTCAGCTTCCAAAGGAGAACTTGTTGGCTAGGCATGAGATTGAAACTGCCAAAGCAGTGGAGTCAATGGAACTGTACACAATTTTTTTATAACAAAACTATCGCCAAAACAAACAGGGCTTTTCCGAATCATAAATAACATCTGAAAATTAGGTCATTTTGAATTCATAGAACACTGTTTGAGAACTTTATGTTCAAATCTTAGTAACTTCATTCATCTTCATATTATTTGCACTGGTATATTTTGAGCTCAAATTTTCAAAGATACATTATAAATATTTCTTTTAAAAAACACTTATCAGTTCACAGATACATAACTCTCCACATTACTATTTAGCTATTCTGGCAGTGTGCCTTAAACAATTATTGATTCTCACATTGAACTCAATAAAACAAAATAACATTAAGCCTTTTTAAAAGCACATTGTTTACTTTAAGCCACCTTGTCAACTGGATTCTCTGTAAGCTCTGTTTACTTATGGAAATGTGAATTTCAGAAGAAATTTGTATGTTTTCATCTGCATTACCCAATCCACCAAGGCAGCAGGGAATGAATGTAATACAAATGTTGAAGAAGAGAATAAAATGCTGTTTGAATATTTGGCATATAATAATATATTTATAAATAAAATTCAGGTGAAACTTTTTTTTCCTTTTGGTTTAATTAAGTACCATATTTTATGAGAAAATCTTGAATCACTTTTGAATGGATGAGAAGAATGTACTTCCAGTCAGTAAGAACCTAATGAGCAAAGAGTCTGCAAAGGCATAGAGAAAGCATCAACGCATATGAAAAATGAGGATGGAAAAATATTCCAGCAATAACATATAAACTCTGTGTATCTGACACAGGGAAAAGTATGAATACTATGCTAATGAAATTCAAATTTGATCAGAATTGAATTCTGAATCTCCTAAACATTATTTAGTTGACTGTTTCTTGGGTTGGCTAATGAAAATTAAAAGTAAAAACTTGTAGCTTGGCTACAAGTCACGGCCACCAGTCCCAAATGGGTAAGCGAAAATACTGAGTGTTCTGTTGGTTCCTCCCAGCTTTCGTGTTGGGGAAGTTGGGACAAGGCATCCACCAAAAAGTTCTGCTTCCCAGGTGAGTGTTTAAGTGTAAATGTGAATTGGGAGAAAAACTCCACCTATTGGATCTGTTTAGGGGTTAGCTTTCTTGGCTGGCCGAGAGCCTTCAGGTTTTTATGGTCTGTCCACAAGTGACAAGGTGTGCTGATTTTGTTATCCTGTCCTGAGAACAGAGAGTTAGGTTCTAAATATGCTAACATCATTCAACTCTTATATCCATATTCATTGCAATCTTCTCTTAATTTTATTTGGGACAATGAGACTGTTATGTGATGTAAGTATTTAATGTTATTTAGAATCTACCTCTGTTTTCAGGACAGGATAACAAACTCAGCATGGCTTGTCACTTTGGAGATGTACCCATGCTTAAGTAGAGATGGATGGGGCTAACAACAAGTCTCTTCTAATTACTTCTTTTCACAACTGGGAAAATGTTTGCCATTAATCACTAACTTTACATTTTAATTGCCCCAATATTTTTGTGAACAACAATTGAACCCATAGAACTAATTTGCTTTTCTAGCAAAAAATTATCATACTGCATATTTTGATTTATAATGCTGTTTACAAATTTGCTACTAATCTACTTTCTCCTCATATCTGTACTCTTATAATCCCTGTTCCATTGTCTGAGGAAGTGTGTATATACACGAAAGCTCATGCCTTGAATACATCTTTGTTCATCTTAAAGGTGCCATTGGACTCATATTTTGTTGTGCCAAAGAAGATGGCACTATGAGATAAATTACTGTAATTTGTTATCACAAAAAAGAGAACTGGACACACAAATGAAAAAATCAGTTCTTTTTTTGTTATATAAAAAAAGACATCCTCCCCACAAGAGATTGTAAGCTCATATCATAATGAGTACTTTGCAAATAACTCTGGCAGTCTTAAATTGTACAGGCGTCACCTGGAACCTAAAGTTGAAAGGTAACTAGGGTTGCCAGCTCTGTTTGGGAAATACCTGGAGATTTGGGAGTAGAGCCAGGAGTGTGTGGGGTTTGAGGCAGGGAGGGACTTCAGTAGAGTATAATGTAATGGAGTTGACCGTCCAGAGCAGCCATTTCCTCTAGGGGAACTGATCTCTCTAGTCTGGAGATGAGCTATAATTCCAGGGGATACTGGGAACTAGTAGAGGTGAAGCTTTAGGATTGGAAGATTCATAGTAAACGATAGACTCAGTTAAAGATGGCCCTTCTGTTTCTCAGTCTAATATGTCTCACAAGGGTTGCCATAAGTCTGTAGTGAGCCCCAAGAAGGAACCAATTTTTGAAGAGAGACCAAGTTTTGGAGAGGGGTGTTTTAGAAATCCAATAAATAAATAAATAAAGGGTGAAATGCAGAAGTTGAATAAAATATCCAGTGTGATAAATGATGTTCAGCTACAACAAATCATACAAAGCCATTTTAGATCAACAGCCCAGTTGTTTTTTCTCCATGTTCTATATGCAACATGGCACCAGCATCTAAAATAAATAAGCCCCAGGATGGTATGACTGCTAAAGCACTCACACCCACAGGGAAACATTCTATAGAGACCTTCTGTACCAACCACCACTATTTTTCTTTATGCTCAACTTTAATTATGGGAAAACCACAGCTGTGTCAGATAGATAACAGTTTATTACATACCATAAATCTCTTTTTGCTTGATTCTTAGCAGAAAGAAAGAAGCTGAGGGGAACACAAAATGTGTACCCATCCATTCTTTCCCGAAAGTCAACCACATTGTGACAATTCATTGGCGATATCTGAGCTATGTTACTAGTTTTCTAATCACCTCTCCCCTTTAGAACCAGGTGAAGAATGGAAGAGGCTGTTCCCAAGTACAAAGCTCTTCTTGGGAGGAGGACGAGGAGGGGAAGCAAACATTTTCTGAAAAATTGAGGGCAATCATCATAGCAGTTAAAAGACAAGGGCAGTTCCATTACAAAAACTTTTGAAGTGATAAATGGCTATAACATTTCCTCAAAATAATCAGTATGGTGTCTGGGTGATTTCCTCAGGAATATTGCTTTTCACTAGGAAGATGCTGAAAATATTTCTTGCTGTGTTAAAGATGCTGAAAGTGTCAGACCTTCTAGAACAAGTCTATACAAGTTGTCATCCCTTAGGTCCAAACGAATAGTGCAAAGCTGTTATAAAGATAAAAGTTTCGTTATCTACTTATTTTTCTAAATGCGGTCAAGTGATAACATGTCGATTGAGCATACTTCCAGGAGGAGATATTTAAGGGTCGATAATACTGGTGAACTGAGCCTCTTGTGGCACAGAGTGGTAAGGCAGCGACATGCTGTCTGAAGCTGTCTGCCCATGAGGTTGGGAGTTCGATCCCAGCAGCCAGCTCAAGGTCGACTCAGCCTTCCATCCTTCCGAGGTCGGTAAAATGAGTACCCAGCTTGCTGGGGGGTAAACGGTAATGACTGGGGAAGGCACTGGCAAACCACCCCGTATTGAGTCTGCCATGAAAACGCTAGAGGGTGTCACCCCAAGGGTCAGACATGACCGGGTGCTTGCACAGGGGATACCTTTACCTTTACCTTTTAATACTGGTGAATTTTCCCCTACTCCATGAAAGATGACATGTATTTTTTTTAGAGCACTCCTGTTACTCTTAAAAATGTCAAGTGTGGTAATGTGGAGGGCCATTTGACACCATCTTCAAACTCAAGGTAATCCTCAAACTTAGACACTTTGCAACTTTTATATGACTAATTTGTCATCATTTTATTGATATTATGGCCAATAGGGCCTTCATACCTAGAAGTGGCCTGGGTTCCCTGGCTAACACTCAACAGACATTTGTGATTGCTCTGTTGGACACTTCTTCCATGTCAAGTGGAGAAATGTCCATTTATTTCCTGCTCTTTGCTTCCTGTTATTTAAGTGATTTGTAATCAATGAGCAGGGAAAGGGGAAGGCAACGTGGTATAGCCAAATTGTGTTAGATCTTAGAAATTAAGCAGTGTTGGTCCTTGGAAGAGAGACCACCAAGCAAGACTGCTCAGTGGAAGGCAACGGCAAACCATCTGTGCTTCTCATATGCCATGAACATTGTTTGCTGATGTTGCCATAAGTCCCTTGCTGTGTCTTGAAGGCACTTTATAACAGTCAATAAGAGTACCTGTCCTCTTATCCCATTACTGCTAAGATTATTCAGGAGTCCTTAGTGAGGTACTCTGGCAAAAACCTTTTAGAAATCTAAGTGTGTAATGTCTAAAAGGATAACTTACTTGCCCTCTTTCTCAAAAAACTGCATCAAGTTTTTGAGGCAGGAATTCCCTTTACAGACACTATGCTTATTTTCCCTAGCAGTTTTTGTTCCTCTATATGCTTAATAATTCTATTTTTAATAACACTTTTGACTTGGGATAGGAATGAACAGGGAAAATGTGGTTCACTTCATATGCCCGGGTCATGAACCAAGAATCATGAACTTTTAACCAACAATGAACCAACAAGGTTAATGGTGTGGTGGACCCCCCTGGTATGTTATAGACACCAAACTCACAGGGGATCTTTACCTAACTCTCCTCTACTGATCCTCGAAGTTTAGCATGGATTGGATTTATGGGGTCCAAATTATGGTCCCCATAATTATGAGGAAACTGCTTTCTGGGGAAATGACATCAAGTGAAGGTGGGTTGGAAACCCAGCAGAACCAGTGCAATTTACTAGTGCCCAGCAGACCCCAGTGCCAATGTGGCAATGCCAGCTCAATCACAATCCAAAGAAGGAGGGATTTTTGAAAGCCCAGCAGAACAAAGACAATGTGTAGAGTACCCAGCAACATCACTGCAGTCATGGAGTGTTCAGTAGAAACCAGTGCCACAGGCATTGCAAGCTTGAAAGGACTGATCTCAAAGCACTGAATTACAAACCCAAGCAAGGGGGTGGGATTTTGCATGCTCTCTGTGTAGGAAACCAAAAAGGAAAAAAAAACCCTCTTGAAACTGATATGACTAGGTTGCAACTGACAACATTATTACCCAGGCTAGAAAATTCTGCCCCCTCCCCATTGCTTTGTTTTTAAATTTAAAACATAGTTGATTTATTTAAGGAATGTTTTAATATCTATTTTGTTGGAATTATGTTTGATTGCTGTTTCCTGCCCTGAGCCTACCAGGGAAGGACAGGCTATAAGATTAAAGTTGTTGTTGTTGTTATTAATTAGAGTCTGTCTGGAAATGTACCCAGCACGAGCCTCCAGAAACAGCTTGAAAGCTGGTGGAAAGTGCATGCTGGCTGACCTGCCATCCATAATTTCAACGAATTTACCTGAGAAATAAGTTAGGCTAACTAGCTTGCTATGTCCTAGTTCCCCTCTGGACCTTAAAAAAATGCAACTTTTCCTATTCTCCAGTCTTCTGCTGTACAGCTAATTTTAGTAGAGTTACACATACTAGTTAGTAGATCAACAATTTCTGAGTTTCTTAAAACCTTGGATACATGCCATCTGGTGTTACAGGCTTACTGTTTGATTTCCCCCCTAGACTAGAATCCCTTCTTTAAAAATACTTAAAAATAATAGTCTCTTAAAATTAAAAAAAAATCAATTTATTGGAAGGGTTTTTTTTGGGGGGGGGGGGATGTTTCCAGGCTATGTTTAAAATTCTTCTTTTAATTTTTCTAATGCTTATGCTAATGTTAATAAAAATTAAGAAAACGTAAAAATGCAAAAAAGGGGTGGGTTGAGCAATTTTATGCAATGACAGTCATATCTGTATGTCTCGGTAGCACTCACCTACAGTAGGAAAAGTAATATTATCCCAGAAATTAATTTAAGGGGGGGGATCCTTAATGAATGGATCAGGTTAATGCTGAAGTAGTTACTGGGAAGTAATAATTACAGCAGGGAGTGAGGTGGGGTGAGACAGAGACTCATAACATTGTGCAGGTGCCACAGAACTAGGAGGAATCCTCCCTGATATAATACAGATGCAAAACCACCTAATTAGATGTATTGACAATACATTTCATAGAGAGAACTTTTAGAGTGAATGCATATTTGAGAACTTTGGGAGGTAAATATTCCAGCTCCCCCTCCCTTATCCTAAATTATGTATTATATAGAGGGGGCCCTAGGTATTATCCAGTAATGTCACAGGAGGCAGACTGGTGGGAAGGGGCTAAGACTCCTGTAAAGGTAAAGGTAAAGGTATCCCCTGTGCAAGCACCGAGTCATGTCTGACCCTTGGGGTGACGCCCTCTAGCGTTTTCATGGCAGACTCAATACGGGGTGGTTTGCCAGTGCCTTCCCCAATCATTACCGTTTACCCCCCAGCAAGCTGGGTACTCATTTTACCGACCTCGGAAGGATGGAAGGCTGAGTCAACCTTGAGCCGGCTGCTGGGATTGAACTCCCAGCCTTATGGGCAAAGCTTTCAGACGGCTGCCTTACCACTCTGCGCCACAAGAGGCTCTAAGACTCCTGGGAAGAGCTAATTGACTCAACTCCACCTGTCCACCTGCTTTCCACCCCCCATTCCTTCCAAACCAGTCTGACAAAATAGCTTGCAATTTTTTCTCAAAATTAAATTAGAAATATACTTTTAAAAAAGAAAAATGGAAAGTGTTCAAAACAAAAAGAGGGCATGACATATTTTGAATGGGGCACTGCCTCCAAATGACCCCTTTAACTATGGCTGTGTTATGCTAAAGGTAGACAAAACAAGATATTTCTTTTAAAAGGAGATCATTAAATTGTGTAATTTGATGCTACAAGGTGAGGTGATTGCTGTTGGCTTAGAAAGTTTGAAAAAGGGATGGGTGAGCTTGCTGGAAAAAATAGTTCATTCAGGGACTGCTAGCCATGATAATGGAATAAAATTTGAACATTTGCAGATATAATATACCTTTGATTATTTGTGGTTGGGGTATAAAAAACAAGAGTGGGCTGTAGCGTCAGTTTGCATGTTAACTTTTCAGAAGCTCATGGGTGGCCAATATTCAGAAATAATGTTTTTTTTAAAGCTTGTTGATGTGGAACACATCTTCTGGCACACCTGCAGAATCAGGGGCAGCCACCGCGCTACTGCCCATGGAAGCCGGCCCAGCTGTGGTGTTGTGGGAGCCCCAAAGAAGCCAGCTGTGCGTCCCCCAGCTGAGGCAGCGGAAGACTGCCAAACACAGCAGCTCTCCTGCCACAAAGGGCAAAGAGGGGGAAGGGAGTGGGGAATGGGGCAAAATGTGTGTGCCTGAGAGGTGGGGGAACCAGGGATGAGGTCAGGGAAGTGATAGTTAAGGGGGGAGAAGGCAGGGGGGACTGAGGGGGAGAGTCTGTGTCTCCATGTGTATCTCTGTCTGAGACAGTGAGGGGGGAGGGACCAGGAAGGATGTCAGGAAAGCAAGAAGAAGGAGGAGGAGGAGGAGGAGTTGCTTCTTATATGCTGCTTTTCTCTACCCGAAGGAGGCTCAAAGCGGCTTACAGTCGCCTTCCCTTTCCTCTCCCCACAACTGACACCTTGTGAGGTAGGTGAGGCTGAGAGAGCCCTGATATTCCTGCTCGGTCAGAACAGTTTTATCAGTGTCGTGGCGAGCCCAAGGTCACCCAGCTGGCTGCATGTGGGGGAGTGCAGAATCGAACCTGGCATATTAGATTAGAAGTCCGCTCTCCTGACCACTACACCAAACTGGCTCCCAGCGGGAGGTAAGGGGGAGAGGCAAGGAAGGAGTGGGAGGAAAAGGGTTCTGTGTCAGTTGCTCTCCCATTATGTAGATGTGTTCCACATAAGGGAGAGAATCCTTGTCAGTAGATTTTTAAAATTTATTTAATCTTTTAAACATTACATGTTTAAAAGATTAAATTACATGGTTACAAGTTTCTCAGAGGAATCTTCATGAAGAGCCGTACCGTTCGCCAACTGGTCAGAGTTTTTTGATTCCTTTTTAGGTGTCAGCTTATCTTCTGGTTGCTTCTTCTCTGTCGTCTCTTTTCCAGGCTTTATTTGGGTGAGGGGCTGGAAGAATGATCTGATTGTACTCTGCATTGTGAATGTTTGGAAGAAGATGCTACTGAAGCTGTTGTCAGGATAACAGCTCAGTGGGCCAGTTCCGCAAGACAAAGAAAGTGGAGTTCATGGAACAGGATCTCTTTTAGATCTTGTTTCCTCATAGGCCAGTTTGGTGTAGTGGTTAGGAGTGCGGACTTCTAATCTGGCATGCCAGGTTCGAATCTGCGCTCCCCCACACGCAACCAGCTGGGTGGCCTTGGGCTCGCCACGGCACTGATTAAACTGTTCTGACCGGGCAGTGATATCAGGGCTCTCTCAGCCTCACCCACCCCACAGGGTGTCTGTTGTGGGGAGAGGAATGGGAAGGCGACTGTAAGCCGCTTTGAGCCTCCTTTGGGTAGAGAAAAGCGGCATATAAGAACCAACTCTCCTTCTTCTTCTTCATTATCATTATCGTTATCATTATCATTGTTATTGTTATTATTATTTTATTGCCTGCTGCTCCCTGGAGGCTCGCAGCAGATTACAACCTCTGTTAAAGACCCAGAAAAAACCCCTTAACAATTAAAACAGATTACTACAACAAACCATAAAACCATAAGACACAGCGGCAACACAGCCCCATACTAGTAATATCCTAATCATCTAAGAAGGAGGCACATGTGGGCACCATGGCTCTTGCCAATACCTTTCAGGGTATCCCCAAGTGTTTTTAAAATTGGATGGAACCATGTTGGATTCTTGCCGAACAGGTGTTCTAATTGGCCAATGGAGATCTGATTTGCTACGCAGAATAAAATAACATTTTTCTACTTGCATCTTTCACCACAGTGCTGTTTTTATTTTCTCTCACTTCTCTTTCCAGTGAATTTTTTAAATAACCCATCTTCTTCTCTGCACTTGGGCTTCTTCTGTATGAGACTCCACCTCCTGTAGCAGCCATTTTGTCAGTAGCTCTGCCTACTGTTGTAACCATTTTGTAGTCGTGCCTTGTCCACTACCCTTTATGAGAACTCCAAAATTGCCCACTGGCTTAAAAATGCTGTGGATACCTGAACTTGTTGACTCTTTCCCTGATCCAGCATGATTCTTTTTTTGTTTGAGCTTGTTAAAGAGGCTGCTAGAGGGAGCAATTTAGAAGTCAGCAACCTGATTAGACCACCCTTAATTTAAATTAAATTAATTTAATTTAATTTTAATCCTTTCCGTTCCCAACCATTTCACACAGTCAGCTGCAAAAGTCATCTACTTGTCTCACATTACAATTGGAAGCATTATAGGCATTACAAGCTTAGATAGGACACAAATAATTCAATCCAAAATTGACACATTCTCCCAAATCAATCCTAGACGTTGCATATAACTTTTAACAATCGAACCACAGTTCCTTTAAGTAGAAGCAATGAATAAGGAAGAATCTTGAGGAAATTATTCTAGCTGTGCCTAATTTATTCCCTAGTTTTAAATTGGATGTCTGTCGATACAACCTATGTAATCATAAATGCTCTGCAGGTTCATTCAGCCATCAATGCATGTTCCTGTTGGTGTTATCTATGCCACTGTAGGGGAAAATTAGTGTAGGAATTGCTATGTCTGGAGTATTTTCCAGACCATTATAATCTTGAATGAATTACATTGTGATTTACAAATCTTTTGTCTGCTTTTTACCACACTGAACTCCCAGCACAATTAATCAGCTTGGATGAGGTGCAGCTTACACCTGCAAATTCAGCCAGAGATCTGGGTGTGATATTTGATGCCTCCCTGACTATGGAGGCACAGTTCATGAATGTAGTGCAGCTGGCACTCTTCCATCTTTGCCAAGCCGTATTACTAGCTCCCTATCTGGCCCCAGAACACCTAGCCACGGTGATAGATGTGAAGGTATCTCTAGATTGAACTTTTTAAAAATTAAATGTTTTAATAAGGAAAGAAAGAGGAAAGAATACAGATTATTGAGATTACCGTTCCGTTTTCAATTGCTTCCCTCAACTTTTAGAGATTATGAACTTCTGTAACTCACTCTATGCAGGCCTTCCCTTATCTCTGATCTGGAAAATGCAGTTGGTCTAGAAAGCAGTGATTTGGGTCCTCACAGGAACACCATGGAGGACCCACATTTGGCCTGTGCTTCGGAAGTTTGATTGGCTTCCTATTGAATTCTGGATCAGGTTTAAGGTCATCTGAGGTCTGGGCCTGGCGTACCTGAGAGACAGCCTCTCTGCCTATGTCCCCCAAACAGCACTTCACTCTGCAAATTCCAACCAGCTGGTGATCCATGGCCCCAAGGATGTATGTTTGGCCTCAACCAGGGTGAAATGAGCTCCCAGAGGAGATCTGGGCTCTGTTGGAAATGACATCGTTCTGCAGGACCTGCAAAACAGAGCTCTTCCACCAAGTTTCCACCTTGCTGTTGGAAGTAATTACATGAAGCTTAAGACTGGTTTCAGCCAACATCTGCTGTGTCCTCTTCAGCAAATCCATAGATTCTGCTGGAGAAGATAAGGACTTGAAACCATCATCAACATAGAAGTCTCATTCTACAAAGTGTCTGTTATCTTCTCCATATGTGTCTTCACTCTGATGTGCTGTGTGATGCAACTTGTAGTTGGCTATCACAGGTGAGAGTCCATTTCCAAAAACATGAACTCTCATTCAATACTCTGTCATTTGTTGGTTGCGCTGTTCATCCCTGAACTACAAGAAGTGTAGATAATTGTGATGATCTTCACTGACAAGAAAGGAAAAGAACATCTGCTTGATGTCAGCCATGATGTCTATGTCTTCTTTTCTGAAGTGGATGAGTATACCGAGCAGACTGTTGGTTAGCTAATGTTGTGGGGTAATACAACTCTGTAATGTTGTGGGGTAATACATGGAATGACCGAAGCATAAAACATAGTAAAAAAAAACATAAACAATAATCCAACAGTGGTTTAAATTAACATAACATCAACAATAATATAACAGGAACAACAACTCAGATAAATCCACACAAAGGTTAGACTGGTGTAGGCCATGGAGGAGATGTTTGAGGGGGGACCTAGATGTTATTGGGTTGGTCAGTTTCAAGGGAATGCCTGGTAGAGGAGCTCCCTTTTGCAGGCCCTGCAGAATTGTGGGAGTTCAGACAGGGCCCTGATCTCTTCAGGGAGCTTGTTCCACCAAGTGGGAGCCAGGACAGATAAGTATCTCGCCCTTGTTGAGGATTGACGTACTTCTTTGGGACCAGGGATCATCAGCCATTTGGCTCCTGTGGGTCTAGGGATGTTTTTTTGAGCAATGGGTGCACCACTGCTCCTTTAGTCCTTCCGAGAATTCTCCCATTTAAAGAGAGAGGTTGATTATTGGGGGGGCCCAATTCTTATGTCTGTTTTTTTGGGAGCCACGATGGGCATGGGTCTAGTGTGCAAGTGGTTGGCCTCATTGCTGTTAGCATCCCGTCCACTTCAGCTAATGAGAGTTGTCTGAAGTAACTCAGTGTTCTCTCCAAGGACGGCCAGGGGGCCACTAGTTCACCTTCTGTGTCCAAAGTTGAAAGGAGGTTGCGGTGGAGAGTTGATATTTTGTCTGCTCATTGACTCACAAATGCCTCACAGCTAATATCCAATTGGCTATTGTTTTAGCACCCTTCATCAAGGGTGGTGAGGGATCTGAATACCCTCAATAATTTTGCTGGGTGTGAGTGCGTGGACTCAATGCATGTCGAGTAACAGTTGCATTTCACTGACTAAACCACCATCTCATAGGTTTTCATCCGCATTCTATGCTCTTGATTCTTCATTGCAATTCTTTCCCCAAGCTCACTCTAGTCATTTCAGTTCCTGTTTATTCCAGCGCAGCTCCACGGTATACCAGGGGGCCCGCTTGAGATGGGGACAGAGAGGACATCTGGGTGCTATTTCATCGATGGTAGTCTGCATCGTGTCATGTCAGTCGCTGACCAGTCCATCTAGAGAAGTGCTGGGAGGCATTGGGTCCCAGAGAGCATTCAGGAATCCACCTGGATCCATAAGTGTCCATGGGTGAGCTGAAATATACTCGGCACCCAACTAAGGTGGGGGTGGCAAACTTAGCTGGGTCTTTAGGGCCTAGTGGTCTGACCATAGCATATCCATAGCCATGATCGGATCCACATTCAACCCATCACTGAAAATGAGATCCAGGGTGTGGCCTGTTGTTGGTGGGGCCAACAACAAATTGTGTGAGCCCTAGTTTCACCATGGCTGACACCAGATCCAGCCCATTACGAGAGGATGGTAGTTCTGCATGGATGTTAAAGTCCCCAGAATTAATCGTCTAGGGATCTGTAATGTCCAGGTGGCGACCACTTCCACCAGGGCTGGCAGGGCATCTGGAGGCACATTGGGAGAGTGGTACACCAGCCAGATGGCCACACTTTCGGTTGTGCCCCAACACATTCAATTCCCGGGACTGTCAATGCAGGGAGAGCCCTAAAGGAGATCTTATCATGGATCAGTATTGCCACTCCCCCCTCCCAGCCCATGATCTGGCAGGGGCCAGTTCTTTAAGGGTGACTGTTTCCACTGTCCCTGGACCAGGTTTCCGTCATGCACTGCAAAAAAGGCTTGCAGAGTGGAGGCTTAGTTGTTGATCGACCTGGCATTGTACAGCATCAGTGTCAGAGGTGGGTTGTTCACCATTGCCCTCACCCTAGTGGCCCAAGAGATGGGGCAGCGGTTAGAAGGGGTTTGAGCATGGACATATCTCAAGTCCCTTTTTTTGTCCAACCTCCTCTCTCTGCCTCTTCCCCTTATTTTTGGGATCCCTGACCCCCTTTGGTCCTCTGTTGATGTTATGACTGTGGTTGTGCTTGATGTTTGTAGGTCATCCATGTCTGATATTTTGCTGACTCTTCATTGGGTAGGTAATAGTTTAATTTCTAGGGAACTTTGTACCCTGGTTTTCTTGCTTAAGTATTCTTGAATTTGGATTTTGCTTGGTGGTTAATTTTGCTAATTTTCCTAAGACCCTGGTTATGTTTTTAATGGGGGTTTGGTTTCTGTTGTATATGGCGAGATTTTGTACCTTTGGGGGAATATACCTGATCGTTTCTCAAGGCACCTCAGGGCTTCACGTTCTGGTTGTTGGGTGCATGTGGATGTGGTTTGCTGTGGGGTGTTTGGTTCTGGAGGGGTGGCCATGATCTCCAGTTAAGGCATCTTGGGGTTGCCCAGTCCAGGTGTATGATGTGTGCTGGATGTGGTTGGTGGGTGTTGGGACATGTTGTGTGTCGAGAAAGGTGTCTTATTTGGATGTTAATAAAAGGTTAAATTGATTGGGGAGAATTGATAGGGGTAGTTACTGCTCCTATGGGCTTATGAGCAAATAATATGGGTTGGGTTGGGAGGGAGTGGTTGACTTAAAGGGTGGGGGTTGAATTGACTGGGTAAGTGTCAGGAATCAGGCTGAGCCCAGCCTGTGGAGCCTCCGGTGAAAGCGCATTCGAAATCCAACAGCCGGTTGCAAATTTCAAAAGTAGTTTTATTAGGCAAAGTCCACAGTACGCTTAAGCAGGCCAAGATCTTCCTAAGCAAAGATCTTGATAATAACAAAGTACAGGGGGAATGAGAGGGGTAGTTATAGGGTGCACCAGATAGGGGCGGGGGGCAGGGGATATTTCGGTGGGAGAGTAGAAAGGTGGCAAAAACAAGCCGGTTCTCAGGCGGCCAGATGGCCAGGGATCTTATCAAGCGGTTGGCACTTTGTTGAGACTTTGGGCTGTCTCCGTAAGGACACTTATAGTAAGATTGATACATTCGGACGGAGCCTTCTCCCGCTGGGAAAGGAAGGGAGTGGAGTTCTCAAAGGACAGGTTTATTGTTTTACGGCCTTGGCCAGATGTGGCCGGGGGAAGCATAGAAGTGTGAGAATATGCAGGGACGGATGGGGCTGGGATGGCATGAATCGGGGTTCATGACACTCGCCTCCCCTCAAGGCCCCCCCCTGTCCCTACGCACCTGCGGCGACTGGAGCGGGGCGAGGCTTGTCGGGGAAGCGAGAGTGAAACTTCCGGAGAAGGAGGGGGGCGGCGACTTCCTCAGCATTAACCCATTCGTTATCAGAATCAGGGAAACCTTTCCAGGACACCAAGTATTTAAGCTGCTTACGGAAAAGGCGGGAGTCCACGATATCGGACAGCTCGTAGTGGGTTTCTTCCCCAACCATGTCAGGCGGTGGAGGGGTGGACTGGGGATGCCAGGGGTCATGCGGAGGTGCCTTTTTTACCAGGCTGACATGGAACACGGGGTGGACCTTTCGGTAGGTCTTGGGGAGGTCCACCTTTATGGCGACCTCATTAAGCACGGCAACAACCTTGAAAGGGCCCACGTACTGATAGCTCAGCTTCTTGCAGGGCTGTCTATTCTTTAGGTGTTTGGTGGAAATGTACACCTCATCCCCCACCGCATAGGCAGGGGGTTTCTGCCGTTTGCGATCCGCCCACTTCTTGAAGTCGGCTTTTGCCTTCCCCAAGTCGGCTTTTGCCTTTTGTCATCCCCCGGAGGCTTCACCAGCGTGGGGAATGGGGGGGGGAGGCGTATCCATGCACTACTTCGAACGGGGACTTCCCTGTGCTGGAGTGCGGGGCGTTGTTATATGCATACTCGGCCAGGGGCAGAAGAGAGACCCAATCATCCTGGTGATAGTTCAAAAAGCAGCGGAGATACTGCTCCAGCACCTGGTTCACCCTTTCGGTTTGCCCGTTTGTGGCGGGATGGTAAGCGGAGCTGAGACACCGGGACACCCCCGCCAGGCTCATTAGAGCCCCCCGAATTTGGCAACGAAATGGGCCCCACGGTCACTGATTATCTTGTGGGGGAACCCATGGAGTCTCATGACGTGGGCCACGAACATTTCCGCCAGGCGTTGCGCCGTGGGCAAGCCCGGGCAGGGCACGAAGTGGGCCTGTTTTGAAAATTGGTCGACTACGACCCAGATCACTGTCTTCCCCTGACTTAGAGGCATGTCTGTGATGAAGTCCATGGAGATGATCTCCCAGGGGCGTTCGGGGACCTCCAGAGGCTTCAATAAACCCTGAGGCTTCCCCACGCCACGTTTGAGGGATAAACAAACGAGACATCCCGCAACATATTTGCCCACGTCGCGGCGCGCCTTGGGCCACCAGAATTGGCGGCAAAGGAGCCCCCAGGTTTTCAGGAAGCCGAAGTGCCCCGCAGCCTTGCTGTCGTGGCACAGCTCGAGTACCTGCTTGCGGAGGGATGCGGGGACGTACAAACGGTCCCCCCTATAGCAGACCCCCTTGTGGTCGCGCAGCTGCGAACGGAGGTCAGCTAGTTGAGGATGGGGCCCAAGGGCTGCCTGAAATTTGGACAGAGGCACCGGGGGTGAGGCCGGTGGGGGTGATGGCCGAAGGGCCGGGTTCCGCTCCCCCCCCGCCTGGGACTGGCTGCGGGTCTGCACCAAGAGACCCAACTGTTTCGGGGTGAAAACGGTATCGACCCGGGGGCCCTTTTCCTCCCCTGGGTCCATGTGGGATAGAGCGTCGGCCATGAAGTTCTTTCGTCCAGGGATGTATACCAGGGTGAAATCGAACCTGGAGAAGAAGTCCGCCTACCGGATCTGTTTGGCGTTGAGGTTGCGCGGTCTACACAGAGCCTCTAGGTTCTTGTGATTGCTCCAGACCTCGAACGGTATCTTGGACCCCTCCAAAAAGTGGCGCCAAGTGGTGAGGGCGGCTTTCACAGCTGCCGCCTCTTTTTCCCAGATCGCCCAGTTTTTCTCAGCCGGGGAGAATTTACGGGAGAGGTAGGCGCATGGGCGCAGCTGACCCATCTTCCCCCTTTGCAGGAGGACCCCCCCAATGGCTTCGTTTGAGGCTTGCACGAAGGGCTTGTCAGTCTCGGGGTGGGCGAGGATGGGTTCAGAGGTGAAAAGCCTTTTGAGATGCTCAAAGGCGTGCGTGCAATCAGGGGTCCATGGTAGTGGGGCCCCCGGTCGCCTGTCCCGGGAATCCTTCCCCTTGGTCTTGAGGAGGTCGGTCAGGGGCAGGGCCACCTTGGAGAACCCGGGGAGGAAGTCACGGTAAAAGTTGGCCAACCTGAGGAAGGACTGGAGCTGGTGGTGGGTACGGGGGACCCTGGACCTTTTCCGGATCCATCTCAATCCCCTCCCCGGAGACCTGATAGCCCAAAAAGTCCACCTGGGTCTTGTGGAACTCACATTTGGGAAGTTTGGCGTAGAGCTTGTGGTCGGCCAGGCGGCGGAGAACCTCCTGCACCAAAGCCGTGTGTTCCTCCTCCCCCTTGGAGTAAAACAGCACGTCATCAAGGTAAACCACCCCCCCCCCCGGTACAGCAGCTCATGCAAAACTTTGTTAATTACATTCATGAAAATGCCCGGAGAGCCGCTTAAACCAAATGGCATGCTAAGATACTCGAATTGTCCCAGGGGGGTGTTGAACGCCGTCTTCCATTCGTCGCCCTCGGCGATGCGGACCCGAAAGTAGGCATCCCGTAAGTCCAATTTGGTAAAGATGCGCCCCTCCCCCAGGCGACTGAGTAAATCCTTGATTAGGGGGAGGGGGTAGGCATTGACTCGGGAGACCGCATTGATGGCCCGGTAGTCTGTGCAGATCCTGAGGGAGCCGTCCTTCTTCTTGTCGAACAGAACAGGGGCTGCCATGGAGGAGGTTGCTGGGCGAATAAAGCCGTGGGCCAGGTTCTTGTCCACGAATGAGCGAAGCTCACGGAGCTCGGCCGGGCTCATGTTGTAGAGTTTCGCTTTCGGGAGTTTTGCTCCGGGGACCAGTTCGATGGCACAGTCAGATGGGCGGTGAGGGGGGAGTTGGTTACACTCCTTTTCCGAAAATGCCTCAGCGAGGTCGCGGTACCAGGCAGGGATTCCTTCGTCCGGTTTGGGGTAGAGACCCAGCGCCCGGAGCCAAGGGTTGAGGGTCGCGGGGCTTGCGGACCATGGGACCACCGTTCCCACCACGGCAACTGGAGACGCGTCTGGTCGGTCTCAGTACCAAAAATGCAGTTTGCAATTGGGGTGGGAAAAGATCAGGCGCTTCTTGTCCCAGTCGATTTCGGGGCGGTGGAGATCCATCCAGTCCATGCCGAGAAGGATGGAGAATCCGGTGACGGGAGCGATGGTGAGTGAGAGACGCTCCCAGTGGGGGCCGAGGTTCAGGGCGAGGGCGCTGGTGGCATGACGGATTGCTCCTCCCCCCACTGGGGCCCCATCTACTTGCCTCATGATGATCGGCTTGTCTAGGTCTTCCAGTTTCCCCCCCAGGGCCTGAGCGATTCCCGGGGTTATCAGGGAAGTGGAACAGCCAGAGTCCATGCACACCTGGACTTCAACCCGGGTGTCCGCCTCTTCGTTGATCAGTACAGCTGGGAGGAGGATGGGGGGTAGGACTCGTCTGGGGGGCGCCGGCGTGCCGATGGGGAGGGTCTGCCGAGGGGCGCCCGACAAGACGGACCGTCCTCGTTTCCCGAGCTGTCGGAGAGTGAAGACTCAGGGCTGGCGCAAGAGGAGAGCTCGGTGTCCATCGATGAGCTGGCCGGGGCGAGGAGCACCAGGGGCCCTCCATGCTTGCCACCTGGCTTGTTGGCCGGGCGAGGCCGGTCGGGGGGGGGGGTGCGGCTTTCCCCAGTCGTGATGAGGCGAAGCCTTGGTTTTGGCCAACCATGTAGGGCACACCAAGGCAAAGTGGCCTTCCCCCCAGCACTCATGGCAAAGTCCCAGCTGCTTGCATTTCTCGCGGTCCGGGGTGGGTGTGAAGGACGGTTGGGCGGCGATTGGCTTGGGGACCACGGGAATTTTGTCCACCCGGGAAGTCCTTAGCAGATGGGCGGCTTCTTGGCGGCGGTGGTAGGCTCTGTAGTCAGCGAGGTTCGCCTCAATTACCCCGGTGGCGTTGATCCACTGCTGCAGGGTCCCGCCCTTGGGAGGCCCTTGGTTGAAGACTCCATCGGCGACAGGGCGATCCAGGCCGTCCATGAAGGCTGTGATGATCTGTGCGTCATTCATGGTGGGGATCCTGGCCACGATGGCTCGGAAGTCGATGACATAGTCCATGAGTGGCCTCCTCCTCTGTTTAAGCCTGGCCAGTGCCGCCTTCGCTTTCCTCTCGCAGAAGGGGTCCCTGAATGCCCCCTGGAGACTGGCCCTGAAGGATTCTAAGAAGGTGGCTACCTCCGTTCCACGTTCGTACTGGGTGACCCACCACTCCATGGCCTGGCCTTCTAGGTTGCAGCCCAGGGTGCAGACTAGGTCTGCCTCGCTCCATAAGGTGTCCCTCCACTCCGCTAAGAACCCATCCACCATAATTAAGAAATAGGTGAGTCTCTCCGGTGAACCATTGAATTTCACCTTGAACTTCCGTCCTCCCAGGTGATCGTGGCGATCCCCCCTGGCGGCCCCGTTGTCCGGGCGCGGCGGCAGAGGTGGCTGGCGCGGCGGCGAAGGCGGAGGCGCAGCTGGAAGTTGAGGTGGGAGGAGGGGGGGTGCTGCGGAGCCTCCAGCGCAAGAGGGGCATAGACCCCACCCCCACACTGGTAGGCCCCCCAGGGGCGCGGGGGGCTGTGCCAGAGGTGTGGGGGTCCGGGTAGGGGGTTCTTCCCATGGGCCCGATAGAAATATTCCAGGGTCCGGGGGCCGCGACTGGGAACGTGATGGTGAGACCTCTCCCCGCAAACGCGGGGGTTCTTGGTGCGAGGGGGGTTCGCTGAAAACCGGGGGTCGTCCGGACCCCGGCCAGGGCCCTGATCCTGTGTCCGCACCATCCTTCTCTAGCCAGGTGATCCCCCCCAGGGTTTCGAGAGTTCCGTACCCGACCGAGGGGGTGCTGTGGTGCTTGGGCCTGACAGCAGGGCCCGCAAGGGGGCGAGTAGCAGCTCGGGTGGCCTGGGCAGTAAGTGCGCCGGGTAGGGACGCGGGCAAGGAAGATCGTCCCTTCATCACCTTCTCTAAGGCGAGGTGGGCGTTCCAGAGATTGTGGTAGGTTTCGGCTTGGCGAAGGGCTTCGATTTCGGCCTGGCGAAGGGCTTCAATTTCTCTCCGTTGGTCCCCCACGCATAGCATTAGGCCCTCTATCTCCTCCGCTGGGACGAGGTGTTGGCATCCTTCTCAGGTGAAATTGACTCCCACCTGGCGGCCCATCTCGACCAGCTCTCCCGGGTCCTCGGTAGCTTCCTCATTCTCGTCCGGGTTGGATGGAGAGGGCGATTTCCCAGTTGGCCTGCAGTACCTCCCTCGGGGCTCGGGCATGACGGGGTCCGGTGGTCACTGGCATCGGGGGTGGTCGTTAGAGGCACCGTAGTCGCACCGTCCTCAGCCCGCTCCTCGATGGGGACGTGGATGATCAAGTGCTGGCAGCCCCCGTCCGGGGACTGCTCCACGATGTCTGACCCTGAATCCTCTGGGGTTGCCGCGGCCATGGGTAGCGAGGCTCCCCAGCTGATGGATTAACAGAGAGAAGTGGTTATTATCAATTTGTCAGGAATGAGGCTGAGCCCAGCCTGTGGAGCCTCCGGTGAAAGCGCATTCGAAATCCAACAGCCGGTTGCAAATTTCAAAAGTAGCTTTATTAGGCAAAGTCCACAGTACGCTTAAGCAGGCCAAGATCTTCCTAAGCAAAGATCTTGATAATAACAAAGTACAGGGGGAACAAGAGGGGTAGTTATAGGGTGCACCAGGTAGGGGTGGGGGGCAGGGGATATTTCGGCGGGAGAGTAGAAAGGTGGCAAAAACAAGCCGGTTCTCAGGCGGCCAGATGGCCAGGGATCTTATCAAGAGGTTGGCACTTTGTTGAGACTTTGGGCTGTCTCCGCAAGGACACTTACAGTAAGATTGATACATTTGGACGGAGCCTTCTCCCGCTGGGAAAGGGAGTGGAGTTCTCAAAGGACAGGTTTATTGCTTTATGGCCTTGGCCAGATGCGGCCGGGGGAAGCATAGAAGTGTGAGAATATGCAGGGATGGATGGGGCCGGGATGGCATGAATCGGGGTTCATGACAGTAAGGTCAGATCAAGTTGGACAGGGGAGTAATCAGTTTGGATTTGGTTGGGATGGATGGGAAGTTAAGTTAATTAGGGTTGGGAGGAAGGGATTGAATTAAAGGTTGGGGGGTTGAATTGATTGGGTGAGGTCAGGTCAAGTTGGATAGAGAAGCAATCAAAGAGAGACCAGGTAATTGCTCACATTCTTCAGGTGGTCACAAAAGATGGAATTGTACTCTTTTCCATGATGTATCTGCTGGCAGGTTTTGAAGTATTTGTGCTTCTTGATCCACCGAGCTCAGTGGCGTCACCTGAAGCTTTTGGGGTAGAGTATTTCTTGCAGCCTTGCTGTCAGGGCCCACAAAGATGTCTCTTGATTGCTTCTTGCGTGCGGTCGCCTTTGAATAGACTCTATATATTTTGTCAATCCGAATCTCTTCCTTCTCTAAGTAGTCTTCCAGGCTCTCAGTGATTTCCTTCCTTAGGTCTGTTTTCCCAAATTCTTCCAAGAGACCTTTGATTTTTACGTTCCTAGCTTTAGATTCTACTTCCAGGGCTTCGGATTTATCTTCTGCCACTCTCTCCCACTCCTGTTGATTAACTTCCAGACATTGGATTCTCGTTTGGTGTGTTGCGAGCTGAGTTGTGTTTTCATCAGCTATTTTTTTCAAACCATCGATTCTGTCTGAGAGCTCTTTCTTGGTGTCTTGGATGTCCTTTTCAACTTTTTTGACTACTTTCAGTATCTCCGAGTTACCTTCGCATAACAAGCGAAAGAACTGTGCCTTAGTTAGTTTTTCCATAGCTCTAGATTACAGGCAGGAGGTCTTGCGAGAGTTAGGGCAGTCAGAAATTATCAGTTTGTCAGTCTCTGTATTAAGTCAGCATCCTCCGCTGAGCTCTCTTTAACAAATCTTTAAACTCTTTCTTTTGTTTTAACGAGTGTATTTAGCTGGCTTGCCTCCCGTCCGAAGAAAGGATTCCCTTGTAAATTGGTTAGGGAGGAAGGAGTGGGACTGGTGCCTGGCTTTAAAGAATAGGAAAGCAGAGAGAGAACTCACAGTCTTTGCGTTGATTTTATCAGACTTCGGCTCTTGTCAATCTGCAGAAGAATGCAGGATTTTATGCAGCTGGTCACTTCAAGCTTAGAAAATTATTTACTACAAGGATGCCATCGTGGCCCCGAGCACAAGCAGCGGAGATCCGGAGAACTCAGGCTGCGCAGATCTGTAGGACCCTCAGGATGCCATTCCCGGTTCCTGGGGCGACCAGCGAGCGAGATTTGCGCATCCCGCTCAGGTCTGCCAGGTGCATCTGCTCCTGGCCCTCTGCTTGGCTCGAGAGCTTGTCACGGAACGGGCTAGCACAGCGCCATCTTCAGTCATCTCATTTGACAGCAACAGAACAGTCCTTTCCCACATGTGTGCTGGAGTCGCAACACTTGAAGCAGACCCGATATTCTTTGATCAAGGCTTTTCATTACTCCAGGGGTTGTGTACTGAACTCTCTACACTTATTCAGGGAGTGTGAGGTTTTGTGATAGGGGCAAGTCAACTAATTCTTTGTCTCTGTGGTCTTGGTTGCCATCTGCTCCATTGGCTGTCTTTGTGCTTCACTGGGAGTCCAGAGACATTAAGTCTTTCTAATGGACAGTTGGCTTGGCCTTCACAGTGTGCAAAGGAGACTTCTTTGTGAGAGTGTCGCGGTTGGCTTATCCTGAGCTGTCCATCAGTTGCTGTTGATCTAGTCAGCCCCAAGACAGATGTGGAGCCCAGATCCTTCAGGTAGGCCATGTAAATGCCCTTCATGTCTCCAGTGGAATTTGAGCCCAAACATGAAACCATAAGTGTGAGTTCCTTGTCTGCTCACGGGTTCTTGTCATTGATGGTCCCTTTGAAAGTGTGCTTCCAAAACAGATAGTCCTCACCTGTATCTGTGAACTTCTGTGTATCTCTGCTTTAGGTCAATCTGGTCACAGAGGCTGGTCAATTTAGTCTCTGGTTGCTCACTGGCTGAAGAATAGGAAGGGCTGCAAGATAGGTTTCTGTAGCAACAGATGGGGGAGCATATAAAGGAGGAGGGGCTCCAAGTCCATACACATAGTCTCCATACGTAATCCCATAGGGGCCACTAATTGGTGCAGCTGGTGGTAGCACAGTTGCTGACACATAAATGAGCAATGT
Organism: Paroedura picta; assembly: GCF_049243985.1. Taxonomy (NCBI): domain Eukaryota; kingdom Metazoa; phylum Chordata; class Lepidosauria; order Squamata; family Gekkonidae; genus Paroedura; species Paroedura picta. The sequence goes on from NC_135371.1 coordinate 97,315,660, forward strand.
TGGAGGAAAACTATAGACTGTGGTTGCCTGTGGTTGTAACCCAGTTGGTTGGTGAGTCATGGCAAGGTATGTGGATGCGAAAACACTCTTATTGGGGGCAGGGTGGGGATGCACCCAGGTGGGAGACGCAACGTATGTGGGGCCTGCGGCAGTGATGGTTGGGAAAGCTCTGTAGGTGATGCTTAGGCATATCTATTCTGGATCTGCATTGGAGCATTCTGCTGAAGAGAGACAAATAGTTTCTTGTCACTCAGTGGTGTGTGAGACTTGGTCTCTGCAGCCCTCAATGCAAATTCTTTGGTGCTCACACTGAGCTGCGACATTGAGGTTTGCTGTCCCTCAGTTTAAGGCAGCATGGTAAGAATAGTCCCTTGAGCTGGGCTAGGGGTGATGATATCTCTGCTTTGTTGCTGTTCCTAAGGAGGTCCTGAGTCTCTACCTGTACTCAGACACAACAATCCTCTGACACTTGCTCCTCTATTCCTGAGGGGTCAAAATTGGGGTTCCTCTTTTGGAGCTTGTTACCTAGAGCTGTGGGGGGGCAATCTGCTCTGTGGCTTCTTGCTCGCAATGGAACATTTCTAACTTTGCCTGAAGGGACTCCTCTTCCTTTGCTTTCTGAGCTAATTCCTCCCAAAGGGACTCTTTTCCCTGTGCCTTTTGACTCTCACTGTGACTACAGCTGCAGCAACCCTGGTCTTTGTCTCCTTGTCTTCCAAGGATAACGTTCTGGAACTGTGGGACGTGCGACTTCCCCCACTAGAACGCTTAGAAGAGGATGCTCTTGATGACAAGCGATGTGGGGATGCATGCGTGGAATGATGAGACGAGGATGCTTTTCGCAATGAGTGGTGCAAGAGTGCCTTTGATTCTTGTAAGATGAGGGAGGCTTGAAAGTTGAGCATGCAGAGATGGAGAGAGAAGGAGCTGAACATGAAGGAAATTTCTGTTAACTCAGGCACTTAAAACGGATTTGTGACAAAAGGGAGAGTCGGATTCCTTTCAGTAAAGAAGGCAGGTAGAAAAGACAGTCTTTTCTCACTGAGACAGTTTCTGTTTCATAGCAGACAGGAAATGCAATGCTCTTCCCTGGGGGTCGGGTCTCTGGTGGTGCACAGCAGCAGGAGAATGTATTCCTTTTTCAACTGTACTCTTTTTTACTAATCTGAGCAGCTCATTTCACAAAGAAGTGGCCAACACAGAATTGTATTTAAATCACATTTATTAGGCATTCAATGCAAAGAACTTACATTCAGCAAGTTCTTCCAATAGGTTTGGGATTTTGTGTGGACTTGTTATCTGATGGAAAAGAGTGCTTGTCTCCTCTGCTGAATGGCTAATCTCTAATGATGAGCTAAAGGGAGAGAGGGGCAGGAACTAGGGGAAAGGTTTCCCACCCTGGCAATTAGCCAGGAAATGGGGCTGATCCTCCAATAGCATTCAAGGATCAGAAGGAAGAACTGTCTGACTACAAATCCCAGCATTCATTCTCTTAAAGCAAAAGGAGCTAAGTCTGTCTTACAACTAAGTATTCTGGACTGCATGTATGGGGGCAGCACAATCACAATGTCAGTGGATCTTGAAAGACCAAAGATAGTAATGCAGAACTGGTGTCCAGATTCACCCTTCCAATTTTGGCAATCTTTTAGCATGTATGAAGACAGGGATAAAAATACTTATCACCTTTAAAGCATCAAAATAACATTTTGTGCTGGCTGCCAGTCTGCTCCTGACCACCGCAGGGAGAGGAGGTCAGTAGGGCTGCCAAGGGGGATGAGAACAGAGGCTTGGACAGGCTGCACCAGCCCTTTTCGCCCCAAGGCTGTCCTAACTGTCATGTCCAACTGTAAATTGCCTCAGAACCTTGACAGAGCTGGCAGGAGGCTGCAGAGTGCTCCCCGTCCCCTCCCCCCCTTCAGGCATGCTGCGAAGGAGCCTCTGACAACCCCTGACTGAGGGAAGGAGGCCTTTCCAAGAGCAACGCAGGAGAGCCTGAGGGCTTTCCTTTTGAGGGGGGAGGACTTTCCCCTTCTGCCAAACAGTTGCCTGACAGAGAGGCCACAGAAAAGCCCCTTCTCAGTTAAAATACTGCTCTGCCCGGAGGTTAGACACAGCCAAGCCATGTGTCTTTCTTCTTTGCAACTCTCTGCAGATTTGAGGCCACGGCACAGTGTTATTCTGCAGAGGAAACTGGCTCTTTTGTCTCCTGTTTCATCTGCACAACAACCCTATGCAGTAGGCCTCAAGTCTTACAATTCAACAACAACCTGTGTGGGAAGCCTTAAATGTTTCTTCTCTACCACAACCCTGTCCAAAGTAGCCCTTTCTGCCTGGGGAGCTGATCTTTATACTCTGCAAGTGAGCTGTAATTCCAGGAGCTCTCCAGGCCACACCTGTAGGTTGGCTACCCCTGGGTTGGAAATATTCCTGGAGGTTTGGAGGTGGGACTTCAAAATCATACAATGCCTCAGAGTCCAGCCTTCAAATGAACCATTTTTGCCTGCAGTTCGTAGGGAGTGGTACAGAAGTATCCCTCCTGGCCTATGGGTTATGGCCAGCCCTTACCAGCAACTGTTTGTATTCTAGGGTGCAGACAGGCAGACCAGCATCAGTCCTGTGAGTCTGGAAAGTGCAGGAAGATCTAAATAAATATTTACAGCCTGAAACTGTAAATAGAGAACAAGTAAATGTCTGGAGACAAATAGTAACTGGCAAATAACCTTGGCCTGGCAAATTAAAAAAACAGTATAAAAAACCTTACTAAGGTCAAGACTGCTGTGCACCGAGAGACTTCCTCTTAGGGTTGTCAGCTTCCCTGTCAGGCTCGCTACCACACCTCCCTCATGGGGAGTCTGCTATGGGGAGAGAAGGGGAAGACGATTGGAAAATGCTTTGAGACACCTGTGGCCTGCTGGGTCACTGCGGCCCATTCCCAGTTCTCTCTGATCTCTCACAACCCCTCATACCTCACAGGTTGACTATTGTGGAGAGACGAATGGAAAAGGTGTTTGTAAACCACTTTGAGTCTCCTTTGGGTAGTAAGCAATAGGGTACAAAAATCCGTTCTTCTAAGCAGCAACCATGAAAGAAGCATGTGGGCACATAACATTTAACAACAGTGAAAATATGGGAGACAGAAGGAACAGGGTGGACACTTGTGTACTGTGACTACCCCATGTGTATTAGGGCATTTCGGTGAATGTGGCCTCATTCACACAAGAAGGGAAATGACGCAGAACTGGAGGGAATTGGTTGCCATGTAATCTTCCCCTAAGAAGAGTCTCCAGTCTGATTTGCCCTTCACATATCTGAGGACATGGCTCTGGAAAGCTCATCTGTAACCACTATGCCACAATTCCCAAAGGTCAGTCCTCTCCCACACTCAATGAACATTCCACACCACAGGTTCTTGACACCCATATCTCCACACCCATGGCCTCATTTGCCACCATGCCACCACAACCTCCCACACAACACACACATTCAACCCCATGCCCTTACAGACTGGACAACTCCTCCCCTTCCTCTTCCCACTGCCAAGCTCTAGCGCCCGTTGTATTCTTGGAGACAACGGGCTTTGCCCCTAGTAACTTTAATAATACCATAATCCAGGCTTTCTCATCCAAGGTATCATGAAACCCTGTGGTTTCTTGATGGCTCTTGAAGGATTTCCTGAATGGATGGGAATTAATTTTAAATATATTTTTAAAATATGGTAACCTTTTACCTGGTGATATTACCATATTAGGTTATGTCAATCCACCCACTGGGTCCCAAAATGGCCAGTGCTGAACCTGGATGGGGTCAGAAGGGGAGAGGCCTTAGATGGGCATGCACATAGCTATTCTTCACAACCATATTCTGTGTTATTGCAACACTTCTGGCGTTTCTCAAAGCCTGAAGAATGTTTCAGGGGTTTCTCAATGGTCAAAAAGCTGAGAAAGGGATTTAATGGTCAAAAAGTTGAGAAAGGAATTTAGAAGCATGTAACTCTGTTTAGAATTGCATTGTTAGAGGGAATGCCTAAATTAATCTACTCAGAGGCAATAGTTATTGAATTCAATAGTCTTTAATTCAAATTGTATAAATATGATCGAAGCCTTAGCAACCCTAAATTGGTATACATCAGAAGTATGTATGTATCAGAAGGTCCTCTTGCATACAGGAATATACTCTTAGAATCTTAGCCTTAATTATTTATTGTAACTAGAAAATCTTACATTATGTCAAGTTTGAATCCATCTATTCAGCCAAAATGAGGGAAACTATGAATTGCAACAATTGTCACAATCCATAAATACACTGTTCCTTTTGCGGGTTTAAACATTTGCAAGAGAAATAAAGGTTAGCAGAACTGGAATAGTAGAACCCTAGACTTTTCAATCACAGAGCTATGTGTGGAATCCATAGTCTACAAAAGAATATTATGCTGTCCTTTTTGAACATATTTATTTGGGGGGTGATTGATAATGAAATCTCTAACTTCTGGTAACTGGAAATTTCCAGTGCTGCTGTAAGTAAACAGACAAAACCAAGAATGCGGGGAAGAATTATGTACCAGTGATTGATAAATTAGAAACTTTCACACTGGATTTGGAAGTGGTAGTCAGCTGCAGTTGTTTTAGGCTGAGGCTGTGAAGCTGAAATTTATTTTCAGTGTGTCACAGGCTTCTAAAATAATTTTTGGATTTGTGCTGTAGATTTTTAGAGCTAGTCATTTAATAAAGCCTATCTGGCTCCCCCCCCCCCCCCAATGTCTTATATAGAAACATCAGTAAAATTTTTGGCAGATAGTTCCCGGAATCTATCATCCTTGAGTTCTCAGATTCTAATAGATCCAATTTGCCAGGAAACCTCTTAGACTCTGATCTGAATAGACTATAGTTACATACACACAAATAAAATTATTTTAAAATCATATTAAGTTCTCTCATATTTATCTACAATGCAAGACTGGGATTTTTGTCTAATCCCATAATTTTGTGACAGATCTAGGCCCTCTTAGATGATGAAAAAAGCTACTAGAATAAATTCAGCCAACAAAAGAAGCACATTTACTAGCTCAGTATAACCTGAAGAGCAAGATTCTCAGTTGAGTTTCAAGCTCATAGTGTCACGTACTAGTCTTTCAGGTTAGGCAAGTGACTGGTTTACTCCATGACCTCATTGTACCTCAGTATAAGGAACAACCATAAGGAGTGGTCATAAACCTTACTAGGAGGTAAGGACGATTTGCCCCTGTTGCTACATCTGAAACACCTCAGAAAGTTATCCTTCAACCTACACTGAATATGAATCTGTAATTGTGAAACATATCACAGTCTGACTGTTGTGATATAGTTTAGGAGGATAGATATAGATATAGGAGGTTAGAAGAGGGGAAGAAGAAACAATAGGAAAAAATACTCCTTTCCCACACCAATATCTACATTTGTGCAGAACAGACTATAATTCCATGCATACCCCTATCTTTATCAAGCAAATTGGATAAAATCATGTTGTCCCTTTCATATGTCTCTATCATTTTGATCCTGCACCATACCTCCATAGTTTCTGGAAATGCATTTCCATGGAAGTTTAAATGACAGGAAGAGGAACAATATGAGAAAGCTTAAAGCTTCTTTTACAATCAGTATAGATTTGTAGGATTTTAATAAGTTATCATGACAACTCTCTTAATTAACTTATTCAAGTCATGAGCAGTCAATATACTCAATTGTGAAACCATCTATTAGAAAAGAATTTGTCTCAGTCTTTCCTTATATTACCTGGTACAATTATTTGGGGGTTGAGTTAAATTGGTACTTGATTATTTTGGGATATTTTTCTTTGGTGCCCAATGGAATCTGTGCAGTGATTCTAGAAATCTATATTTGAAAACTGAAATCCTAGGTTACATTTACTGCAGTTTCCCAAGAAACACATCATGGGTCCAAAATTGAAACTGACTCTGTCATAACACATTTTTCTGCAAAGAACATATGAGAAATGTATAGCAGCTTCACTTGGCCATCATGATAAAACAGTTTATAAACCATGGCTTGCTCAAATCCATGTTTAGTGTCTGAATGTACACTGCCCAGCAAGCTATAAAGAAAACTGCTCTGAAAGAACAGCTCTAACAAGACTGTGACTAGCACAAGGTCACCCAACTGGCTGCATGTGGAGGAGTAAGGAATTAAACCTGGCTCTCCAGATTAGAAGCTGCGACTCTTAACCACTACACCAAGCTCTTAGAATCCACCACTCTTAACCACTACACCAATTCCAGTTTTCCTAGGCACTTGTATTTAGGTATCAAAATAAATTAGGGGTTCTACAAATTACATTGTAAACATGTTTGATAGTCAGATGTACTGATTGAAGGTAGTGATTCAATGATAATTGATCACGAACTGTTTACATACAACTAATTAGGCTTCGATTACCATTTGTTTATTTGTTGGTATTGTAGCCATAAGCCATGGTACTGTTTGCTTGCAGTATGCCTCATAGAATGGGAAGTCCCAAGGACTTGCATCCTCAGTTGACCTGAGTCAAGGGAATGCAGAGAAATCTTCGTTCCATTTTTTGCCATGGGTTCCAATGGGGTATATGCCAGGGCTAGGCCATGGGGATGCAGGAAAACTCAGGCAACCCCCAGTTGGGCATTCCCAGCCCTTGTCCCCCCCCCACACACACCGTCACTTCTATTGTCAACTCTCTCAACCTCCCCCACTCTTTTTTAATTAAAAAGAAAAGGTTGGTTGCATTACTACACAATTCCGGTATAATGAAATCCCCCCATCTGCCACCACACTGTATGGAAGTGCTTACGTATGTGTCATTATTTTCTCTCCCCCCCCCCAAAATCAGGAACAATATTAATTTACTCATTTATTAAAGGACAAATGTACTCATTTATTAAAGCTGCTTAGGCTTCGGCGACCATGGAAGTCAATGGCGCCCTAGATTATAATGGGAATTTCAGCATTCTTGCCTTTCCTGGTCTGGGGCGGGGGAGGCTTGAGGTACAGCCTCCAAACTTGCAGGATAGCTCCAGGAAGCTCTTTCTTGACTCCCCTCCAAATTCCATAATGATTGGTCTGAGGGATCCATGTCTAGGCGCTCCCAAAGAAGATGCCCCTATCCATTATATCCAATGGAGAATCGATTTTGAGAGGGATATCCACCAGTTTTATTCCTGTGTCTGTGGAGACTGTGCATAATGAGTATTTTTTTTAATCTCATATATACACATATCCATGGCCCCCAGATTCAGGGATTCTGGAAAAACACATACACATTTGTGATATAGAAACAAACAAGAAGATAATAGAAGTCCCCTCTCTGTGTGCCAAATTTAAAAGTAACAACAAAAAATGGGCACACAAAGGGATAATGTTGAAGGGATTTTTAATTGTCTGTACTGCACAAAAGCACAAATGAGCTTTATTCTCAAGAAACTGTATATATACAATTAGGTTATACTTTGAAGAAATTGCAGTATTAGTTGAATCTGATTTAACAAGATGTTTGGTGCTGAAGCACTGTGAACCAATGCAGTTTCCCTTTGGAATGATTCAGTGGATGTGTTTTGTTCATGCTAGAACTGAGTGATTATAGTTCAGAGTATGCAGGGAATGTCCCCCAGGTCATGCTAGCTAATAAATCTGAAGGATTTCTTTTTTGCCTTTCTGTTTAATTTATTTTTTTAAAATGAGTTTCTTTCCCAATGTGCATAAGCACTCAAAGGGATACAAAGAAATGCAAGTACAAAATTCCACTGGTACAACAAAGTATAAGGTGACCAGATTGTCCCACTTTTGGAGGGACATCTGGGGGTACTTGGAAAATTGTACTTATGTTGAAATTAAAAAATATATATTACAATACTATTTTTGCGTTCTATGCGTTCTATGAAACGTTTTGTTGCTCCATATAGACCATTTTTTAAATCAAGAACCCCCCTCCCCGGTCAGTGGTGTCCCACTATCCCAGTGTTAAAATCTGGTCACCTTATATTAAGATGCTGAACAGAAAATTAATAACCATCATCATAACAACCAGAACCAATAGGTTGAAATTAATTCAAAATAATTTTTTGGCTACGTTCCTGGAAGTTAGAGCGGTTCCTCAGGGGAACAGGCTTCCTTGGGAGGTGGTGGGTTCTCCTTCTTTGGGAGTTTTTATGATTTTATGAACTTAGGCAAATTGTGAGTGGGTGGCAGGAAGGGATGTGCCAGTGTTTGTCTCTTGTGGCCCTTCCTTGTTTACCCATGGAAAAAGAAAAACTTCAGCTGCTACTGAAGGTGCAATGCCATGACAGATTCAATCACTGGAATCAGCGGGCTGGATCCAAGCACTGCAAAGATATATCCCCTGAATCTTTTACTGCTGATTTGGATCTAACACAGTAAGTATAGAAAAGAGTTACTCAGGGAGTAAGGAAGTATGTATGGATGTAGGGTACACATAAACCAGGGCCAGAATGTTAAAGCTTAACTCTAGGATGTTTGTCATGTGCCCATGAAAATCTCTGTTGTTCCAGGGCTGGAGGTGGAATCCTCCACATCACACCTCCCTTCCTCTTTACTCCTTGCCTTGCTGCCAGAGGCAAGTGGTATCACCCCTTGGAAATGTTAAGCAAACAAATAAATAAGTAGAAAGACAGCTCAGCCCGGCTGGCACCAGTTTTCTCATCTCCTGAGTTCAAACGCTTTCTCCTGAGAACCAGATTCTAGGGGTAGGAGCCCAAACCGTTATATACCCTGTAGGTCCTTTGTTCATATTGTTGTCATCAATTTTCTTCCTGTGATGAACCTCCACTGAAACCTGTTCCTGTATATTTCCTCTAAGACAGTGGTTCTCAATCTGGGGTTCAGGACCCCTTTGGGGGTTGAATAACCCTTTCACAGTGGTCGCAGCAGGGTGAGCAGCTTGGCGGGGGGGGGAGGGGTGCCACCACTGTTGCCACTCCTCCTGCAGGTGCCCGTGCTCGGCCGCCAGCCGTCCAGCAGTGCCTCCAGTGCAGTGCAGTCTCCCACCAGGCGCTCCTGGTGCAGGGCAGCTTGGCAGTCTCGGGCTCCAGGTGGCAGCAGCGCAGCTCCTGCTGCTCCTGCAGCTGTGCGCCCAGCCTTTCCAGGGGTGCCCACTCACCATGCAGCACATCCACTCTAGCGCTGCCCCCCTGCGGGGAGGGAGAATTATATACAATCATGAACAATGGATCTTCAAGTCATTGGTCACTTTCGGTTTAATTTCTGTGAAAGAAATTGCATAATTCTTTGGTTGGGGGTCACCACAAAATGAGGAACTGTATTAAAGGGTCATGGCATTAGGAAGGTTGAGAACCACTGCTCTAAGAGAGCCAGGTACCCCACCTAGATTCTAGGGGCGGGAGCCTAAACCCATACACACACACACACACACACACACTCCTGTGGGTCTTTTGTTCAAATTGTCTTTGTCAATTTTCTTGCTATGATGATCCTCCACTGAAACCTGTTCCTGTATGTTTCCTCTTATAAACCAACTTTGATCAAGGGCTTGATGCTTTGGGACTTCGTTCCATTGGGTCAGATGGTATGTGTTCTGGATGTGTTTCCCATGGGTTATTACAATGTTGAAATTGGGAGGTCTGCCAGTGCAGACAATGCAGGGCAGCACTGGAATGATAGGAAATCTCCCAACTAGAATTATGAGAGAATCTGAACTCTGTATAGAACACATCTTGATAGTATTACCTGGATGACAATGATCCTGATCTAAAAGGAATGGCTTCCTAATTGACTAAAAGTGCAATTATAAGCCGTGACTTCTTCTGGTAGTAAAAAGTTCCAGCTCTTGAAGACTAAAAGTGCTTTCAGCCATTACCAGCTCCAAGTCTAGCTGTGAGACAGGGTCAAGAATACACCCAGACAGTGACTTGATACTTAAGAGGGGATACGGCTCTACCAAGAACTGGCAGTCTCCCACTATCACATCCTTTAATTTGCCAACCACTGTCTTGTTGAGATTCAGCATCAATTTCCTGGTCCTCTTCCAGAACATAACAGACTCCAGACATCTGATTAAAATCTAGCCACTACATCTGAAGTTGATGTAAACACTAAATAGTGTTGGCTAGAATAAGCGTGACGCTGTGCTCTAAAACTTCATGATTTCTCTCAGCAGCAGCACATAGTAAAGGACACAGGGGACAAAAGGAGCCTGGCAGCAATCTCTCAGTGTGACCTTTGGATATCAAAGAGTCAAATAAGGCCACAAGAACCACTGGATAACAATGCCTCCAACTGCCCATCTTTACAGCCTCATTGAAGGATTTGATGGTCTGTGGTGCCAAAAGTTGGAGAGAGGTGAAATCTCACCTACGGGGTCATACCCTCTTCATTATGCTCCAAAAAGGAATTGTCTGTGAGGGAAACTACTGCTACTTCAGTTGATTAAATCCAAGAAACCATTGGAATAGCACTGCCATGGCCTGCTCAACCAACACGCCCCCCCCCATTTTATACGTTTCTCAAGTTCTTCACAGCTGTTTTATGGTATATGCTATGGGGCATAGATAGCATTTACTAATGCCACTGGCAACTCACCTTTTTCCAGTGCAGAACTCATTGACTCCAGTAGTTCCCAAGTGGCTTTCAAAAGTCAAAAAGGACAGGGATTGAGTGAGCAAGTGATTGCATGCAATTCTTCAAGAATCTTGTTCACCTTTGCAGAGTCTTACCTTGTAGCATTTGGCCTGTTGGCTTTGCATGGGTATGTTATCTACATTACATTAGATCAGACAAGAATTATTATCAGCAAAATGTTTAGCCAATTAATTACAATGGACACTCAACACCTAGCAGCAGGGGAAGATGTTGTAATCCTTTTAAAAACTCAACATTTAACTGGATGACAGGTCTCCAGAGACAAGATATCTCAAAGGTGTCGCTATAGCACAGAAGTGCTATATGGGTTTAGTGTTATAGCACTCAGTTTACCAAGCCAGCAGCAGCATGTACATTTGCTCTCCCCCACAAAGGTTCTCAGTATATAAGTCTCTTTAAAGTCCCCCCTCTGATATTTAATCCTGTTTTATATCTGTATTCAATATTTCCAGTGCCAGTATTAACAAGAGGGATCACAAGCTTACATTTGTGAACTAGTTCATGCCCATCCTTAATCTAGGTACACAAAGGAACATTCATAAAAGACAGGTGCTCACTAAAGCACTTACAATCCATGTCACATCAAATTTGGATAGATGCAGGATACCCCCATCCTAGTGTATCTGCAACTCTCTTTAACATCATTCCCTCCTGCTCTGGGATCTTCAGTTGATCTGCGTCCTAAGCCTTGGGGCCGTAGCTTGACAAACCTGCACTTGCCAATCAAGACATTAGGGGCTGGCATGTCATCCCTCCAAGCTGAAAATGATGCTCTGTATCTTGCAAAGAGTATTGTTCTGCCCTCTTTCCTAGCCATGAAGATGCCTGGATGCCTTTCCATTGCCATAGCTCCTGCCCTCTACTCTTTGCCTCACCACACCATCAGTAGACACTGCTGGGTAATTTTACTCTCATTGACTATGAAAATGATTGTACGAGACATGGGGAGTCCAATGTTACAATGCTTGCACATCCAAATGAAGTTATTTGCTAACAGCATTGGCTAGATGATTGTAGGTTATGGGAATCTGGAAGATAAGTTAATGTGGCAAAATGTCAGAAGCCAGATGTGTGAGGCTACCCAAAGCCACTGCCCTTTGTTTCCCTTCCAACAAATGAACGGACAAGAACACTGAAATGTCAGATGGGATCCCTAGCCAGGGATCAAATGGATGGCCATTCTTCTTTTCCCATTGCAATCACCAAACAATGGCCTGCCATTGTTTGTTTGTTTATTTATTTAATTTATATACCGCCCTCCCCAGGGGCTCAGGGAACATATGAACAGTACATAAAACAATCTATAACATATGAATAACCATACAATATTAATAACTGGTAGTTTTAATAATAAAACGGTGTAAACAATGCTACAGTGCAACAGTGCAAACAGGTCCAGAGCACTCTGGTGGAGTTCCGAGGGGGGGGGAGCAGGGGCCCTTTATTCACTGTCGGTTGTGCCTGGTCTCAACCAAATGCCTGAGCTCCTTTTTGCAGGCCCTGTTGCCCCACCTGACTTGTTTTAAGCTGAAATTGTTCTCAGCTGAAATGCACTTCTCTCCTTTAAATTGTGTAGATAAAATTGTGGTGGAGGCAACAAATGTGGTGGTTGAACTAGCTAGTTTTTGATCTCATCCAAGTCTTTTATTCTGTAGAGGGAAAGAAAACATTGGTTAGCAGAGGTCATGTCATTCAATGGAATGTAACAAGCTAAGATTAATAAACTTTTTAATACAGCCCTGTCAATCCTCTGATTGTTAAATTTCACTGAACAACACGGTCCCTGCCAAGTCAACAAACAGAAAGTGCTGGAAGCAAAATAAGCATTGTTTCAAAGAAATATATTTCCTAACTTTAAAAAAAGGTGGGACTGACTGTAATTAGTAAAAGTTCTGTCTTAAACTGTAATGTAACCAGGATATTGCTTTCTAGTGGGAAAAAGTAATTTCGTAGATCATTTTAAAAAGAAATGTGGAAAAAGCCAGACATCTGATTTTTTTTGTGGCCACAGACTGTAAAATATGTGGGTTCGTAGGAAGAACACCAGGCTACTAGGCAAACAAACAGCTCTTTATTAGTGATCTCTGCAGTGAGTACATGTTGTAGCAGGAGACAAGAAGAGTGAAAACCACTGAGAAAACCCCAACTTATATACATACTACATACAAAAGAATCTCCTGTGGCTGAGCCCGATTGACTCAGTTGCACTGAATTTATTTAAAAGGACTGGCTCCCATAGCTGGGAACCTCACAGCACATTGGCTGGTTTTGCATCCATTTGGATCTTGACTCAGATCTCAAGATTGGTCCTTGGCAGATTCACATACACAACACCCCTCCCCCTTTAGATAGTCATTTAGGATATGGTGGATCAAACCTCGCAGATAGCAGGGTGTCGTGTGAGTCTGTGTAGACTGTCATAGCTCAGGAGCAGGAATCAGCTGGGCAAAGTCCTGTGGAGTGACAGGAACTGCTGGAATGCTGGGTGCTGGCTCGGCCAGTATCTGCACAGACAAGTCCTGTGCTGTGACAGACTGGGCAACAACGGATGCTGGGCTTGGTGGTGCCTCTGGTGCTGCTGGTCCAGAGTCGCATACCTGGTCCACATGCCAGCATAGGTTGTGGCTTGGACACTGTAGGACAGTTGCCTGTGTGACAGTGGCTGGGATCCAGTTGGGGCCATCCCTGTAGTCCCAGATGTAGATGGGGTGAAGGTGTGTGGTGCAATGGAGGCCTCTTGGCATGCTGACTGGGTTGCATCATAGTTCAGGTGCAACCAGTCCAAGTGGGTGCAGATTCTCCGGCCTATCAACAGCTCTGCTTGACTCTTCCCCATTGAAGAAGATGGCATTGCATCCTGCCAGGCTAGGAAGTAGATTAGGTGCTGCTGCCAGTCTCCCTGTGTCACTTTAGACCAGTTGTTCAGACCATGCATTTGGCCTGTCTATTCATTGAAGGGTAGAATGATGCCAAGGTTACCAGGCAAATTAGGTTCTCCTCCAGGAATACCCTGAATTCGACTGAAGTGAACTGCACCCCATTGTCTGAGATTATCGTGTCTGGCAGTCTGTGGGTCACGAGGTACTTCAGGGCTCTTATGACCAGGGCAGGTGTCATGGATACCACTGGAATGACCTCCAGACACTTGGAGAAGTAATCCAAAATGACCAGGAACATATGTCCCTGGGAGGGGTTGGCGAAGTCTATATGCTGCCAGGACCGGGGATTCTTAGCTGATTCCTATGGCTGTGCTGGTGCTTGTGGCATCTCAGGGAGGCATTCTTAGCAGGTCTCACAGTTGTGGACTCAGGAACATACGTCCTTTTCAATCCCAGGCCACCAAACGTAGCTGCGCATCAGCACTTTCATATGCATGATTGTGGCCATTGTGCAGCACTTCCATTATTGGCTGGAATAGCTTGAGGGGCACCACAACTCAGTGCCCCCCATAGCAAACAGCCTTTGTTACCCAGCAACTGAGTTTGCCTGGAAATGAAAGTTCTGAAATCTGAGTCCTATTTGCTGGTCATCAAAGTGCGGCAACTATCTGACATGGTCAGACATTTGACAGACTCAAACACAGATTGCTGAGTGGGTTCCCAGACCCAGGGCATTTTATTGTCAATGATCCTATGCAGGGCATCTGTGATTGTGGCATTGTTGGGCAGGAAGGAATGGTCAAAATTTAGAAGGCCTAGGAAGGCTTGCAAATCATTTTCGGAACTTGGCAGTGGTGCATTCTGGACAGCCGTCACCTAATCCATGGTTGGGTGGACTCCAGCGGCTTCAATGAGGAATCTGAGGAACTCCACTGATGGGACACTGAGATAGCATTTCTCTCATTTTACCTTCAGTCCGGCTGTGTTGAAATGGTGCAGGACCTCTTGTAGATGGTCATCAAGCTCAGAGACTGCTCCCTGCAAGCAAAATGTCATCAAATTAGGGAATCAACCACTGAAATGTCCCCCTGCCCTAATAATGGGGTAGTCACAGTACACAGGTGTCCACCCTGCTCCTTCTGTCTCCATTGTTTTCACTGTTGATAAAATGTTATGTGCCCACATGCTTCTTTCATGGTTGCTCATGGTTTACAAACATCTTTTCCCTTCGTCTCCCCACAATAGACAACCTGTGAGGAATGTGGGGCTGTGAGAGGTCTGAGAGAACTGGGAATGGGCCACAGTGACCCAGCAGGCCTCAGGTGTCTCAAAGCATTTCCCACTCATCTTCCCTTCCTCTCCCCATAGCAGGCAACCCTAAGAAGAAGTCTCTCTGTGCACAGCAGTCTTGACCTTAGTAAGGTTTTTTATATTGGTTTTTTATTTGCCAGGCCAAGGTTGGAAAAGTCAAGCCAGTTCCCATGTGTATCCAGCCATTTACTTGTTCACTATTTACAGTTACAGGCTGTAAATATTCATTTAGATCTTCTTTCCAGGTTCACAGATGCTGGTCTGTCTGTCTGCACCCCAGAATACAAACAGTTGCTGGTAAGGGCTGGCCATAGCCCATAGCCCAGGAGGGACACACCTGCACCACTCCCTCCCAACTGCAGACAAAAATGGCTCCTTTGAAGTCTGGACTCTGAGGCATTGTACGATTTTGAAGTCCCACCTCCAAACCTCCAGGAATATTTCCAACCCAGGGCTAGCCAACCTCCAGGTGGGGCCTGAGAGCTCCTGGAATTACAGCTCATCTGCAGAGTATAAAGATCAGCTCCCCAGGCAAAAAGGGCTACTTTGGACAGGGTTGTGGTAGAGAAGAAATATTTAAGGCCTCTCACACAGGTTGCTGTTGAATTGAAAGACTTGAGGTCTACTGCGCAGGGTTTTTGTGCAGATGAAACAGGAGACAAAAGAACCTCCACAACAGCATCCAGTTTTGTCTGCAGAATAATGCTGTGCGGTAGACCTCAAATCTGCAGAGTTGTGAAGAAGAAAGATACATCGCTTGGCTGTGTCTAACCCCTGGCCAGAGCAGAATTTTAAGTGAGAAGGGGCTTTTCTGTGGCCTCCCTGTCAGCCAACTGTTTGGCATAAGGGGAAAGTTCCCTACCCTCAAAAGGAATGCCTTCAGGCTCCCCTGCGTTGCTCTCTGAAGGAAAATTCCTCCCTCCCCTCAGTCAGGGCCTGTCAGAGGCTCCTTCGCAGTAGGCCTGAGGGGAGGGGAGAGAGAGAGCACTCTGCAGCCTCCTGCCAGCTCTGTCAGGGTTCTGAGGCAATTTGCAGTTGGACATTACAGTTAGGACAGCCTTGGGGTGAAAAGGGCTGGTGCAGCCTCTGTTCTCATCCCCCTTGGCAGCCCTACTGACCTCCTCTCCCTGCAGTGGTCAGGGGCAGACTGGAAGCAATGTCTCCAGATTGCCGCTGGCTGGGCTGGGCTGGGCTGGCTGGGCGGGCCCTGTCAGAACTTTGGCCCAATAATTGGGCCAAAGTCCTGAGTGGGTGTGGTCTGTCAGAGGAGGGTTAGTTATAAACATGTCTTTGCCATTTGGGTACTGAATCTGAATGTCAGATTTCTGCATCTGTAACGTTCTCTGCAATCTTACTGGAACTTTTCACATTGATCTTATTTCTAATGGCTTATAGTCAGATCAGACAGTCACTTGGGCAAATAATACATACTGGTGGAACTTGGACATTACAAAGATAATTGCCAGAAGCTCCTTTTCTATTTGTGCATAGCTGTTCGGCCTTGGACAGGGCCTGGAACACACATGCTATTGCTGGAAGAGACATACCTCCAGCCCATCTTTTTGACACATCAGCCAGGACTTCTGATTGTTCTCTGAGACTGGAACACTGAAAAAGTATTGCTGCCCTTTTTAGCTTATTCAGAATTGCTTGGTGTTCAGGCCGTTATTGCCAAATAACATGATTGTGCAAAAGAGTCCTAAGTGGTGCTGTCAGACTGCATTCCTTGAGTATATATTGGGCCAGATATGGGATGGTGCCAACAGTCCTTTGGAAACCTCTTTTGTCTGGGAGAGGGCTATTGCCTGGCTATTGGTGCCATTTTGTCATAGGGGGTCTTTTTGCACTCATGCTCCACTAGTGGTACTGTGCGGTCCACATAAACTTTATGGACATATGTCAAAACCATCAAGGTTATATTTGAAAAGGTCCTGCTGCTTGTGGTTGGAAAAAGCAGCGCTAGATCAGCGCTAGAAGTTGGACCGTGCAGGTGACTCAATAATGGTGGATATTCCTCCTTTAACTTAGAATATGAGATTGCGTGTGGTAGGACTAGCCTTTCAGTAAGCCATGATAGCATCTCGTGGTTTGATTCTTGATTGTCATGTTTGTCCTTGTTCTGTGTACTTTATATTGTAGGAATGCTCCAATGTCCTGCGAGATTGTGATGACCTCAGCTCCAATATCCAATTTGAAAAGAACTGATAAACCAGCAACAGTGACCCTGCTATACCGAGCATCATCTAGGCTTCCCTTATGCTTTGCTTTCTGATGTAAAGCATTCGAATCCCTAGCAAGACAAGAGGACACATTTTGCAAAATGATTCCTCCCTGCACACTTATAGCAAGTTTCTCCAAATGCTTAGCATTGTCAGGGGCTGTGGCCATGTCCACATCTCTCGAAATAATCGCTTTTTGCAGTTGCAAAGCCCTCTGCGGGAGAGAAATTTAGTGAGTTGCTTTCTCTGAGGGGACATCTGGGCCGTTCTTTCCTGTGCTGAGCTGTTGTAATGCTGGATTCCACCATCATTGCAGATGCTTGAGCTTTCATCAGGGCCTGTCTGCAAATATCAATTGCTTGAGCCAAAATTAAATTTGGGATTTCTCGGAGTTGTTTCTTGGCCTTGCTAACTGAAACCCCCCAGGTGGCATATGGAGATCTATTACAACTGATCTCCAGACTAACAAGATTGGTTCCCCTAGGGAAAATGGCTGCCTTGGAAAGTGGAACCTTGCGGACGTCCCTCCTGCACCCAAACCCCACCTCCCCAGGCACCATCCCCAAATCTCCAGGTGCTTCCCGATCCAGAGCTGACAACCATAGATACAATATGTGATTGATATACTGTATTTACCTAGGTGAGTGAACCCCAAATTGTACATCCCTGGTCTGCATGGATCACCATTGTGAACACACAGCAGATGCAGAGACTTTTAAGCTTTCCTCTGAGTCTTGTGCTTTCATATTAGTGAGAGGAGCAATGTGAGTGAGCAAGACCATATACCACATGAGACTGAGTGGAGAGGAGCTAAGCCTTATCCCAGTGTGCTGCTTAAGTAACTAAAGGGTTGGTTGTTGCTGCTTAGCAGAAAGGAGTCCCCTCTTTCCCTGGCTGCTCAAGCCAGTAATGGGCTTCCTTGGAAATGGCCCTTTGTCCTAGATGCCTCCAGGTACTTGTCAATCAGCCCTTTCAATGCTGCCACCACCTACACTATTCTCGCCATCACCTGTAATGGTCAAACCATCTACCACAAAGATCAAGATTGTTTATTTTAATCATACCCCATGAAGATTATGAAGCAGAAGGGGAAAATGTTTTGTTGTCAACCTGAAAGGGATTAAAAAGGAACAAACCAACCTTTGTTTCATCTCCAAGGTCACAAGGTAATTCACACTGAGTTTCTTTGGGGGGAGGGGGTGGATATTAGAAGCACCCAGAAAGTGAAGGCAGTGGAGTAGGCTTATTAAACTTCTGTGACTCAACTTTCCAACTGGGCAGAAGTCTAGTAGGGCCAATACTATCATGAGCATTTTTTTGAGGAGGAGCTGTTTTTTTTATACCCTGCTTTTCTCTACTCTTCTTCAGTTGTTCCTCTAGTCTAATACAATTTACAAACCTACTTGTTAATGTAATGCAAATAAAAATGTCAATGATTTTGAAATTCATCTGGATGTCTCCTGTTTACCACATTCATCAGCTTGGCCATTTTATATAGTCCTCTGAGCTTATTAAGTCAAGCTATCACCATGGGTAGTTTAGAATGTTTCCATTGACGAGCAATTACTAATCTTGCTGTTATCGTCACATGAAAAAAGCTTTGGCGTTGCTGGAAAGATTAACAGGAATTAAGCTTAGTAACATAAAATCAGTATGCATAGGAAATTTTACATTCAACATTTTTTCCTAACATAGTATGAATTTTTATCCAAAATGTCCTAACCTTTTTACAATTCTACCACATGTGGAAAAAAGCACCCACACTCCCATGACATCTCCAACATTTACCATCATGTTGCTTAGACATTCTGCTTAACACGTTTGGTGTTATATACTATCTATTAAATATTATATACCAATGTTCTCTTAACATTTGAAATTTTGTAACTGTTATGTTTTCCCCCAAAGCTGCTCCCACACATCCATTGTGATATTGTGGTTTAGATTTTGCATCTACTTCACCATAAGAGTTTTTAATTTGTTCTGTTTCAGTTTCATATCTTAAAAGAAGTTTTTATATTTGCCCTTGCACATGAAATTTAGTTGGATAAAAAATAGACTCAAATTTTAAACCTGTCTTGCCCTTTATCTCAGCCAGATATTTCACCTTTATTTTAAAACCAGTCAATATTCTTCCCTTCTTTTTTAAGTGCATCCCAAGATTTTTTTTGCTCCATAACAGTTAATAGTTCTTTATATTTTAGATAACTGTTCTCTTTTGTAGTGATCTGTTTAAATAAGCTTCTATTGGGGATTTCAACATAGGTGGTATAAATCTTCGATGAGTCTCTCCATATGTGGGAGCCTGTTTTTTTCCTGAACTTTTGCATACTCCAGAGTACTCTGTGTAAACGTTCACTGAGGCCTATCTTCTCAAATGCTAAATCTCTCTTTGTTGGAGTCATAATCCAGTTAATTAAAGATGGCTGAGATGTCCTTGTCCTTATCTAAACCAGAAGAAAGAGAAAAATTGGTTCTTATATGCCGCTTTTCTCTTCCTGGAGAAGTCTCAAAGTGGTTTACAATTATCGTCCCTTTCCTCTCACCACAACAGACACCCTGTGAGGTGGGTGAGGCTGAGAGAGCCCTGATATTACTGCTCGAGCCCCAAGGTCACCCAGCAGGCTGCATGTGGGGGAGTGTGGAATCAAACCCGGTTTACCAGATTAGAAGCCTGCAGTTATCATTAGCCAAGTTTTTAATGTGTTTGCATTTGAAGGTTTTTTAAAATTATTTGATGTTTTAAAGAATATATAGCTAGCTTTAGTCACTCCTGTTTTTTTGAGACAGGCAGAACATAAATGTTTTAAATAAAGGTTATAAAAATAAAAAACAGAACCAGAACAATATCACACATATATAATCATCAAAGACATGGGTTTTTAAAAAAAGAAAGTACAGAAAACTACACAAGATTATTCCTGTGTTATATTATATGGGTGAGAGAGTATGCACATGAATAACTCCCATGGAATATCTAACATCTGAAGAATTGTTCTTATTTTGCAGTTCCCATTTTTCTCCTATTGCATGTTTCTTGAATCCTCTTTGTAAGTAGCAATTTAATTTATCTAAACACCTGATTATCTTAATTATATGTTTTTAAATGTATTTGAGACATCAAATATGAGGCTGCACTCTGAAGTGCTGAATATAAAATCAGTAGCAAATGCTGGCACTCCAGAATTCTTTCAGCATGCTCACTATTTACATAGTGTCTTATGAATTATGCAAACTACCATGCAATAAACATTTCTCACAGAACTGCAGTAAGTACAGCTTGCATTTTTCTCAATCGTAAATACATTTCTGGCTGCTATGGGAGGCCTCTTCTCCAACATACTGAAGGTTTTTTTAACATTAGTGAATGGGAGTTGCTGCACCAGAATATTCTCTGGCATTTTTCCGTATCTGATTCTGAGTGGAGGAAAGGAAAACCCAGTTGCAAAAAGACATTGAAAGTGCATTATACAACATATATGGAATGAGACCCAGTTTGGCTGGGTAATGTGAGGATGTGCTTTACAAACACAGACATTTATTGATGGTCTGCTGGCTTCCCTCTACTAGTTACGTTATCCTTTTTACAGACTAGTCTCCTCAGAGCTGCATTTCTTTGGCGTGCTGCTGCTAAGTCACCCATAGATGTCTATTACTGTATTTCATACCATGTTGGTGTTACTGGAAGAGTGTGGGAGTGGGATGAATTATTTCCCTATATCCTAGTTGAAGTAGGCTAGTACTTACTGAGATCAGAACTAGAAGCACTGTGAATGGGCCTTCCCAGTATTTGTAACCTTAATTTTAATATTCAGAACTAGACCATAGTGTGGAATGGAATTAAAACAAACAAACAAACAAACAAAAATCCTTTCCCCCGTACCATTTTCTTGATCTGAAACTATCTTCAGAGCCACCATTTCCCCTGTTGGGAGAAACACACTAGGAGAATGGAAAGGATCCCTGTTTCCTCAAACAAGATACGTATCAGCTTGAGGGAAATCTCTGAGGTTGTAAAAAAAAAAAAAAAAAAGGCATAAGCAGAAACGGATTTTGAAAATCCGGCCGGCTCTCCATGTCAAGATTTTATCACGGACTCGCTCCGCCCCTTTCTCCTCCCACCTACCCCTTACTGTTTGATTTCTACCGCTCCGCAGGAGCAGTTTACAGATAATGTGGAATTCCTGTGCCTAGTGCTGCAGTTGGAAGCTCAGCAAATGATTGCATGCATCTCTATTTCAGTAAGGCTTTTGATATCCTCATGATATTCTTGTTCACAAGTTGGTAAAATGCAGTATGGATCCTATTACTGTTAGGTGGCTTGAGAACTGGTTGACACCCAAAGGGTGCTTGTTAATGGTTTGTCATACACTTGGAGAGGAATGACAAGTAGAGTGCCTTGGGAATCTGTCCAGGGTCCTGTGTTGTTCAATATATTCATAAATGATTTGGATGAAGGAATGGAGGGAGTGCTTATTAAATTTGCAGATGATACTAAACTGGGAGGGGTAGCAAACACAGCAAAAGACAAAATGAGGATACAGGATGATCTTGACAGGCTGGAAAATTGGGCTCAAATAACTAAAAGGTAGGAAAAATCAAGTGTATTTAGGTAGGAAAAATCAAATGCATCATTACAGGATGGCAGAGACCTGTCTTGGCAGTAATATGTGCAAAAAGGATCTAGGGGTCTTAGGAGATCATACACTGAACATGAATCAGCAGTTTGCCTCAGTGGCTAAATAGGCAAATGGGATTTTGTGCTGTATCAAAAGAAGTATAATGTCCAGATAGCAAGAGGTGATGATACCCCTTTAAACCACTCTGGTTAGACCTCACAATAGTGTGTTCACTTTTGGGCACCACAATTAAAGAAGGATGTATTCAAGCTAGAGTCCATCCAAAGGCAGGCAACAAAAATGGTGAGGGGTTTTGAGACCAAGACGTATGAGGAAAGGTTGAGGGAGCTTGGTCTGTTTAGCCTGGAGAGAAGACAACTAAGAAGTGATGTGATAGCCATTTTCAAGTGCTTGAAAGGCTGTATATAGAAGATGGAGCAGAGTTGTTTCTGTTGCCCCAGAGGGTAGCACCAGAACCAATGGGAAGAAAGTAATTAAAAAGAATCTTTGGCTAAACATCTATAAGCAGTTCCTGAAAATTAGAACGATTCCACAGTGGAACAAGCTTCCTCAAGAGGTGGTGGGTTATTCTTCCTTCGGCAGATTGTAAGTGACTGGGTGGAAGAGATTTTGCCCATGCTTGGCTCTTGTGACCCTTTATTGCACGCTCAGGGAAATGCCGATCACCACTTTGGGGTTGGTAGGCAAATCTCCTCCAGGCCAGACTAGTCTGGGGGGGGGGCTCATCTGTGGGGGGCATCAACTGGCCATGAAATTGGGGTCACTTTGGTGGGCAGGAAGTTGTGAATTTCCTCCATTCTGCAGGGGATTGGACTAGATGAGCCTGAAGGTTCCTTCCAACTCTGATTCTGTAATTCATATTTTAAAAATTGCTACACACAGATCACCAGCTGTAAAAGGAGATCAACATTGTCTCAACTGCATAACTGTGGCTTGATGCATGTATAAATTAATGCTTTGCCTTGCTCCTCTAGCTGTCTGTTGATCTCTGGAATGGAGCTATCTTTCTATATGAACTTTTTGTTTCCACTTTCTGGTTGTGGCACATTGGCCGCAGGATGCCAGGTCACCAGAATCCACCCATTCACATACAGCATTCTTAACATTTTCCCATGTGAAACATATGTGCGTGTGGAAGGGAGCCGAGTCACGTATTATCTGTCTGCTTTTCTGTTCTAGTAATCAATAGTGCTTTCAATTGTTGCAGTGGGAAGCTGTGCACATTTGTTAAGCTGTCCAATCACAACTGACTTATGGCAAACCTTTAGGGTTTTCAGAACAAGAGATATTCAGAGGTGGTTTGCTGTTGCCTGCCTCTTCATTGTGACCGTGGTATTGCTTGGAGGACTCTCATCCAAATACTCATCATGGCCAATCCTGCTTAGCTTCCAAGATCTGATGAGATTCAGCTACCCTGTGCTATCCAGGTCATGGACAGAACTATCTTACTACCAGTTGAATATGTAATGGATTGCTTGGAAATGCTTTTATTTCACCAGCTTGGTGTAGTGGTTAAAAGCAGTGGCCTCTAATCTGGCAAGCTGGGTTTGATTCCTGCTCCTCTACATGTAGCCAGCTGGGTGACCTTTGACTTGTCACAGCCTTGATAATGCTCTCACAGAGCAGTAGCATCAGGACTCTCTGTCCCCCCCTCCCACCTCACAGGGTGCCTGTTGTGAGGAGAAGAAGGGAAGGTGAGTGTAAGCCTCTTTGAGATTCTTTCTGGTAGAGAAAAGTGAGGTATAAAAACCAACTCTTCTTCTTAGCTCTGTTTCTTGGGGGAAGGATATAATGCTGGAATACCCTGATTTTAGAACAGCTTAGTTCTGATTCAAGCCATGGTCAAAAATGCATTCCAATATCCTAAATTCCCCAAATAATGACACTTTTCAGGTAATGAGTTCTAGATGATTCATAGTGCCCTAACCATGGAAGACCAGTCCATTTCAAAGGCTACAATCTTGTGACATGTATATTTACTTGGAAGTAAGTATACTTAGGCTATTGCCAAGACTTTCCTGTCTTTCCAAGTAGAGTATAATTTTGCTCCCTTGGAAAATATCCAATGATTTACTGAAACATAAAGTAAGTCAGTATGATGCACATATTGCAGTGTGAAGATGAGTCCCTTAGCTACGAACAGTAGATGAGTTGAGAAGGACTCTGGGATCGGAATCAGGGTCTTCTCAGATCACACACAGCTTCTATAATATACCAGGGTTTTTTATTGTTAAGGTCTCACAATGTTAGACAAGGTCAACTGGCAAGCCAGGAAACATTAAGGCACTTACAGAATCATCCCCCCACCCCAAATTAACAATGTCTGATCTGCTTGCAAAGACAAGGACCATTTACGCACTGGGAAGTTCATTGCCCCAGCTTCCATGCAGGAGCAAAATCAGGGGAGAATGAGGTGCACCAGGCCAAATGCTTCCCTATGTGAGTGCAGGAAGAGTTTATCTTCTACCTGATCCTTTTAACTGGCAGTGCCAGGGACTGAACCTGAGGCTTTCTGCATGCAAAGCAGATACTCTATTAGTGAGCCATGACCCACCCTCCATTTCATCCTAGTATGAATGGTCACATGAAGTATTAATTTGGAGATATCTGGGACTGCTAACTCTGGTTGGGAAATTCTAGATTTGGGGGCAGAGCCTGGAATGAAGTTTTTTGACTGGAGTAGAGGGAGTTCAGCATAAATAAGAACTGAAACTACCATTTTCTTCAGGGAATTAATCTCTATAGTCTGGAAATGAATTGTAATCTTGTTTAATCTTGAAATCTTTTTTCATCTTTAGAGCCAGTATGATGTAGTGCTTAAGAGCAGCAGACTCTAATCTGGAGTATGGGATTTGATTTCCCCCTCCTCCACATGCAGCCAGCTGAGTGACCTTTGGCTAGTCACATTTCTCTTAGGGTAGTTCTCACACAGCAGTCCGGTTAGAGCTATTTCAGCCCCACCTTCCTCACAGGGTGTCTGTTGTGGGGAGAGGAAGGGAAAGGTGGGTGTAAGCTTTGGGACTCCTTCGGACAGTGAAAAGCAGGGAATACAAAAGCCTCCCCCTTCTTGTGAACTTCAAGTCCTGCCTGGAGACTGTCAACCCTCATGGTCTCTCAAATGGGAAGAGTTCACAGTCATGTAGGGAAACACAGTGAACTTCTTGTTAGCCTGTGGTGAGAACTTGTAAAAACAGGGCTTGTTTCTAAAAGTACTGGCCTACAGCAACTGAATAGTCTCTCAACATCAGTTGCCTTTTGAGGTATATTTCCCTATCCTACAGGGGTTTTCTTTATAAGGATTATTAAGTTAATGCTGTGAACAGTTTGAAACCTGCAAGGTAAAACTTCTTTAAGAGACGGGATTATGAACCAGGAAATCCCAGCTTCCCATAAACACATGTACACTGCCTCATTTGTCTGTGTCTGAGGAACACAGAAGGCCACAATAAGTGACTCGTCCCAAAGCAGTCAGTGCTTCTCTGGTTCATAAATCTTAAGCAGGAATTACGAGAGATAGTAAAGGAAACCCTGCTGAGTATATGAAGAATGTTTTCCCTCCCACATAAGCGAGCAGCCACAGTCTCCTTCCCCACCACACACTTAGAATTAAGAGGCTGAGTTTAGAGCGCGATTGAATAACTTTCCCTCAGATTCAAACTTCAGCACTTCTCTCTTTTAAAATTGAGCACTGATCCCACAAGCAAATGCTGGAAACAGGTATCTGTAGTGTCTCATTAAAATCAACCCCCACTTTTCACAAAGACAAGTTTCTCTTCTGCTCTTGCCCTCTCCCCGTTTTTTTTAATGCTAAGACCTTATTAGGGTTTAACCTAGAACTCTGTTGTCAGCAGCAAGGCTGTGAAAATGAATGGGGAGAAGAATACTTCTGAGCATGTGCAGAGTACTATGGCCTCATCAACACTGCCACCTTTCTGTGCATGTATAAATCAGCAGCACAAATGCTTCAAAAATAAATTTTATGCCAGTTTTTTCATCTTAGTGAAATGTTGTGGGATCAAAGTATCTAATGTTTGGGTGTGACTAGCTTAGATGCTCCAAAAGTAGAGAGTTCTGCGTAAAGCCTGGAGAAGCCAATGCTGGGCTTTATCTGCCATAGGTAATCATAGTGGATGCAAAAAAAAAAAGAGAGAATAAAACCCTGTAGCTGTTGCTCTAAAATTAGGACTCTATTTGGTGTCCCTTGCAAAACAGCCATTTCTAGCAATGGTAGCACCTCATTCATTATATTTCCCCAAACTGCTGCCTGGCTGGTTAAAACATTCTAGTTGGATTTCTTTATTTTAATGAAAAAATCCATAGGGTTTTGCCGTATACTCTTATAAAGAGTTATTAAAATAGACACTTAGGAAAGAATTTATTAAAATAGAAAGGAAATGCTGGTAGAACTAGCTGCACTCCCTTGAAAAGTATGTTTTAGGATGGAACTATACATTATGTGTAATTCTTGGATTCTTTATTTCTTTATATTCTTGATCACTTGTTTTAACACTTTGTTGCCACTGAGGCCATAATCTGAACACCAACCTAATCAAGAAAGACTTCTTCATCCCTCCCCTTTGCTCTGCTTTTTAACTTGAAAATCACCCCACTCCCAGCTGCTTTTATTTCTGCTGAAGTAAAGACAGGAATGCATATCTTTCCCAAAGAAGGAGTAAAAGCAATTTGAAAACTGAATTTCAATGCAAAACGCTGTGAGGTGACAAGGACTATGCCCAACCCTGCCTTCTGGCAAAGAGTACACAACTTTTTTAAAAGTCCTGATTGGCTGCTAAGCAGTGCCTGAAACCATCTGTAAGTACCCCAGGTTTGTGAGGGATAAGGGAAGTTGGACTCCCCTCAGTTGGTGTGAGAATAAGCCAGTTGGAAGCACTGCCAATTGCTCTGTACTGTCTGGTTATGTGAAAAGTTACCCGAAGAACAGGCTCAGACAAGCAGCCAAATTGATTGTCGAAAAATTGTCTTTCTGCTTGGAACCAGTGAACAAACCATGGCAGGTCTTAGAGCAGTGGTTCTCAACCTGGGGGTCGGGACCCCTTTGGGGATTCAACGACCCTTTCACAGGGGTTGCGGCAGGGCAAGCAGCTTGGCTGAGGGAGCGCCATCTACACAACAGCCTTGCGGGGTAGATCGAGATAGAGCGTCTGTCTGGAGCAGTGGGAAAGAGTGAGATCAGCATGGTGGGATGAGGCAGAACTGAACGGAGAGACCCGGGGAAAAAACAATTTATATATAATCACAAACAATGGATCTTCACGCCACTGGTCAGTTTTGGTTTAATTTCTGAGAAAGAACACTTGCATGATTTTATGGTTGGGGGTCACCACAACATGAGGAACTGTATTAAAGGGCCGCGGCATTAGGAAGGTTGAGAACCACTTTCTTAGAGGGTCCCAGTTCCAAGCTTACCAACTGTAATAAAGACATGTGCCTCAGAAGCCAACATACACAAGGCAGAAAACTGAAACTGGTAGACACTGCAATTATTTTAGCCGAAGCTTCTGCAAGTCAGGCTCACTTCATCAGATGCACCAACAACTTCCAGCATGGGTCACAAGAAGTGTCTCAGCCCCCACTGAGCATCATAGAATACGAGAGTTGGAAGGGAACTCCAGGGGCATCTCATCCAGCCTTCTGCAGAATGCAGGAAGCAACCTTGTCTGTAGGTATTGAAAGTAGTTGATGGGGCTTCCAGGGCCCCATGAAGGCATCCAGCTATTGAGAGGCTAATGTAGGGACATGAACATTTCTTAGTAGTGAAAGCTAAGGGCCATTCCGCATGAGTTTAATGTAGCAGAAGGCTTACATATGGTAAACACTACTAATTTGCAGTTCTGCAAGACGTCGCACACAATCTGCAACACTCCTGCAACATTTCCGCGAAAAGCGATTCATTGTAGCGTTTCTAGGGAAATCGGGAAAAGTGGATTCACCCTCCGAAAAGCGCTACAGTCTTGCGAACAATCTGCAACACTAGCAAGACCTGTGCGTTCCCATTGTTGCGGTTCCAACAAAGTCCCTCCCCCTGGCTCTCTCCTCCAAACTTCCGGCGAAGCGATGGCCATTTCCCCCCCCCTCAAAGTGAGCAGGGAAAGCAACAAACCAGCGAGGCTTCATATACCCAGTGAGGCTTCTCCAGCTACAGTCCCTCCACAGAAGTGCTTTAAAGCTCCCCTAAGTCCCCAAGCACAACACAGCCCCGTTTGCAAGTTCCCTTTATTTTCGGCCGAAAATCACGCCCATGCGGGGGGGGGATTTTTTTTTCACTCAGGGGAGCGTGGTGACAATGACTCGCCAGCTAGATGTGTCTCTACGTTAGGAAGAATCAAGGCATATTCGTTGCAATGTGTGTTTTTATTTTTTTTTTAAACTGTGCTTAAAGGGAAAGGGGCTTTTCCAGAGCATGATAACAACCACCCATTGGCTGTTCATTTGATTGATGACCAGGGGCGGGACTAAGCACAGAAAAAATCGCTTCCTTTCTAGCAATTTTTGCGAGACAGGAAACCTGTGGGAAATGAATGAAACACTACTGGATTCCACTACAAATGAAGGTATGCGTAATGCCGAGATTGCACTTTTTAAAATAGCGTTTCCGCTTTGTGGAACCAATTGGCAACATTGGTCCTTGTGCGGAAACACCCTAAGTTTTGACAATGGCCTTGCTTCTATGCTGTCAACAGCAGCCGGATTGCTTTCTTGCAGAAGATTCAGACTTGTTCTGGGCAGAGATGCTAATGAAGTTCATACTTTTTGGCTCTGAGTAGCAGCTTCAACATCTTGAAAAGCTCTCTATCTCCACAATGATATAAACTTTCCTGCTGCTGTGTTCCTTCCTGCACTGAATGATAGATCTGAGCTATGAAAGAATTTTCCCTCCCCTTCTCTCTTTCCCCATTTCTGTTTATCTGATCCTCTTTATGATGTGGTATCAGAGGGAAGCAGCTGAGAGGCCAGAAATGCCCACCGTGTCATTTCTCCATCTTTTTTTAGTCCTTCGTGTCTCTCCCTCTTCCACACATATTTCCAGAATGCCACATCAAATTCTCTGGACACTACAAATCTCAGAATGCACTTGATGATGGTGATGTTAGCCATTTAGTCGAGTCTGACTCTTGGTGATCCTATGGCACAACTGCTGCCACAATTTCCGATCTTGCACCGCTTCTTTTAGTTGTGTAATGTTCTGGTCGGTATCCATTTCAATCGTGTCCAACTACTACTTTCTTTGTCGGCCTGGTTTCCTTTTTCCACTGTCCAATCTTGGCATAATTGCTTTCTCCATTGAGTTGTGTCCCATGATATAGCCAAAGTAAGTGAGCCAGAGTTTTATGATTTTGCCTACCAATGATATACCAGGCTTTATGCGCTGTGGGATTTCCTTGTTCATGACCTTTGCTGTACATGGAATCCACAGAAGCCTTCTCCAACACCAGAGTTCAAATGAATTGATTCATCTCTTGTCCCATTTTTTCATCCAAATTTTACAGCCATAAGTTGCTATTGGAAATATGATAGGTCTAACTAATCTACATTTGGTAGTCAGGCTTATGTCCTTGCTTTTCCATATTCAGTTCAAGCTCATCATTGCTGAGTGACCCAGGGAAATCCAACATTTTATTTCCATACTGCAAAACCACTCTCATCAATCTGTGATCCAAGGAAAATGAATTATTGAATGCATTCAATCTCTTCACCATCAATTGTTATTGTGACATGTCTGTTTTTTGTAGTGGTTAAGAATGCACTTAAGGACGAAGAATGTGGGGACGGGGAGAAAGACAGCTGGAACAGCAGCTGCAAGAATTTTTCCCTATTCTTTACCCCTGCTTGCCTGCATTGCTTCCCAGAAGTGCAGCAAATGAATTGGGATGGGGTAGAAAAGAAGAGGGAAAATTTAGGGTGGCTCCTGAGCCCAACAGTGATGACACCTTCCGGTGTAGATTTCAGAGAGCTCAGACTGCAACTTCAATTGAATTATCCTTTGGAAGCTTTAATCTCAAACAGTTTCATGTCTTTGAACTGGAATACAAAGTATGCTGTCAAGAATTCAGCCCCGTCTCTAGTTCTGGGTGTAGTTTGGATCTTGGCAACCATTATTTCTAGCAGAGTTATGCCCCCATTTGCCCCTGCAGCATTTAGTGGATTTGCCCACATGTTTCTCTGTCTCAACAACTACTTGAAATCAACCTGTTGGCTCCTGCTTTGCATTAGGCCTTGTTGGCATGAGAAATGAACCACAATGTACATATGTGGACAAATGGAATGAATTAGCTCCACCACAAGTAATCCTAGCTGAATGCCATTTTGTGGTAGGTTTTTAGGGCCTCTTGTGCAAGAAGCTTTGATTTAACTGCTGCTTGTAACAATTTTACAAGGATTTCTCAGTGGACATATTGACTTTGTAGTCCCATTAATGTTGAGGTTCTTGATTCAAGCAACATATCAAGGCTTGTATGGAATCTTTAAGGTAAAACTACTGCCTTTTGTGTCTCTGAAATCATTGTAATCTTTAACCGCTCCTGCGGAGCAGATTAAATAAAAGGGTAAGGCCACCTGGGGAGGAGTTAGGGCGGGCCGTGTCCAGGATAAAAACTCAGAGGGCCCAATCAGGAGCCGCGAAGCAGCTTCTGATTGGGCCCTCTGAGTGTCCATCCAGAGCCAAGCAGCCAATGGGGAGGCGAGCGAAGTGCCTTCCTATTGGCCCCTCACCAGGACAGACCAAAATTCCATTCACCCAGCCCAGTCTGGCTGCCAGTCTGCTCCTGACCACTGCAGGGAGAGGAGGTCAATAGTGCTGCCAAGGGGGATGAGAACAGAGGCTTGGACAGGCTGCGCCAGCCCTTTTCGCCCCAAGGCTGTCCTAACTGTCATGTCCAACTGTAAATTGCCTCAGAACCCTGACAGAGCTGGCAGGAGGCTGCAGAGTGCTCCCCCTCCCCCCCTTCAGGCCTGCTGCGAAGGAGCCTCTGACAGGCCCTGACTGAGGGGAGGGAGGCATTTTCCTTCAGAGAGCAACGCTGGGGAGCCTGAGGGCCTTCCTTTTGAGGGGGGGGGACTTTCCCCTTCTGCCAAACAGTTGGCTGACAGGGAGGCCACAGAAAAGCTCCTTCTCACTTAAAATACTGCTCTGGCCGGGGGTTAGACGCAGCCAAGCAATGTGTCTTTCTTCTTTGCAACTCTCTGCAGATTTGAGGCCACTGCACAGCGTTATTATGCAGGGGAAACTGGCTGTTTTGTCTCCTGTTTCATCTTCTTCTCCTGTTTCATCTTCTTCTCTACCTGTCCAAAGTAGCCCTTTCTGCCTGGGGAACTGATCTTTATACTCTGCAAGTGAGCTGTAATTCCAGGAGCTCTCCAGGCCACATCTGTAGGTTGGCTAACCCTGGGTTGAAAATATTCCTGGAGGTTTGGAGGTGGGACTTCAAAATCATACAATGCCTCAGAGTCCAGCCTTCAAATGAGCCATTTTTGCCTGCAGTTGGGAGGGAGTGGTGCAGGAGTGTCCCTCCTGGCCTATGGATTATGGCCAGCCCTTACCAGCAACTGTTTGTGTTCTGGGGCGCAGACAGGCAGACCAGCATCAGTCCTGTGAGTCTGGAAAGTTCAGGAAGATCTAAATAAATATTTACAGCCTGAAACTGTAAATAGAAAACAAGTAAATGTCTGGAGACGCATAGTAACTGAAATGACTTATTGGCCTGGCAAATAACCTTGGCCCAGCAAATTTAAAAAACAGTAGAAAAAAACCTTACTAAGGTCAAGACTGCTGTGCACAGAGAGTCTTCCTCTTAGGGCTGCCAGCTTCCCTGTGAGGCTCGCTACCCCACCTCCCTCATGTGGAGTCTGCTATGGGGAGAGAAAGGGAAGACGATTGGAAAATGCTTTGAGACACCTGAGGCCTGCTGGGTCACTATGGCCCATTCCCAGTTCTCTCAGATCTCTCACAACCCCACATACCTCACAGGTTGACTATTGTGGAGATACAAATGGAAAAGGTGTTTGTAAACTGCTTTGACACTCCTTTGGGTAGTAAGCAATAGGGTACAAAAATCTGTTCTTCTACGGAGCAACCATGAAAGAAGCATGTGGGCACATAACATTTTACCAACAGTGAAAATATGGGAGACATAAGGAACAGGGTGGACACCTGTGTACTGTGACTACCCCATGTGTATTAGGGCAGAGGGGCATTTCAGTGAATGTGGCCTAATTCACACAAGAAGGGAAATGACGCAGAACTGGAAGGAACTGGTTGCCATGTAATCTTCCCCTAAGAAGAGTCTCCAGTCTGATTTTCCCTTCACATATCTCAGGACATGGCTCTGGAAAGCTCATCTGTAACCACTATGCCACTATTCCCAAAGGTCCGTCCTCTCCCACACTCAACGAACATTCCACACCACAGGTTCTTGACACCCATATCTCCACACCCATGGCCTCATTTGCCACCACACCACCACAACCTCCCACACAACACACACATTCAACCCCATGCCCTTACAGACTGGACAACTCCTCCCCTTCCTCTTCCCACTGCCAAGCTCTAGCGCCCGTTGTATTCTTGGATACAACGGGCTTTGCCCCTAGTAAAATAATAACACTGCTGTGTGGAGTATCTCTGTAACATGGGGGAAATCCAGAAGTGGGTACAGTGATCTGTAGTGTTAGCTGTGATCTGAGAAATATTTCAGTGCATGTGAATGCTAGATGATCTTAGGCAAACTGCTCTTGCTTGGCCTCCCCTTGAACCTGTAATAGCGGGAAGATAATAATATTGGTCTACCTTACAGGGCTGTTGTACAGACTACAATATGAGTGGAGCTGCTTATACATGGGGAGCAGTATATAACTGTGATTAACAGTTTCACAGTATTTTTTGTATGAATGCATTTTTATTCTGAAAATAAAATGTAACATTTCCCTGGTCAACTCTTTGGAAGGAGTTCTGGAATGACTGCTTGAATGGGTTGTAGGGGTATTTGTGGTGTGTCAATCAAAACTACAGCTTGCAAAGACTCAGAAAGGGGACAACATCCTGTCAATTCAAATTACCCTGAGGATTGTAGTGTATATTGTCATGCAGTTACTGTGTGGTGTGAAGAGGAGAGAAGTAATTGTGAGTCTCAACAGATATATATATCCCTAGCTTGTTCATATGCTTTTCATACATTTTGATATGTAAAAATCAGCAGGCAAGCCTTTTTGGAGTCAAATGGAGCTAAATCAGGATATGCCAGGTCTTCCTCTCATCCCACTGCCACTCAGACAGGGTATGGGAGAAAAACTAAAAATCACAGTCAGTGTGACCACCGAGTTTCTCGCAATTCCTAGAGAGGCAAGATGGGAAAGAGGGCTGCAAGAGGGAGTTAAGGCGCATGGGTTTGCTCCCCATTGCTTGGAATCACTGAGCTAACTGCAAGGCCAGGCCTAACCTTTGAGTGGACTGACAAGAATAAGTTTTGATGGAAAAGAGAAAAGTCATAACGTTAGCACTGAAGCCTCCCACTGCATTAAGTGACACCCATATACACCCAGGAGCAGACAAAAGGCTTCTGCAGCCTCTTGTGGATCTAACCCATGACCTCATCTCACTCCCTCCCACTGTTCCTTGGCTGGGAACCAAATGTTCATTTCCAGCCGTATGGCTTCATATTAAAGGGTCCCTGTGTGGAGTTGTAAGGCAGTAGAAAGCATAGCCTTAATAACAAGACAGGAAAGGAAAATCCCTGAGGTGAATCATAACAGTATACTATCTGATGATGCATGGATTCCGTCTTATGCAAGACTGTGCTGTTACCTCAGAGGAATGGGCATTGCTAAATATGAACACTGAGGGACGCTTTGACCCAGCCTTCTTCTTCTGATCATCTCAGCTGCTCATTCTGATATCCAAGCTAAATGTTCGGTCAGAATAAGGTGATGTTTACAATAAAGAAGAGAAGTCAAAATTTCCTTTGACTGGTTCTTGGCTTGTGCAGGAGCAAGCTGATGGAGCCAACATTAGCCTTTGCACAGTTGAAAATATGGGCATAATAATAATTAGTTGCTAGCTAGAGATGTAGGGCCACATTGCATTTTAAAAATAATGCATTTTAAAAACAGCCTCTGAATGCTGTCAACATCATTTGGAGGGGGCTCAATAAGCCGACAACATTGGGGGACTGTGATGGGAAAAATTCCTTGTGTGGAAATGGCTTAAGTATATTTGGTTGTGGAAAGTGCTGTCAAGTCACAGCTGATTTATGGTGACCTCATAGGTAAGGGACATTCAGAGGTGATTTCCCATTGTCTGTCTGTGCATAGCAAGCCCTAGACTTTCTTGCAGATTTCTCAAATGCTAACCAAGGCTGACCTTGGCCGATTTTGCATGGTGGTGGCCATGCCTTACCACCAGCAGTGTGTTGCTGTACAGCTGGTGTCTTGAAATGTGTCCCCCCGGGAAACAAAGCAGTGGCACATTAGTTCTGCCATGCAGGGGGGGGGGGTCTTTATTTTGCAAAAAAAAAAAGTCCTGCCCTGTCCTGCCCTGTAGTGTGGCAAAGCGCTGTGAAGCTGACCGGTGCATTTTTTGCCCCCTCTGGGCCACTGTAGGACAAGGAGGAGTCTTCCACACGGCTTTCCCCTGTCCAAGGGATAGGCCCTGTTGGCCCCCGCAGTGGGCTAAGGGAATTTGGAAGAATCCATGTTCCCTTAGCCTGGGGCTTCTGGGGCCTGATTCATGCCAGGTTTGGGAGGGTGGTGACCTAGTGGCAACATCATATAGAAGCAGGGATTTGTCCTGCTTCCATGTGACTGCCCTCTTGGCCTTTTCTATCCCTGTGGAATTGGACCTTGCTTGGCTTCTGAGATCTGGTGAGATCAGGCTAGTTTGGGCCATATATATTTAATTGATGCATGTATCTATATTCTCATGCCATATACTCATGGTATGCAGTATCTTTGAATTCAAGAAGAAATGAATGCCTGGTAATTTCAGAGAGAATGCCTGTTGCAGAATTGTGAAGAACTGTAAAGGCTAACACATTTGTTGTGACATCAGTTTTTCTTAGTCAGAGACCACTTCGTGAGGTATCTGGACAATCCTAAAGGTGAATATATTTGTGCATGCTTCCTGCAAGATGAAATCAGAATATGTTAAGAAGAGCCAAAGATTTTAAACAACATAAGAGGCATGGAGTAAAACTTACAATAGAAGGAAAATGCTAATGTAATCATAGCCTTGTTTTGCATTCATGCAGGCACAGATTTGATTTTAATAATGCTGACTTCTGACCAAAAGCCAAAATACATGGTTTAGAGGAATTGCCCTGACATATGTAGAGTGAGGTTCTTCTTAAATTCCATTGTCTAGGAATCCCAATGGGACTATAATGAAATCTTGTATTTGGCATAGGGAAAGTAATATGTCAGTGGGAATTAATCAAAAATGAGTAAGCCTGTTCCGTATTCATCAATAGACTTTAAAGGAGCCATCTTCTAATGGATCCCAGTAATATTTGCCATATCCCACTCTTTTGATCACAGCTGCTCTGTTTTCTTTCCCTTATAAGGTATCTTTGTGTTTGAAAAAGATGAGTAATTTAAAGTTGAGATTAATTTTCAGAGACTCAAATGTCTCTCTTAAAACCAGTAGATTGCATATGGCATTACTCAGATATACGCTCTTCAGTCATTTTAATTTTTAAATGTGAGCAGACAAAATTGTGAGCACAATACATGTGCTTCCTTGTATACAGAAACATTCTTCTTAGAGCTTATTGGAATCCTTTAATTCCTCAACTCTTCGAGCACATGGTGTTGGATGCCTGCAGTATGCCCAGTCATTACCTGTGGTGGGAAGGTCATGTGTGTGTGTGTATATAGAACAATATTGTGCATCTCCATAGAAGATACTTGTGTCCAAGCACAATGCATGGCTCTTAGATGCCATTTCAGGAGACATCCTTGAGCCTTCAGTCTCAGTAATGATTAGTCATTTTGCAAACTGCACTCAGCACGAGAGACATCTGGGCCAAGGAAGGGAACAAGGAAGAAGAGGTGGTTTCACTACCCGATGGAGTCTCAAAGCAGCTTGCAATCGCCTTCTTTTCCTCTCCCCACAACAGATACCCTGTGAGTTTGGTGGGGCTAACAGAGCTCTGAGAGAACTGTGACTGACCCAAGGTCAGCCAGCTGGCTGCATGTTTAGGAGTGGGGAATCAAACCTGGTTTTTCAGATTTGTGGCCACCGCTCTTAACCATTACACCATGCTGGGTCCATTGAACCCTATGTGGGTCTCTCATAAATACATTAGCTAGGTTTGCAGGAGGGAGTGAATTGTACTCCCAATGTTCATATTTTTCTGATGTCAGGCCAACTAGATTTTAAAAATCAAAGAGAACTTGAATGTAGTAAAGGTTCCTGTGTAAGCTTATGCAGGCCTACTCATAAACAGACTCTATGTTCAGTGCCATTTATTCCCAAAGAAACTCACATAGGATTATAGCCTCAATGTCGTAATATGGCAAACTGCATAATAAAAAAATCAACCAACCAACCATATTTCAGTAGTTGTTTGAGATTCAAGTACATGTACTATCCTCAATCAACCTTTCTGCACACTAAGAAGATTCCTTATTATCGACCTTGAGTCACTGCCCTAGTATCCCTGCAGTTGTCTTGCCTGTCATGAAAGGCTAGGCGCAGATGTCTTCTGCAATAGACTGAGACGTAATTGATCCGCAGTTCTATTTGCAAAACAAATTTGTGCGGGAAGGCAGTTGTCTTGTAAAACCATGCAGTTTGCATTTAGTATTACTAATATTTGTTTGGGAGCAACAGGACTGAAGCTAATTAGAATTCAATGAATATTGTGTATTCATTAGAAAAGAAATTGTTGGCTTGCTAGAATCACTTCATATAATTAAACAATTCTACATCTTTCTTTTGTTTCTGTGTTTCATATTAAGTTATCCGTTCCAAATTGTTTCTCTGATATGAACTGCGCCCAGAAAGATGTTCAAAATAAGAACTTAGATGCTGAATCACCTGAAAAATAGGAACCAGGATGGCATTTTTAGAATATGCGATATCTGTAGTGTGCATGATTAAACAGAATATAACGAATATCCTACAGGGGGCATTGGAGGAGATATGTATTTAGCATAGCTGGATTAGGAACTTCCTGATGTCCTGATTGGCTCAGCTGGAGACTTCCTACTCCTTTAAGCACACTTCTTTTCTACTTCTCTCCTGAGCAGACTGAATGAATACAAAACAATAGTTAGGTCTCTCTCTCCTCTTTCATGTTTTCTTAATAAAACTGTTTTATTCTTTTAACTATCTTGGTGCTTTACACTGCTTTATATATTTATACTCTGCCAACAGGAATTGCTTGCTACAGAATTTGACTTGACTTACCATTTGCAATCTTCCCAGCTGTTTTTCCTTTGAATATTCTAAAGCTTGGTCTCTTGATTAGTGCCTACAGGAATCATCAAAGAATTGATTCAGTAATGTTGTGGCTAACTGATTAACAATATTTTTTCCTTGAGAATAACACTTGAAATAGTTTCTTCTGAAGCTCAGTTGGTTCTTTGATTTCTGTATTAAGAATCTGTGCAACTGGAAAACAAATATTTGCATGTAATAAAGAATAAGATTCATGCTTGATCTTGCTATTGTTTAAATCAATCTGCAGTAAACTTTTTGCTGCTTGATCTTTTATTAGTGTATATGTCTGATTACCTAGTTTTTAAATCTGTAAATCCAAGTGGAACCTCAGTGTAATTTGGGAAACAAGCAAATGTCCGTTTGATTAAAACCTTTACATCAGGGGTAGTCATCCCGTGGTCCTCCAAATGTTCATGGACTACAATTCCCATGAGCCCCTGCCAGCAAACGCAAAGCAGCTCATGGGAATTGTACTCCATGGACATCTGGAGGACCACAGGTTGACTACCCCTGCTTTACACCATTTCTATAATCATCTGTGAGGAAATGTCTATCATGGAAACTTGAATTCCATGTTTCATCCTCTTTCAAAAACATGTGTAGTATATTATCTCCCACTGCCTCTAGATTGGTTCTTTGTCTTCATGTTAGCAAGATTTAGCAAGATTATGAATCAGTGCTCTGAAACTGTGATCAGGTGGGTAAGGCAGAAGAAGCTGAAGCTGGATATAGACAAGCCAGAAGTTCTGCTAATTGAGAAGCTGATATTCTAGAGCGATTTAATCCACATACAAAGTGGAGATTTTTCAGAGGTTGGGGTATTCAAGGACTCTGCTTTGCTTTTCAAAAAGCAGGTTGGCATGGTGCATTTTGTCAGCTGTATCTGGTTCTGTTACCTAGGCTCAGCCAGTCTGATTATGCTGATCTATACTTCTGTAATATCATGGTTGGATTATTCCAATATTCTCTACATGGGTCTGCCCTTGAAGAGAACCTAGAAACTAGAACTGATTGAAAATGCATCAGCCTGATTATTGTCAGGGGCTAGCCCCTGGTAACAAATGTTACCCAATTTTGTAATAGCTATATTAGATGACATTCTGTTTCCATGTGTGATTCAAGATGCTGGTTATTATTATTATTATTATTATTTAATTTTTAGACCGCCCTTCTCCCAATAGGTCTCAGGGCGGTTTACAACATAAATAGTTAAAACACAATAAAATCCTTATGACCTTTAAAGCCCTTCATGAACTGGGTCCTACATATCTGAAGAACTCCTACCATATATCCCTATGCACCAACTCCAGCATTCAGGAAGCCATCTGGGGGCTATCCCGCCACTTAGTGGATCCTGTCTGGGATCAACAAGAACCTGGGCCTTTTCCAATATGGCTTTGACACTGTGGGATGGCCTCCCTGAGGAGGTGAAGAGGAGCCCCCACCTAAGAGAGATTCAGGAGGGAATAGAAAGCTTGTCTCTTTGCTGGGGCATTTAAGGGAGTGTGAATTGCACATATCTTTTAAGGAGAGAATGAAAGGAGGCATTTGAGGTTATTTTACTCTGAATTTAATGGTCTTTTTATTATTACGAGCTGCCTTGACCTATAAGAAAAAGTGGAGCATAAATATAGTAAGTAAGTAAGTAGACACTTGCTTCTGGGAACACAAGAAGATGCTTGCTCCTGGGGAGGAAAGCTATGGCAAATCTAGACAGCATCCTAAAAAGCAGAGACATCACCCTGCCAACAAAAGTGTGTTTAGTCAAGGCTATGGTCTTCCCAGTTGCAATGTATGGCTGTGAAAGCTGGACCATAAGGAAGGCTGAGCGTCAAAGAATTGAGGCTTTTGAACTCTGGTGCTGGAGAAGACTCTTGCGAGTCCCTTGGACTGCAAGGCAAACAGTCCTAGAGGAGATCAGCCCGGACTGCTCCTTAGAAGGCCAGATCCCGAAGATGAAACTGAAATACTTTGGCCACCTCATGAGAAGGAAGGACTGCCTAGAGAAGAGCCTAATGCTGGAAGCGATTGAGGGCAAAAGAAGAAGGGGACGACAAGAGAATGAGGTGGCTGGATGGAGTCACTGAAGCAGTTGGTGCAAACTTAAATGGACTTTGAGGAATGGTAGAGGACAGGAAGGCCTGGAGGATCATTGTCCATGGGGTCGCAATGGGTCAGACACGACTTTGCAATGAACAACATAACAACAACAGCAACAAGTAAGTATATAAGTAAGTAAGTAAGTAAATAAGTAAGTAAGTAAGTAAATAAGTAAGTAAGTAAAAAAGAAAGAAAGAAAGAAAGAAAGAAAGAAAGAAAGAAAGAAAGAAAGAAAGAAAGAAAGAAAGAAAGAAAGAAAGAAAGAAAGAAAGAAAGAAAGAAAGAAAGAAAGAAAGCCTGGCACAACCCCAGCTCACCAGGAGTAGAAATTAGACTTGCGGTCAGACAAATGCTGCACTGGACCAGATCCTGGTGCAGAAAGGTCACAGAGGAAGAGACAAGTTCAATCACTTTCCTGTGACTAAGACCTATTAAAAATACTAGTCTGAGCAGACATGCTTAGGTGTGTTCTCTTACTTTTAAATCTTAGACATGCTTAGTTGTACGCAAGTCTTAGTTGAATCTGAGATTCAAATGGATAGCCATGTTGGTTTGAAGTAGCACAATAAAAACTGAGTTCAGTAGTACCTTTAAGACCAACAAATATTTATTCAGAGTGTGGGCTTTCAAGTGCAATCACTCTTCCTCAGACTAAGAACTCTAGGTTGTTTCAGTCAAGAAAGACTAGGGCAACAAACATTGCATGACTGAATGGATAGGTTAAACCTACACACACATGGTCAAAACTTGGCATCTAATGCCAATCAACCACACAGTCAATCACCTTTCTCCATGTTTTACAGGGCGCGATGGCAGCTAATTTTTTAAAACTAAAACCCCATTGAAACGCCTATGCATCTAATCATAGATGCATAGTGCTTTTTATAATGCCACCCCTTATGGAATCACGAGCCTTGAATCTTTGAAAAATTAATCTTGTTCCTGATTTTTTTGCGCTGGGGGGGATTTAGAGAGGCATTCTTTGTGTTTTTACTGGGGGATTTTTTTTTTTTTTGCTTTGCCTGTATGATTTACTGCCTATTCGTTGCTCCAGGCAGTTTGCTTTAAAAAAAATAACAGAAAACCAGTCCGCGGGAGAAGGGAGAGGGAGGTGGGTGCAAGGGCAGGAATTGGAGGTGGAGACAGTGCTACTTCAGCTCCACACATTTCCTCAGCATGTGCCTTGCTGGTTGCTCTCCTCTAGCTTGAGTTTTTTAGTTGGGGGAATCCACTTTATGTGATTCCCCAGCTAATGCTTTACAATGGGGGATGTAGGTACCGGTTTGCTGCTTGGGCGCTGGATGTTGGTGATGTTATGCAAAACAACACAAATATGGCATCTGCATAAGGTGAGTATTTCACTACATTTATCGGATGTGGAATGGCCTTTGATTTTACAAAGAGGAAAAAAGTAGTTGGAATGAGGAAATTAAAATTTTTCTTACAAATAAAGTACAGTTTAGAAGTTTTTGTGACAAGTTTTGAGATGTTCATAGGCTTTTCTTTCAGATGTTGAGATTTATTTTAAACTAAGAGGTTTTAATATTGTGTTTATCCTAAAACACATCTGTTTTTCTTTCTTTTATCTATTGAGTTCTCCTGAACTCACCGGGCTGCTAGAAAGTGGGCCTTATTTCCTAGTACAACCACTTTCCTCCTTCCTAGAAAAAACAGTATTCCACTGCCTACTGAGGAGTCTGAAGCACTTTCTCACAGACACGAGTCTGAGGAAATACACAGTCCTGATTTCCCCTTTCTAACTTGGCAGAGGTCTCTCCTTAGAATGGTTCTCCTTCCAATTTGG
This sequence comes from Paroedura picta, assembly GCF_049243985.1. NCBI lineage: Eukaryota > Metazoa > Chordata > Lepidosauria > Squamata > Gekkonidae > Paroedura > Paroedura picta. The sequence continues at coordinate 97,356,704 of NC_135371.1, forward strand.
CTCAAATTGGGAGTTAAAATCTCACTGCCCAAATTCGTGCTGTCAAATATCTGTGCTAGTTGTCCAGATCCTGGACAGAAAACTGGGGCAATTTCCACACATTAGTAAAAATAGCGTTACGCCAGCTGAATGGTGTAGCACTAAATCATATTGTGCCTCCTGCCCCCCCCTCACCTTTTTGCTGTCTTGCCTTTGTCTGTCTTCTTTTCATATGTCTTACCCTCCACATCTGTTGCTGGAAATGACCGAAGAGAGCAAGGCACCTTATATGGGACTCACTTCCGCCTTTCAATCAATCCAGGCAACCAATCCACTTTCTCCATATTTTAAAGGTCCTGCGATGCCCACTAATTTTGCTTTAAAAAATTCATACCACGAATTTTCTGTTGCATTAAAAAATTCTGTTGCATTAAAAAATTCATACTTCTCTATTGAAATGCCTATTCATAGAATCATAGATGCACAATGCTTTTTGAACACCACCCCTTATGGGATCATGAGTCCTTTGACACTTTTAAAAATGAATCTCATTCCTGATTGGGGGGGGGACTTAAAAGAGGCACACTTTGTGTTACAAGTTTGAAAAAAAAAATTATTTCGGGCATCGCCTGCATGCTTGTCTGCCTATTCATTGCTCCAGTAAGTTAGTCATTTGGAGAGTTGGGAACAAAGAGGGAAAAAAGCAAGGAGGCAGGTGAAACCACTTGACCAGTTGGAAACTACAGGTGCGGCTCATGTATATGCTGCAAGTACTTACTACACATCAAGGAGTTTAAACAATCAGAAAATGGTTTTTCTGTTAAAATCAATCAATATATAAACTGTTTGACCAAAAATGTAGTATATGCTGTAAGATGTCCTTGCTCCAGATTGTATGTTGGTATCAGCTCTCATCCCCTGAGGATACGAATCCAGAAGCACCTGAGCAGAAATCACCTCATGGATGCACCGATGGTGAGCCATTTTGTAGAAATGGGACACATACCAGAAAGCCTGAAATGTTTTGGACTTGAACAACTCCACCAGGGACACCATAAAATGGACATGAATAGACTTCTAAGACAAACGTGAACGTTTCTCATATACTCTCTAGATATACTTAGCCCTAGAGGACTGAATACCTCTTTAGAAATGTCTTGCTTTCTATAAGTCTTGACTTTGGAGTACCTCTTTATAACAGTAATGTATCTTTAAGAATGTTGCTGTGTGTAAGTGGGGTAAGATTTTTTGATTTATAGTCAGACTAGATTTAAAGCCCATTTCACCTTCAAATGAAATGGGCGCTAGCAGGCATATCGGAACCCCCTCCCAACCCCCAAAGGGTCCCGCGGGGTTGTCTGTGTGGGCGGGGAGGCTGGCAGAAGATGGGCACGGACCGGGCTGGTGGGGCAGCGGTTCTGGGGCAGCCTAGTGGGGGCGAACTCACTCTGGGCAGGCTCCTCGCATGTCTTCGTGTGCAGCAGCAGCTTGAAGGAGGAGAGCAGTGGATCGGGTGGTGATTTTGTTCCGGGCTGGCAGCGAGGGCCGCGCGCCCCGCTGGGGCTGGAGTGGCGTGATAGCGGCAGCGTGAAGGTGAGGAGTGGATCGTGCGGCCACTGTGTTCCCGGACTGGCAGCGAGGGTCGCGTGCTGCGCTGTGGCTGGAGCAGCGCTGTGCGGCAGGGTAGTGGCGGCTTGAAGGAGGTCACCAGTGGATCGGGTGGCCATTTTGTCCTGGGCTGGCTGGGAGGGCGGCATGCTGAGCTGGCGGCGGAGCGGTGCAACAGGGTAGGTCTTGCGTGCGCGGCAATGTCGAGGCCGGACAGCGAGGTTTTGGCGCGGCGGTAGTTTTGGAGCGGCTGGGCGGCGGCCTCGTGGTCTGAGCGGCCTTGTTGCCACGTGCTGGCTGGGCGCGGTGGCGGCAAAGTAGGCAGAGAGGCTGGTCAGCGTTAAAGGGCCAGCGAAGGTCTGGGAGAGGGCAGGGATGGCGGAAGCGTCGCGTGCGGTGGCTGGCCGGGGCGAAGGTCGTTGAGAGCGCGGGGAGGTTGGTGGGTGGTGTCGGCGGCGGCGGTGAAGGGCGGCAACGGGGGAAGTGGGCAGTTGGGGAAGGACAGTCACTGGGCGGAGGGAAAGAGCTGTTTCCCGAGCCCAGCGGCGTGTGGCGAGCCTCCTCCCTGGCAGCCATCCAGCTAGGATGGCAGCTCGGGAGGACTGGGGAGTTCTCCGTGCGGCGTTCGGGAGATGGGCCAAGTGGCCCTCGAGTGCCACTTGGAGGAGCGAATCAGGAGCCGCAAAGCTCCGCCCTAACTCCTCCCCCACAGCCCTTACTCAATTATTTAGTCCGCAGCACCCCGCGCCGTGGGACGGTTTAAAGATAGCAGCCCTAAACCTTTGGGAGTGGTCGTTGACTAGTATTCCCCGCAGTTCCCTAGAGAGCCTATGGCCGATTGATACTAAAATATTAAAACAGTAATATAAGGTAAGGTTTCAATATTCATTGTGATTTGACAATATCAATTCAAATATTGATATATAGAAGATAAGATATATACTTGTGTTGTTAATTTTATAGGAAAGGTGATAGGATTCTGCCACCTTTGATACAACAAACTGTTTTTAGAGGTATGTGTATTTGAAGTAATTATTTGCTTCATTGTTTAATTTGATTTATATGTATAATAATCAGTACATTTTGAATTAGGATTGGAGGATTCAACCACTGTTGAAGTCAATGAAAACGGAATGTATCTAGAAGCCGTTATGGTTGTTTCTTCTGGTATATAAAGGAATTCTAAAAGAAATTGAGTTAAAATTCATCCCGGACAGAGCCCGCCCTAACTCCTCCCCCACAAACATATTACAAACATATTACAAACATATTATTACAAACATATTGCCTTGGAAAGGTTTAAAGATTCAAGACTCGTGATTCCATAAGGGGTGGCATTATAAAAAGCACTATGCATCTAGATACCTGGCTTGACTGACAGGCAGAGGAGTGTCCTGTGTCAACCGCGTTGCTCTCTTCTGCCATTTCAAGCAGGCATGCAGAGTGCTAAGAAGCGCAAGAAGGCAGCAGGGGAAAGCGAGAGAGCCAAAAGGTGAGGAATGGCAAGAGGCGTGTTATTTTTTAGCGGTACACCATTTCACTGGTGTAACATTTTTTCAATGTGCAGATCTCCCTGAGTATAAGCTTTCATGTGCTTACACATGAAAGCTTATACCCAGAATTAAACTTTGTAGATCTTAAAGGCACTTACTAGACTCAAACTTTGTTCAACAAGAACGGATGTAATTAGATGGCTAAGAGACTGAGCCATAAAGAAGGAAATCCCTCATTCAAATGTCATCTCTGCCTGGGAATAGCTGTCAGTGCAGTCCTAAACAGAGTTATATTTCTTCAAGTGGGCTTAGAACAGTGCCACTCTGCTCAGAGTGCTAGTATAACAGGGTCTACTCAGAGTGCTAGTATAACAGGGAAGATTAAAAAATCTTCCAATCCTCCCTCCCAGTTCAGCTCAAGGGTCAAGTTCACTTCCACTTGGAGTGGAAGACCAGATCTAGTCAAGCATTGGGGGGGATCCTCCGATGGTAACACTGAGACTCTGCCCTGACCTCAGCCATACACCTGGCAGAAGTGCTCCATTTTGCAGGCCCTGTGGAAAGCTGACAACTCCAGCAGGGTCCTCAACTCTTCTGGGAGCTCATTCCACCAGGTTGGGGCCAGGATTGAGAAGGCCCTGGCCTAGGCCAGGCAGATGTCCTGGGGGCCTGGGACCACCAGTCGATTTGTACCCGCAGAGCGAAGACCCCTGCAGGGAGCATAAGCAACTAAGCAGTCCCATATATAAGTAGGACCCAGGCCGAGTATAGCCTTAAAGGTTATCAAATTCAAATACCTTGAATTTGATCGAGAAGCAGATTGGTAACTAATGCAGCCGAAACACCAGCTGAATATGGGTCCTTCATGGTGTTCTAGTGAGGACCCTAGCAGCCGCATTTATTATTATTTATTATACAGTAAAAGCGTGCTTACTGTGCTTTTGCCAAAATTTGTAATCAATGGATTCAGAATATAGCTCATGGTGCCTTTATCTGATTAACTAATCAGAAGTTCTTCTGATTAACTAATCAGAAGAAGCTTGGGAAGTAAAATAAGATTTTGAGTGTGTTTTGAATATTATTTTAGCTGGGGGGAGACTCATTCATCACTAATTTACTGTTAATGTTTATATATGGATTAGTAGTGTCTAAAGAGGTCTCAGCTTGGGATATGGCAAATTTTAAAAACATGTTACTAGGCTTTTCAGAACCACTGGGTTTAGTACAATGGGGAGGCTTGCTTACTGTTTTGCTCCATAAGCTTTAATGCCACCCACTTCTTTTTGACTACTTATTTGCCATGACCTAAAGGGTTATATGTAGTCTGCATGCATAAGGAAGCTTTTTATGTCCACACATTTCATCACTAACCCTCCTATCTCCCAAATAGCTGTACTTGAGCCATCTTTTCTTTGCTAGCTATTCAATATTGTGGAGAATGGTCCTTTTAATGAATGGTGATTGGAAAAGAAAAAATCTGATATATCTTGATAAATAAAGTAGACACCATTGATTTTCCCCAAAACAAAATCAGAACATGACTTATAAAAAAAAACTTTTACATAAACTAGCTTTTAAATATAAAAGAGATTGAAACCTAAACTGAATCTACATTGTGTCTGTATGGATTAGTCTTTTTTAAAAAATTGGATGGTCTTCATTAAAAGGGCAATTTGACTCCCAGGTCCTGGGCATGCTTTAAAAGACTGCCTGCTGAAATAGAAGATGGAGAGAGAAAAGATCTTTGTGTATAATGTCAAACAGTTGGATAAGAGGGCTGGAGAATGCAGGCTTTGTTCATACTGATGTCAAATTGGCCTTGTCTCCCGTTCCTTGGAATTATCTAATTGTAGCACATTTTTAGTCACATGTCTGGACAAGAAAGTCTTTTAAAACTCCTTTCTTCCCATTTACATTCCTCAAAGATGATAATGAACAAGTGAGTGCAGTCCAAATCTATAGGTTGATTCAGATGATATATTAGAAAAGCACTTGGAGAGTTAAACTTGAGGATCTTTTTTTTTTTGGAAGGCCATTAAGAGGATGAGATCAGATTATAATGCCATTCACATTATACTTCCAGCTTTGGGCAAGACATGCATTGGCTCCAAGATAGCTCTTCTTTTATCAAAATCAATAAACTGTAAGCTTTTACTTCTATAAGTTTTATTAGCAACTGCCCCGCCCCACACACACACACCAATTACCCTCTTCCTTCCCCAGCCCAGATGGTAAATTGGGTCATAACAACCTTCAAAGAACTACTTCAGCAGAACTGCTATGTTAATTCTTACCCCCGACACCACCACCAACATGGTTCTAGGCTGTGGCCTATGTAACATGATGCAGGACAACCACAACAGAATATGTAGGAACTGGTGTTCCCTGGAACTGGGTATCTCGTTGAGTGAGCCAGGTAGAGGGCCATAACTGAACTGTGGGCCCTCCTCCGCAACTCTCTCCCACTCTAGACTAAGAAGGGAGCTGCTCAAATGGGAACCTGGCAGCTACAGTGATCTGAATCATTTGTAATGGTTTTAATGTTGTTAAATGGTATTACTGATTATTGTGTGTTGTATCTTGTTGTAAACTTCCCCAAGACAGTTGTGCCCAGAGGTTCTAAAAAATTAATAAATAAAATAAACAAATAAGTTTGTGGGAGGATCTGATTGTTGCTTATAATCTATGTGGAAGCATCATTGTGGCAGGGTGTGTGTGTGTATGTGTCTTTGAGCAGCAGGGTTGCCAGCCTCTAATGATGGACTGAAGATCTTCAGAAATAACTGATCTCCAGGCACCAGCTGGAAAAAGGAAAGAAACAATAGAGAGACAAAGAAGGTATAAGAAGGGAAGAAGAAAAGCAAAAGAAGGAAGGAAGGAAGGAAGGAAATAAAGCAAGCGAGCAAGAAGATGAAGAAAGGGACAGAAAAGTACGAGAGGAAGGAAGATGAATGAAGGCAGACAGAGAGAAAGGAGGGGGTGGCGTGCAAAGGCTGCGCAGCCAGGGAAGGGGCCATTCGTCTCTCCTTCCCTTTCCCCTTCGCTCTGCTGCCATGATCTGACACCCCCCCCCCGTCCTCCAGGCGAGAGATCTCTCAAAGCCCACGCTTCCGTGCCTCCCCCGCTCCCCCAGGCATGAGAGAGCGCGCAGTATCATCCAAAGCCCGTGCGGGCCCCCATGCAATGGAGCGGGCAGGCTTTTATCTGTCTTCAACCCCCCCCCCCCTTTGGAGATGTAGGGGAAGCCGCCCGCTTGAGCCAGCCAGGCGACGAGGAAGTCCGGCGGCCAGGGGCGGCTGTCTCCCATGCGGCTTTTCTCGGGGCACGCCTCAGGCGCTGAGGGGCTGCCAAAGGCGCAAGCCCTGCTGTCTCCTCCGTCACTGCCTCCCGCCCCCCGGGGCTCCTCGCCGGGCAGCTGGCTGATGCTTATCGCAGCAAGGGTCGCAGGTGCGGCAGCCCCTTGGTGGCGGAGGCGTGGCCAGAGAGAAGCAGCATGAGAAGGGGTCGCTCCTGGCGGCGGGGGTCGTGGCCACGGCAGCCCCTCGGCGGCGGAAGCGTCAGAGCCCCGGAGACGAGGTGGTGGCCTGTGGGCGCGTGGAGTTCCGTAGTCAACATCCATGGCTCAGCTGAGCTGTCTGTGCCAATAAGGACGTTTCCACACCAGTAGCTGAATTGTGCTGCAAAAGATTCAGCACTGGAATTGTTTCCTCCATTCTGCAAATGGCAATGCAGTGACGGCAACTCAAAAATTCAGGGGCATACAAAAATCCATCACAGAGAATCTCACATTAGTACAGATATCCCGCCCCCCCCAATAGGTTGCCTTTTCTTGTACAGATTGTTTTATTACTGGACAAAATGCTGTGGCGGAGCAGTATCGATTAAGTGGCGTTGTAGTACTGGAGGGCTAAGCAGTAACCACAAAAAAGAGAGAAGAAATCTGAAGTAGTCAATATAAGAATTATTAATATTGTTTTAAAACGCCAAGAAGCATGCTGGAGCAATATATTCAAGGACTCATTCAATAATGATTTAATGAAATATTTAAAATAATATGTTGGAGGTCGATATAGGAATAGCTGTACTGTGAGATCACTAACAGGAAATCCCATCAGCTAGCTGAATTCCATTTATGTTATCAGATATACTTAACATATGAATTTTTCATGATCCCTTTAAATTTCAGAGCATAGCTCTCTTTTATGTAGTATTGGCACATTTAATCAATGCTCCTGGAGATTTCATGCTCTTGGTATGTGTGTGATTTCATTCACTTATCACTTGGAATCTTTCATCTATATCAAGAGAAGCGACATGGGATTCTAATTTGGTTCTTTGAAGCATAGATTTCAACTAACATATTATCTTGTCACAGACTGAGCTACATTAAGCATTGGTCTCTAGAGAGATCCTAGGAAAAGAAGAGGCAGACAAGACCCAATTCATACAGACAAGAGCCAGTGTAGATTACTGGAACCCAGAAAGTCAACAAGGGTCTATCTTGGCTGCAAACTGTGGGATATTTTGTGTAAAATTAGTAGCAGAGATAATTGGCCTGAGGAAGAGTGCTTGCACTCGAAAGCTCACACCTTGAATAAATCTTTGTTGGTCTTAAAAGTGCCACTGGACTCTGAATTTGTTTTGTTGTATTCCTTCAGACCAACACGGCTACCCACTTGAATATATCTAATGGTTTGATCAGCACATCAGCAATCCTATTACATCAATTTGAATTTCTGTCTAGCAATTCTGTCTAGCAATTGCAATCTTGATTGCAACATGCCTCGTCCCATTCTTCATATTCTGGCCTATGATCATTATGATACAGGCTGCCTTATCCCCATACATTGTGACTGGCTTAGGTTCATCTATGCCAAAGTCCTTCAGTAGACCTATTATCCATTCAAATTCATTGCAGGTGTTGTAGGCTGCTATGCCATTTGCTTTGCAGTTGATCCAGCTATCAGAAGATGTCTTTTACTGGTCCAGTTGATCAGGTTTCCGCTGTAGAACAAATACCCACTTGTAGACTTCTTTTCAAACGTGACTTCATGCCAGTTTGCGTCCATATATCCCACTAGCTGTGGTTCTTCACATGGTGATATCTTCAACTTTAATTCACTGCTATTGACATATTTCGCCATCTTTGTTACAGCATTCCAGTCAAAGTGATCAGGAGAGTTGACCTTACTGCTCAAGATCCCTACTGCTACTGTGATATCAGTTCTGGTAATATTACTCAAGTAAAACAACTTTCCAGTGGCTTTTCTGTATGCTTTGCTGTTATTCAGTGGTTATCCATTAGGTAAGGTCATGTAAGCTGTATCTAGTGGAGTGCCAACTCCTTTTTCTTTAGTGCCCACTGAAGTAATGAAATCCAATATGTTATGGCTTTGGCTAAGCAGAAATCCACTGTCTATTCCAAGTTAGGTTCTATTATCACCTAGTTGCTTGACTTCAAAATGTTTACTCAGGTTTCCAACCATTTCTTTTGTTTCCTCTGTGTTTCTGCAATATATAACCAGATCATCAACAAAATCTAGTATGTATTGGTATTGTCCATCATTAATTCTGGAGTACAGACAAGAACCTTGGTGTAGTGGTTAGGAGTGTGGACTTTTAATCTGGCATGCTGGGTTCAATTCTGCACTCCCCCACATGCAGCCAGCTGGGTGACCTCGGGCTTGCCACGGCACTGATAAAATTGTTCTGACTGAGCAGTAATATCAGGGCTCTCAGCCTCACCCACCTCACAGGGTGTCTGTTGTGGGGAGAGGAAAGGGAAGGCGACTGTAAGCCACTTTGAGACTTTTTCGGGTAGAGAAAAGCGGCATATAAGAACCAATAATTCTTCTTCTTCTGATGCTCCTTGTTTGAATCCCTATGCCTTGAGCAGGATGTTGAGCTTCTCATTCCAAGCTCTAGCTGCTCGCTTAAGCACTGATGTCACGTTGACTTGTTTTACTGCCATCCTTCTTGATGCAGCTATGCTGAGTAGTGTTCTCATTGATGTGTAGTTGTTATGAAGAGAATCAAGCTCTTATTCCTTTGCATCTAGCCATTTGTCCCTTTCACTCACTGCAAGACTCTTCCCAGGTTGAAGGCTCACATTGATCTGGAGCTGTTGGGTACAATTTTCATCCACAAGCAAGCATGTTTTATATCAACTTCAAAAGTCCGAGGATTCATAACTCTTTGTTGTATTAATTGTAACCTACAAAGACTCCCAGCTCAGTTCTGGGATCCAATTTTCCATGCTTTTGCTTTGGTACATAAGCATAAACTTTTCAAATGTCCCAGACTAGGTTTTCTGCCATTCTAAGCCTCATATGGCATTTTGCCAAACACCCTTGTGTGTGTTATATTGTACAAGTATGATATTGTGTTATATTGTACACAAGTGTGTTATATTGTACAAGCAGTAATGAATGCTTCAGCCCAGCACTTATTAGGCAAATCTGAACCTATTAGCATGCATCTAGCACTTTCCATCAAGGTTCTGTTAAATCTCTCTGCGGTTCCATTTAACTCTGGAGTGTATGGGACTTCCCATGTGAAATCCCTTCTTGTTCAAATGCATTATTGCAAGATTCAGGCCTATTATCGGTTATTAAATATTCAGGAACTTTTGAGAATTTGTTTCTAATATGGTTCACATAAATCTTAAATTTGTCAAAAGTTTGATATTTGATTTTAAGAAGTATACGCATGCATATTTTGTTCCATTATCAACTAATTAACTCTTGCTAAACAGAGATTAACATAAATTAAGGATGCCAGCCTCCAGGTGCAATCTGGGAATCCCCAATAATTGCAGTTCATACCCAGACTGCAAAGGGCACTTCTTCCTGGCAGATTCTGTGACATTGTACTCCACTGAGATCCCTGTTCTCCTCAGCCTCCACCCCCAAATCTCTGGGAGTTTCCAGACCTGGATTTGGCAACCCTACTCCATTTTCTGTAAGTGACAGGGGGGAGGGGGTAGCAACCCTACTGCAAACCTAATATTCTGCAAACCCAATGGTGACATTTCAGAAATAAAACAAAATTTGTATTTTATGAGTCTGAGGAAGAGTCCTTGCACTCGAAAGCTCCCTCCTTGAATAAATCTTTGTTGGTCTTAAAGGTACCACTGGACTCTGATTTTGTTTTGTTGTGCTGCTTCAGATCAACAGCTACCCACTTGAATTTGTATTTAATGAGTAATTTTATTGAATGTATTAGGCACAAGAATGTGAGATTTTGTATCATTTCAGAAAAAATGATGCTTAGGCCTTTTTAGAGCTAGATCCCCCTTTTTGTTTTAAATCTTGCTGATTATTTCTGCTCTACAGTCAAGTACCTCTTGGAACAAAAGCTTCCCCATCCTCTTGTCTGTTCCCTTTATCTTCATTGTTGAACTGGGAGCACTATCAGACTTAACAGAAAGGACAGAAGCACTGCATAGCAAGAACTACTAGGACTCGCTCAGTAACCTAAAGATTCCCCCAAGGAATAAATAAATTAATTCAGAGCCCTGACTGTCATGATTCCAAATGTTCGTATTGCAAAACATCACATAATTGCTCCTACATTAAAGAGAAGTCAACGATGGAGTAGTTATAGCTAATTTTGAAAACAGAAGGGTTGGAAGACTTTTCATTTGGCAGTTATTCTGGTAGCTCTCTGCCTGGTTTCTTTTTCTGGGACACTGAGAGGTGAAGGAGGAGAATTTAACATTGCAGATATGTGTCTGGCAGTAGGGATGGGCACAAAGTTAACCCAGTTTGGGTCTGAGGCATGACCCAAACCTGAATCCAGGGGCACTGCCAAACTGAACTTGTTCAGGAAGTATGGGATGCAGGGGGTGCCCCTCCTGGGAACCTAGAGACTCTAAAGTCACAGCACATCTCCAGCTGCCTCTCCTTTACCTGCCCAAGGTTGGACTTGAGGGGGTCCAAGTTACGGACACCCAAACTAGGTGCCCCCAGGAAAGTGCTTTTTGGGGATAGACATGAGTTTAGAAATGTTATAGAATGGACTTGTGTGAGCTAGAAGCATTCAGCTCATGACAAACCTCCCAGGGATCCCCCTACATGCCCTAAAAGTTACATGCAGATTGGACTGGGAGGGTGTGAGTTATGGAAGCACAACTAAGTTACCCCCAGCAAAGTGCTTTTCTGGGAGATGTCAGGTGCAGAATGGACCCTGTATGTGCTACAGGCATCAAACACTGTTATCCACCCCCTGCATACCTTGAACTGAGGGATCTAAATTTAAGCCTGCCAAAAAAGGCACAACCAAGAAAGTGTTTTCTGGGAAAAGGTTGTCAAGTGTGGGTTCTTGGCCATATAATGGATAGGAAGGACCCTCTGTGACCCGGTAGAAGGCAGGCATCAAACTTGCAGTGGGCCTCTCTGGGATGGAAACCCCCTCCCTTGAAGCATGCTGCAAACAACTATTGCTGGCACTGTTGTAGATGGCTGTGTCATTGGTTGGGCCTATCCTCTTTCCAACAACCAAAGGAATACAGGACAAATCCTCCATTCTAGTAGCTGGCTGTAGTGCACTCCAGGGCAGGGCAGAACTAACCATCCCAACCTTCTTGGGTTGTGAGTGGCTGCATGCCCCCAGCTCCGCCCTGCCTCATGCCCTTCCTTAGGACAGACAACATTATTACAATGTGATTATAATGTTATGGATCAGGGACAATGATCATGCATGGCTGATTCCCTTCTGAGGCCACCTTCTCTCTATGGACAGACAACCTGCTTATGGGGCTTAGCCAACCCTCCCATCTTGCTGGGATCCAGGTGGGCTGTGTATCCCTGGGTCCACCCTCCCACCATGGTCAAGATGATTACTGGGCAGAACCAACCCTTCTGTCCTGCCCAGGGTCCAGGAGCCACCCACATTGCTTCTAAGGGCTACTTGTCCCTGAGTCCACTCTCTGTCTGTGGACAGACAATGTGATTATGGAGCAGGGCCAAATCTCTCACCATAGTCAAGGTGACTGAAGAATAGGGCCAACCTTCCCATCCTACGTGGGGCCCATGAGCCACCTGCATGGTTGTGTGTGGCTGTGTCCCCCTGGACAATGTGATTATGGGGCAGGGTCAACTCTCTTGCCCTGGACTTGGGTATGACCTGCAAGATTGGGGGTGGCTGCATCTCCTTGGGTCCATTCTCCCTCTGCTTTTTTTACAGGCAGTTCCAGCTGGCCATCTTTCTTTTAAAACAGTTTTATTTTAAAAGAATACATAGAAAAGAAAAATAAATACCACATATTAGTATATTCTACAATTTAGAAATGTCCATAAAACTTACAACTAACAATACATATTCTTATTCTTATACATCACCTTAAGGTTACAAACCACATATTGCATTATCCTCATTGTTTGAAAATGACATTTTCTTCTGAATTCCGATGCTGATTTGTTATGTCTTCAATATGTAAGTTTTGTCATTGTCCTATATTCCCTCAATTTATTTAACCAGTCCGTGATATCTGGTGCTGATTCTTTTTTTCCATCTTGATGCATAAAGGATCCTGGCAGCTCATTCCGTATATTTTATGTTCATTATACATTTTAATATTATTTGATATCATATTTAATAATGTAAACCTTGGATCCAACACAAATTTAACTTTCAATATCAACATGTTTCATAACTCAATGGAATGGAAAAAACACCAAAGCTTGAGGATAAATCACTTGCGAAGATCCTGGCAATCACTTTAAGACAGAATGCTGTTATGACAATCAGACCCTGTACCCTGTGCACTGCTACAACCACAAATGACCAAAGCCCTGCAACAGGGAGAGAGAAGGATGAATGGTGGGCCCTGCAACCTGTCACCCTGTGCTCTGATGACCTTACTACATCATCCCTGATGCAGATAACAGCTGTTTGGAGGTTTGGTGGGGGTTGTAGGGAGGGATCTTTTGGGGTGGTTGGGGAGGGTGAGAGAGGGTTTTTAATTATGTTTTATTGTTTTACTGTATTTTATTGCTTATGGGAGCCGCTGCAAGCTATTCGGCCTAGAAGCAGCAGCATAAAAGTTTAATAAATAAATTATTAATAATAAATATAGGTGAAGGATGTGAGAGGACTGTGTGGCCTGGGAAGAAAAAGTGGCCATAGGAAAGAAGGTGTTCCAGGGAACTAGGACTTGGTCAGTTTGCCTTTGGGTGTTGCCTTGGCCTCACATTTTATTCACCTTGCTGACTGTGTGACTGGAAGGGGATGGCCAATGTTGGAGGAACGGTTCCACTCCCTTCCCGCACAAGTTTTCACAGGGTTCTCCATCTGCGGAAATTTTAAAACAAAGGCTGGATAGCCATCTGATTGATAGGCTGATTCAGGGAAAGCTCAAGGGGTGGCAGGTTACAGTGGATGAGCAATAGGGTTGTGAGTGTCCTGCATAGTGCAGGGGGTTGGGCTAGATGACCCAGGAGGTCCCTTCCAACTCTAGTATTCTATGATTCTATTATTCTACCTCTTTGTGAAATTCTGGAATTTAGTACGCTCCCATGCCTACCACACTGATAGTAAATTTCACAGTGGTGTGAGTTGGAAGGGATGAATAGCTTGGATGGGAAATGATGCCATGAGAAGGAAGGCAGTGAAGAAACAGGATGTGAAGAAACAGAATGTGTTAGAAATTTTGGAGCCCTTACGGAGTGGAAGGGTTATTAAAAAAATTATACAAACTGCAATGTGCATGCATTGGCCTAATAAATAAATATAGTTCAGTATAGTAATCCTTGGGGGAATGCAGGAATGTTCTTCGTCTTGTTTCTCCTGGGTTTATCATGACATCCTTAACCCAAAAATATATTAGACAGCTCAAAGATGAACACTGTGGATGCTAGTTGTCTTCAAATCTGCTAATTTAAAAATAAATACCCTTATGAACACTGAAACATATTATCTTACTCACTTGAGATTAAGTTAATTAATATGTGTTTATAATCTAACCTAATGATAAGAGTAAGGTAAAGGTAAAGGTATCCCCTGTGCAAGCACTGAGTCATGTCTGACCCTTGGGGTGACGCCCTCTAGCGTTTTCATGGCAGACTCAATACGGGGTGGTTTGCCAGTGCCTTCCCCAGTCATTACCGTTTACCCCCCAGCAAGCTGGGTACTCATTTTACTGACCTTGGAAGGATGGAAGGCTGCATCAACCTTGAGCCGGCTGCTGGGATCGAACTCCCAACCTCATGGGCAGAGCTTTCCGACTGCATGTCTGCTGCCTTACCACTCTGTGCCACAAGAGGCTCTGAAATGATAAGAGTAGCCATTTGGAATTAAAGATCCATGTTGAAATGGATGTGAGAAAACTTTACAGACGTTGGAGAATCCATCTTTTCTAATAAAGTAAATGAATCCTAATTTTAACATTTTGTGGATACTTGTTAATGGAGTTTTAAATGACTGAAGTGATGTGCATCAATATTCCTTCTCAGATTTTCCCCAGAAGTGATGTTTGTTAGGTTCCCTTTGCATTTTATCTCAGGGGTGCAAGTGCTTTTCTGAGGCTTCAGGTCACACCAATTCTATGGACCCAGGAACTTGAGATGGAGCCAGTTGAACAAGTTCCGTAATCAACTGAATGTGAGTTAGGATCATGTATAGAGGACCATCAGAATTCCCCATGCCCATCTGCTGAATTCCAAAGCTTAGTGTGGTGGTATGGAGCTCCCAAACCATGGTTATAAACAATAGAAGAGTAGTATTTGAACACAATAGGGACTTGATTATATCACTGTCTAGAAAAAGCTTACCAAAGACAATCTTGCATCAGTGGAAGGCTCCTTGTACCAATTAGCCAAGCAGAATGGTAGGATACAACCCAATATTTGCAACATTGATATGTAAGCGAACATTTCATCACATTTATGGATACAAAAAGTTCTTTTAAAATAGAGGTCAGAGCTAATGCAGTCCCCTTGTAATTCCTCTGGTCAAAGAGATGTTGCACTACTGTATGTGGAGATGCACTGATTTGTCATTCATCATTAATTAAATCTGTTCTGCATAAACAGATCAATGTGGAAATGACTTATGCATGATTTTCAAATTGGCCACATAAAGCATGACAGTGAAATATTACTTTAATTTCTTTTGGAGCACAAAGTAACCACTCATCATGTGCAATATAGCCATATATTTTCACTACATATAGGTTTTGGTTTTTGACAGCACCTTTCCACATTATGCTGATAGTCTATTAATTTTTCAGAATGGTGCCCATGTGGCGTCAGGTTTCCTGTTTTCAGCAGCAATAATGAGAACAAGTTTTTTTCTTCCTTCCAATTAATTATTCTGATGGCTTCAAAAATCACTTCTGTTACTATACAAAAGACGGGGAGAGGGTAGAAATGATAAATAACACATCTGTATTTTTCTCTTTGTACAGTTCCCAAAGATGAAAAAAATATACACTATAGATTCTTTATATGTAATTGCTACAATAAGTATTTTACAGTTAAATCTTTACAATTGTTTCCCTTTTTTTAAAAAATAGGGGACTATGACATACCAAGCAGTAGCCAAAACTTTGCACAAAACCTCTCAACCAATAAATCTTAGAGGTGTATTTGGGTTATGTGAATGCATGAGGATACTCATCTTTAGCATATCTGAACTCCTGTGGCTTCCAAGTTGTATCTCATGGACCGTTTATGCACTGGAGGTTTCATGCCGGGCTGCAGGCTGGAATTTTAGTCATGGCAGGTTGCCCCACCTCTTCCTGTACCCACATGGGGGAGCATTTGGCCTGGTGCACCTCATCCGGCCCGGATTGTGCTCCTGCAGGAGAGCTGGGGCAGTGAAGTTCCCAGTGCATAAATGGTCATGTGGAAGAATAAATAAGTTTATGAGGTCTGTTGCATTATTTATTTAATTTATTTTTGTAATTTAGTCTGCCTCAGAGCAGGTTACAACAGGTTTTAAAACATACAACTTAATTTTATAAATTACAATAAAATCCTACTTATAATTTACCACTAAAATACATTCCTAAAAGTAGAACATTCCTAAGAATGCAAGCTGTTTGCTACATGGCATTAGTTTGCCACAATTAAATCGGAGAGGGAGGTGGGAACAATGCCTGCATCAAGTCCCAAATAAAGTTGGAGAATGTTGGAATTGATTGATAGATATAGGCTGGGATACGGACATTACTCATTACAGAGTCTGCAGGTTTGGTCTGGACCACAAGCAGTGTCTTGTGTGACAGAAATTAGCTGTGAGTTCTTCTCAATTTTTGTGAGTGAGGTGTCTTGTTCAGATCATGACTGAGGCAGGCATTGATAAGGAATTTCAATCTTCAAAGCATTTTCCAAACTTGAAATGGTTCCGGGAAAGTGGTCTTTGGCTCATGTGCACTCATTGTTTTTGCAGAGGGCAAAATGGTGCCCCCACCAGCCTGTTTCAAGCCAGAAAAAATATTGCAGAGAGAAGGCTGAAGCCCTCGTTCCATATGTGACAATTTGAACCATGGGGTAACTGAGGTGAACCCACAACACTTGCCTAACTCTTGCACAGGAAACAGGGAGGTAACCCTGAATCCAGTCTATGCACCAGGTCACATGTAATTGGATTAACAATCCGCCCCCAATAAAAAATTGTTACTGGAAAACTGATATCTCAGTCATGGAGTGAGAGTATTAACATACATTTGTACATATATAGGACCTTCCTACATATTCCAATTAGCCTTTTTGAGTATCGTATATATTCGCATATAAGCCAACCCGCATATAAGCTGAGGCACTTAATTTTACCACAAAATCTGGGCAAACTTACTGACTCACATATAAGCCGAGGGTGGGGAATGCAGCAGGCTACTGGTAAATTTACAGAGTGGCCTAAGCGCTTAATCCATGCTCCATCATCACAGGCTTTCCCATCCAGCCTCCCTCCAAACAAATACAGAAAAGTCAAGAGGATGAATAGCTGCTGGTTTTTGTATCCCGCTTTTCACTAACCAAAGGAGTCTCAAAGCGGCTTACAATTGCCTTCCCTTCCTTTCTTGATGCCAGACACCCTGAGAGAGCACTGACAGAACTGCTCTGTGAGAACAGCTCTGGCAGGAGAACCAAATTGTGCCCCCCAGGCCAGCAAACCGAAGCAGAACAATAGTACCCAAAGTTGGCAACCTACTACAACAAGTACAACAGCTACCAAACTGGGGCTACAGTGCCCTACAGAACAAAACACTGAAAGAAACAACTGTAAAACTGAAAACTGAAAGAAACAACTGTAAAAACCAACTTTTAAAAGAAACACAACCCAAGAAGAGAAGGCAAACAATGCTGCCCCTCAGATAAAGAAACACTGAAAAAAACAAGTAAATCCCAAAGCACCCCCAACCCCCCCCCCTCCACAGAAACCAAAAGAATATTTTGGAAGAAGTGATTAGGAAAAGAAGGGGGAAAATATCAGAATCCCTCAGTCAAACCAATTATGTCCTACAAGCTGCCAGAGTAAGCTTTCAAGATACTTGCAGAAGGCAAAAGTTAACTGGAGGCGAGTAGCTCATTTGCAAAGAGCTTAGTTTTTAAGACCTTTGCAGAAGGCAAAAGTTAACTGGAGGCCACTAGCTCACTTGCAAAGAGCTCAGGTTGCAAATGCAATGCTGCGTTTAGCTGGCTGGGGGCAGGCTGTTAATCAATTACCCGCATATAAGCCAAGGAGGTCTTTTAAGTGCTAAAAACTGTGCTGGAAAACTCGGCTTATATGCGAGTATATACGGTATATAGAATACTTTGAAAATACACCAAATATCTCATTATTTTCATTTTACACATGCTACTTGTGTAGTCCTATGCACATTTATTCATAAATCCCACCTTAATCCATGGTGCTCAGTTAAACATGCACAGAGTCAGAGTTTTAAGTGGGTTGAAAAGAACAGAGCAGTGTCTAGCAAACTACACTGTCTATTTGTTCCTGGGACTGTTTTCCACCATCATTAGCTAAGAGCCAGTCAGTCTCCAAATCAAATTTTACCTCTGCCACAAAATGATTAGACAAGATAGAGAAGCCACTAGGTTGGCAATACTGGCTTACTGTGCAATGCTATTGTAAGCATTACTGGGGAAATAGGATGGATCTTACAACTCCCTTCTACTATGTAAGGGCATGCTAAATGTTTAAAATTATTTTTGATTTTTTAATTATATTCAGCCACCTTGAGCACATTCCAAAATTCTAAAAAGAAATAAATACAAATTGCAAGCAGGGTTCCCATGTATGTAAATAATAATAATAAAAAGCAGGGGTTATAATATATTTGTTGCCCTTTGAGAGAAACTACCTCTGTCTTAGGGAATCCTTGTTTATCAAGATTCAATGTCATTGTTTTCAACTTTACAACTGGGAATAAAACCACCTTTCGCACTGAAAGTCAAGGCGGATTGCAAGTATGACAGAACCATTCAATCAATAAGATGATTACAAAGTACAACATTTGAATGATAATAAGTCATACATAATCAATATGGGTAAAAGAAACAGTAGGTCCATCCAATCTTGGCCAATTCAGATGTAGATTTACATCCCTTGATATAAAACACTTATTCACATCACATGATCTAACTCAAGAATCTTTGTAATAAAGGTGAAGATTTGCTTAAACACATCTGATCATTTTGACACACATTTTTACTTCTCCGCTTTCTCAAACTCATTGGGACCAGTGAAGATTCTACATTTTATTCTTAAGTAATGACAATCCATCGGATGAATGCCATGTTTTGTTTTGTTTTTTCTTTGACTCATTCTCGATCCTAGAAAGGTCTCATGGTTCACCTTGACAGGAACACATTGCAGGCAACATGTCAGACAAAATTATGCTGAAAACAGAGAGGGAATGCAGAGAGATAAGAGATGTACAATTGCCTCTTTGCATTCTGATTAGTGTTGGGGAGACATCTGATTTGCTGCTACCTCTTATGTCCTCTCCAAAGGGAGAGTAGTTATTTTCTTCTTCTTTCTTCCAGTAGTCCTTTATGCACTGTAAAACTGGTTTTGTACCCACGATCACTTAATCCATTATTTTATTTCAACACATTTTGAACTGCAGGCTCCCTTGTCTCACTCCAAAATAAAATAGTTGTGCTAAATATCCAGCATGATGAAAAGTCTTGAGGAACTCCAAAGCTTGTGCGCTACCGCTTGCTCCTTATAAAAATGTATTATAGAAATTATATTCTTTGAGTCGGTGGTTATGAGATGTCTGTGGATTGTCAGCATAGAGAAGGTTTCAGGTGTTCATAATAAAAGCCCTGATGACAGGTCACTTTTTTTGAGAAGGGGGTCAAAGCAGGCAGAGTAAATGGATTGACTCATCAAATCCTGTTTTTATTTCTCTTCCAGTCCCCCAATAGTGACTGACTTTGTTAAGCTTTTGCAGTGGTGGGGGCAGAGGAGAGGAGGAAGGTGAAGAGGGCGGCTGTAAGGGTGCACTGGCTTCATGAGTCTGGCAGTACACCCAATGATGAGAGAGCAGAGAACAGTCATGTGGTCAGAGCTGGCAACAGCTTCAGAATGCTGGCATAATAGGCCAATCAGGAAAGAGATGAGTGAGCAGACTGGCTGATGGGGGGGGGGGGAATGGCTCCGAGCTGCATGTTATGAGTTCACAGTAGGGGGGACTGGCATAAGGGGCTTTGTCTCTCCTGGCAAACCACCCAATGGGGACCCAGCAGAGTTGCTGTGCAGCCTGGGAGAAAGGAAAAAATAGCTGTTGAGAGATACATATTTTAAAAAGTCATTACCCTGGAAAAAATACCTGCACGGTCCCACAAGAGCCTTTCCTTTTGGCATCATGCCCCGTGGCCACCCAAGCAAGGGAAATACATATGACTGTCACAGGCACATGCCAGCCCTGAGAGATTGGACTGTCATTGCTCTCTTGATCCACGAAGGTTCTAGAGCTGCCAGACTTCTTGGGGAGAGCAGATGGGATGTGGGTAAGCATAGGTGGGGCACTGGAAGCTCCCCCAAAATGTCGGGGTTGCAGGTCAGGGAGGCTCACTTCTGATGCAATTGGGGGATTGTGTGATGTGTCTATAGGTTCGTCTCAATGAAGGGGACCTTGGCGAAGCATTCTTGGGGGGTGACAAAGTTTCTTCATGAAGGTTGGCGTCACTTCCCATCGAATCAGGGCAGAGGGTTGCCTCTCTTTTCACTCGGTTCGGCATGGGGGACCTCAGCGTGCATTCCTCCCTTGTGCCTAGAGTATCCCGGCATTGTTTAAATGCACCAATTTAAATGCACAGTTTAAATGCACCATAGTTTAAATGCACCAATGGGGGCCTTGCCAGGTTTGGCTTTAAAATGGGAGAGGAAATCTGGGGAAGACGCTGTTTGTGAAGAAACAGATGAGCCTCAAGAAGCGGTGTGTGACTCCAATGTACAAGACAGAACGAAAGCTGCTGCTGAAGAGGAAGAATAGCCTGAGTGTGCTCAGTTTTTAGTGGAGGCACTAAGTAGCGGGGGAATGCTGGAGAATGGGAAAAAACTATCCACCAGTAACAAAATAGAAATAAAAAATAGGATTGTGTTTTTCTCTCGCAGCTGTCTGATAAAACAGTGAATTGGTGCTTTTTGTACAAATCGTTGAGGCTGGCCATTTCTTCCTGAAAAAGAAAGTGGTGGGATGTGCAGAGCCCAAAAAGAAGAAGCTATGCAAATACTGGGATCTTTCAGGAAAGGAAGACAGTGTAAACCAGAGGATGTAAACCAGAAGAAGACTGAGTGAAGGGGGAAGGGGGACTCTCATGTTTCTATATATTTGATGTTTAATTAAAAATATATTTTCATTGTTTTAAAACAGACAGAAATACCATGACTTATCACCAAGATATATTAAAAGGCCTATATTGCAGTCCTGGCCCAGACTTTGTGACTCCCCAAAAAGAACCTACATTTCTGTTCAGAAAAGGAGACTGCATGCAGGTCTCCATAACAAAATCTGAGTTTGAAAAGGGTTATGAAGAAACTTTCACTGATAAAATTATGGAAGCGGTGATCAGGAGGAGTGGCCATCTCATCTACCAACTGGTAGATTTTGATGGCAAACCCAACCTAGGATCTTTTTATCCAGATGTGCTGCAGAAAGTGACTAATTGGAAATACAGAATATACAGGATTGAGAAAATTATCAAAACTCGAACAAACAAGAAAAATAAGTATTTCTTAGTCAAGTGGAGAAGATATCCTCCTAAATTTAACAGCTAGGTGCCTGCTGAAGACATAGCAGAATGGGATAGAATTTTTTCTTGGTCAAGGGTATATGACTACCTTAAGTTTAACAGCATCAGGGTGCTGTAGACCAGTGCTCTCCAAACTTTTTATCACCAGGGACCAGTCAACGCTTGACAATTTTACTGAGGTCCGGGGGGGGGGGGAGGAGTAGTCTTTTTCTGAGGGATGTCACCACCGCTGCCGCCTGAACCCTTGGTCCACTTGCTTTCCTGCCGGCACCCTTGTCTTCCAACCACCTGTTGGGGGGCGCTGCCAGCAGCAGCTGAGCAATGCCATGCCGAGGGGGAGCCCCAGCCATGGAGGCCGCTGGAGAGCACCAAAGGTGAGCCAGCGGCAGAGTGGCAGGGCAGCCCCTGAGGCAGCAGCCGGGGAGGAGAACGAGGAAGAGCCACAACCCAGTACCGACTGATCCATGGCCCGGTACCAGTCCCCGGTACTCTCTGCAGATTTGAGACCACTGCACAGTGTTATTCTGCAGACAAAAGTGGATGCTGTTGCGGAGGTTCTTTTGTCTCTTGTTTCATCTTCACAACAACCCTGTACAATAGGCCTCAAGTCTTTCAGTTCAACAACAACCTGTGTGGGAGGCCTTAAATGTTTCTTCTCTACCACAACCCTGTCCAAAGTAGCCCTTTCTGCCTGGGGAGCTGATCTTTATACTCTGCAGATGAGCTTTAATTCCAGGTGAGCTTTAATTCCTCTCCTGGCCCCACCTGGAGGTTGGCTACTCCTGGGTTGGAAATATTCCTGGAGGTTTGGAACTTCAAAATCGTACAATGCCTCAGAGTCCAGCCATCAAAGGAGCCATTTTTGCCTACAGTTGGGAGGGAGTGGTGCAGGGGTGCCCCTCCTGGGTTATGGGCTATGGCCAGCCTTTACCAGCAACTGTTTGTATTCTGGGGTGCAAACAGACAGACTGTGAATCTGGAAAGTGAATCAGTCCTGTGAATCTGGAAAGAATCAGTCCTGTGAATCTGTGAAGAATCAGTCCTGTGAATCTGGAAAGTGCAGGAAGATCTAAATAAATATTTACAGCCTGAAACTGTAAATAGCGAACAAGTAAATGGCTGGAGAGACATGGGAACTGACTTGACTTTTTCCAACCTTGGTCTGGCAAATTAAAAAACAGTATAAAAAAAACCTAATGTAGGCTTGACCAGCAGCTGGCTCAAGGTTGACTCAGCCTTCCATCCTTCTGAGGTCGGTAAAATGAGTACCCAGCTTGCTGGGGGGTAAACGGTAATGACTGGGGAAGGCACTGGCAAACCACCCTGTATTGAGTCTGCCATGAAAACGCTAGAGGGCGTCACCCCAAGGGTCAGACATGACTCGGTGCTTGCACAGGGGATACCTTTACCTTTAATGTAGGCTGCTGGGAGGTCAGGTGGAAATATACCAGTGTGCAACCTGTAGGATTCTGATGTGGTTGCATTTAAATCCACAATCAGGTAACCATAGGGTTTCCCACTGGCATGTTCATAAAGTTCCATGAATAAGATCACTTTCCCTGGGTACATCTGGTGAGCCAGTCACAATTTGTAATTTATCTCTGGGTTTAAAAAATAAAATAAAACAATGTACTTGGCATTTAGATTGATAGTTCTGCTGCTCTTGTTATATGCATGATGTAAATAATACTCAGATTTTTATGGACATACTTGGTGAAAGCATTTCAATTTCACAGCTGTCACACGCAGACCCCATCAGATCATCCAATATAATGAGATTTATTTTATTTATCGGGATGAATTAATCATGATTCAAATTTGAGGACAAGCCTCCTACAAATATTATCTTTAAACCGCTCCTGCGGAGTGGATTAAATAAAAGAGTAAGGGCTGTTGGGGAGGAGTCTAGGGCGGGCCCTGTCCGGGATAAAAACTCGGAATGGCACCTCCCTATTGGCCACTTGGCCCATTTCCCGAACGCCACACCGAGAACTCTCCAGTCCTCCCGAGCCGCCATCCTAGCCGGATGGGTGCCAGAGAGGAGGCTCGCCCCACGCCGCTGGCCTCGAGGAAAATTTCTTTCCCTCTGCCCAGCGACTGCCCTTCCCCAACGGCCCACTTCCCCCCTTGCCGGCCTCTCACTGACCTTCGCTGCCACCGCCAAGACCAGCCACCAAGCTCGCCGCCCTCTCAGACACCTTCGCCTTAGAGTATTACCCCTGACTTTCAAACACTTCTGATGACAACCTGTAGCCACAACTCTTTGGACCACCTGAAACAGACTGCTATATACAGCCCCCAATATGACTTTGTTCATAAGTTCAACAGAGTAAACCGCAAAAGCAGCATTGCTGACTTGTCTCTACACCACTCCTCCCCCCACCACTTAAAAAGCAAACCATCTTGTTATCTACCCCCAACAGTCACTCCCCCCCCCCCGCCTGAATGGCTACATGTGCCATGCTTGGGTTGCACCCTCTAAACCAAAAGGAACATGGTTTTTACAACACCGCTTGCCTTTTTAAATACTTTTTATTTTATACATCTTCTAGATCAATGCATCAGCTTTCTTTTTGTACAGATTCTCAAATGTTTAGACTTTTATTTATTTTTTATATTCAAGCATTAGAAGAAAATTGACAAAGACCCCTGAGTGCAGTATGTTTTATTCAGAATGTGGTCAACCAGAAAGCAGTCAACCAGAGATACAGATTTTGGATGGCATTTTTGAAACAGGGCTTGGAATTGCTCTTGAGGCTTGCGAGCCTTGTGTATAACCACATGACTGCTCAGAGTGCTGATGTGCTTCTTGTTCATGCAAAAACTCTTCAAAGAGCACATGAGGACCACTAAAATGTAGAGAACTGGAGCCATATTGAGATGCTGACAGATGTATTTTATTGCCATATTTATTCCTCTTTCATAACTCTCCCTCACCTCTTACCAATCCATCTCCATCCACCTGCAAAATGTGACCTTGGTCTCTGCTGCCTATCCAGATGTTACTTGAAGTTGTCCTGCATTGTATGGTTTCTCCGTGGGAGGGGTAAGGATGAGGGATTATGTGCCTGGTTACAGGCACAGCCATAAGCTGCACCCCATCCAGGCAGGGGATGCTTGCTTCCTGATCCTGCCCCCTTCTACCCAGCCACAGGATCTCCATCTTGGTGGGGCTGAGTTTCAGGCGACTCTGCCTGAGCCAGACAACTGGCAACTGATACTGGGGAGGAGTCTGGCAGGCAACCCATTAAGCTGGGTGTCATCAGCATACTGATGATAGCCTGCCCTAGCCCAAAGTTCCAGAACAGCTGTGCCAGAGGGCGCATGTAGATGTTAAAAAGTGTGGGGGAGAGTATTGCCCCCTGCGGCACCCCACAGGGGAGTGCAAAGGGCCCGGGTAGTTCTTCCCCCACTGCCTCCTTCTGTGTCCAGTGCTGGAGAAAAGAGATCAGCCACTGTAAGTTTGTCCCCCTAACCCCACCCTGGCTGGTCTGGGACTTTCACTCCACCTGCCCTCTGAATCCCTCCCTGATGTCTGTTGCAGTGGGGGGCTGATTTTGGAGCAGCAGGATGGCAGAATGCTATGCTTCTGCCCTGATTACAAGTAGCTCTGTGATCTGTTCGTTGATTAACCATTTGGCCATGTTTTATTGCTATGTTTATTCCTCTTACTTTCACACCTCTTCCTCACCTTTGCCCCATCCATTTTCATCCAGCTCTGGAATGCAGCCTTGGGCTCTGTTGTCTATATGGCTGTTTTGACTGTTTGAAGTCTTCCTACATTGTACAGGTTCTCATGGGGAGGGGTACAGGTCTAGGGATTGTACGCCAAGCCTGTTTGCTTTTGCCTCAGTTTTGACAAGGTATTGTCACGTTAACTTGCTTGCTCTGACTAACAAACTCTTTACACCAAGTCAATGGTTTACATGTCTGGGAAATTGAAGGATCCTTATAATGAGTTTGTTCATGCTGGAGTGTGAGTGTTGTCTTTCTAAATGAGGGAAGTTGTCTTCACTCAGTCCCGCATATTCTCGCAGGACTTTGTAAATTGGGGTCTGCACTGCTGTCAAATTCATAAGGTTGCATTTCTAAAAAAACAAACAAAATTAGAAAAACTATCAGCATCTCTTTTCCATACCCCTGCCACACTCATATACTCACTTCAAATGCATACTTTAACCTCTGGTTCACGGTGATACATGTCTCTGTAAGCTGGACTCCCAGGTTGCTTCTTTTGGGCATTGTGCTGCTTTTCACCTCTTTTCCCCCAGCACCCTCTGAAACAAAAAGTCACTTTGAAAGGCCACATGGAGCGTTCTTGTCAGAATGAGTGCTGTGAATCCATCCGTGAGCTTTGCACTTCATAGGCACCCAGAGAATAAGAGCCTCAAAAACACTGGAGCATGTTGAGGCCTTTCAAGAACAATGGGGCCCTTACCTGAACTATCTAAAAAAATAACACAAAGGGGATTGAAACAGGGAACCAAATGTATTAAACGAAGAGCATAGTCCTCTTTTTTCTGTATTGACAACATAGATTGCATATATCTTACTGTCTTTAATTTTGGAAAATGAAAATAAAAACTTTATTAAAAAAAAAAAAACACTGGAGCATGTGCTTTCCATCAGCATCTGGGTTGTGGGAATGTGCTGTCCTGTCTCCATTATAAAGCCGAACCCAGCCAGGGACCCTGCCACTCACTGACATGTTTAAATGACACCAGGATACTGTGGGCATGGGGGAGGAATGTGACCTGAGTTCCCCCATGTCGAACCGAGCACAAAGATTCGACAGGAAATGATGCCCCTCACACTGTTCCCTAACATGTTGGGGGAGCATTGTATCCACCTGAGAAGGCTTCCTTGATGTCTCCCTTAGAATCATAGAATCATAGAGTTGGAAGGGGCCTCCTGGGGCATCTAGTCCAACCCGCTGCACTATGCAGGACACTCACAACCCTATTGCTCATCCACTGTAACCTGCCACCTCCTTGAGCCTTCACAGAATCAGCCTCTCCGTCCCTTGTTGAGTGCATAGACACATAACCTGCCAACCCGATTTGAACAAAAACAATCCACTCCATCCTGCACCACAACATCTTATGGAAGCATTTTAACCCTCCCAAAAATGCTTCCTCAAGGTCCCCCTTGTCGAGACAAGTACCTAGACACGTCACATGAACCCCCGACCCACACCCCAAGTTGTCAGGGGATCTTTCTGCACCCCAGTGATGCTTCTCCACTTCCCACCCAACCTCCCTAAGAAGTCCAGCAGCTCTAGAGCCTTCCCAGAGTGAGAGAGCAACAATGGTCCAACCTCGCACAGCTGGCGTACACCTGTTACAGCCAAATCTATTTCCCTCGCTCAAGGGGGCACAAGGCACAATGCTGAAAGGAAAGGGGCTTGTGGAGGGAATGAGTCTGTGGGGGTGCTTTTGCTGGTGTAATGACTTTTAAAGCACTCATTTTCAAACTATTTATCTCTCAGCAGCCATTCTTTTCCTTTATCCCAGCTGCACAGCAACTCAGCTGCGTCTCCATTGGCCAGCTTGCCAGGAGAAACGAAGCCTCTGCCTTTATGCCCAGCCCCCCTTTCTGCGAACTCAGAACATGTGGCTCTGAGCCATTCCCCCCCCCTTGCTAAAGTTTTTCCTGATTCGCTCATTATGCCAGCACTCTGAGGCTGTTGCCAGCTCTGATCACATGACTGTCCTCTGCTCTCTCTCTCTCTCTCTCTCTCTCTCTCTCTCATATCATTGGGCACAGTTACATAGAGTCATGAAGCTAGTGTGTCCTTACAGCCAGCCTCCCCACCTCCCTCCTCCCCCTCTGCCCCCACCTCTGCAAAAGCTTATCGAAGCAGAAGTCTTTTGCAAAAAGGAAATTGCTCGCTTCATGGGGACTGGAAAAGAAATAAAAGCAGGCTTTTGTAACAGACTCTTCATTGTGCTAAAAGGTTGGATTTTAAAAGGGGACAAGCTGTGGGGAAAGAAGCCTTCTGGAAATGCAGAGATTTCCCCCCACCCCCCTAAAAAAGGACTGGGGGATTGCAGAAGGTATGCAGACAGTTTGGGATGGTGGGATGGCTTTTGAACAGAGGGGGGTGGGGTGAAGAGACTTCCAGCAGAGGCTGCAAAAAAGCAGTAGATTGCAAGTCTCTCTCAAAATGGGGCTAGGACAGAGAGCCGAGGAAGATGATAGTGGTGTGCTTTCCACACACATACACACACGCTCTGCGTAAAGAAGCAGGGAGCACTGCAGACTGCTCTTTCCCTAAGTTTTCATTAAAACTTCCAATTCTTTTTCTGCAGCAGGGCAAGGGCATTAGTTTTTGCATGGGGGAGGGAAGTGTTTTTTTTTGTTTTGCACACCATCTCAGTGGCCAGTAATAGGGGAAAGCACAAAGGGGGGGAAGGGATCTGTGCAGAGGGAAGAAGGCTGACTGGTAAATGGGTTTCTAGGCAGCTACCAAGGCAATGAGGAAACAGGACTTTTGATTCCATAAGCAGTTTAAAATATTGGTTTCTACACCCAGTGGGTCTGAACAAAGTTTCTAGACAAATGGCTCATGTGACAAGCTCCTGCTGGGAAAAAATGCTAAAGAGCTTATTGATGCTCCTTCCTGACCCAAACTAATGGGGGGAGGGGTTTTTGTTTCCAGGGAGCTTAATAAAGTCAATCTCCAAGAGGATTTCCAACTGGCAGGGGACTAGGCTTTGGCTGCAAGAGAGGGGGGAGGGAAAGGCTGTTTGTTTCCCCCCGTGTTACAATAAGCACAAAAACATACCAAGGGGACTGTACAAAGCCCCTCCCCCCAAACACACACAAGTCTTTCCCCATTATAACTTTTCATAAACACACCCCCTCCCCCCACAACCCCTACACCTAGCCCTGTGGTGCTGGCCCACCCCAGGAGCAACCCCATTAATTGGGAGAAACAGACTCCCAGCCTGCCGAAAGTCCTGCCTCCCCCCTGCACTCTAATTGGCTGCCAGAGCCAGCCAGGAAGTCCCACCTCATGTTCTCCTGTTGGACAGAAAAGGCATGGCAACTGTCAAAAGTCAGAAGGGTAATTGTAAAGAGATGTATCCCTTTATTCCTCTCACTTTATTTGTGATCTTTTGTTCTTAAATCATAATCTGTCACAATGCATTATTAATCCAGACATACTTCTCTTTCAAGGTTGATGCTACCAGGATATTGGTGAGTTCAGCAAATTTTAGGAGTGAGGTCACTGTCTCTTAAAGAGTATGAGAATGACAAAATTATTAGAATGTTCAATCATGCATTACCAGAAGCATTTTCAGGAAAACATGTTTAACCTTTTGTCCACTTCCTATCAACCATCTAATTGGAGGCATTTGCCATTTAACATTTTAAAGACCTTTATTATTATTATTATTATTATTATTATTATTATTATTATTATTATTATTATTATTATTATTATTATTATTATTATTATTATTATTTATTAGATTTCTTTCCCGCCACTCCCCGTAGGCTCGTGGCGGGTCACAACAATCCTATCCTCATTAAAATACCCATTAAAAACTTTAAAAACAATTCCAACATGGCGGAAGCTCTCATTATTCCCACCCCTGCTATTAGAGTGGCAGGGAGGGTAGGGAAGAGATCTAACTTACTAGGTCCGGGGGGGGGGATTTTGGCATTCACTCGCTGACCCCGGCCTCAACCAAAAACCTGGCGGAAGAGCTCCGTCTTGCAGGCCCTGCGGAAAGCTGGTAAATCCTGCAGGGCCCGCAGCTCACCCGGGAGCTCGTTCCACCAGGTAGGGGCCAGGACCGAAAAGGCCCTGGCCCTGGTCGAGGCCAGGCGCGCTTCTCTAGGGCCAGGAACGATCAGGAGATTCTCCCCCGCTGAGCGTAAAGCCCTGCAGGGGATATAGGGCGGTAGGCGGTCCCTCAGGTATGTGGGTCCCAACCCGCGTATAGCCTTAAAGGTCAAAACCAGAACCTTGAACCTGATCCGGGCAGCAATTGGCAACCAATGCAGCGGCCTCAGCACAGGCTGGATATGGGCCCTCCAAGGTGTACCAGTGAGGACCCGAGCAGCTGCGTTTTGCACTAGCTGGAGTTTCCGGATCAGAGACAAGGGTAGGCCGGCATAGAGCGAGTTACAGAAATCTATTCTGGAGGTGACTGTCGCATGGATCACTGTAGCCAAGTGGTCAGGGGACAGGTAGGGCGCTAGTAGTCGGGTCTGGCGAAGATAGAAAAACGCCTGGCCCGCTACTCTCTTGACCTAAGCCTCCATAGTCAGGGAGGTATCGATGGTCACCCCCAGATTCCTGGCCTGGGGCGCGATAGTAAGTTGCGTTCCTGCCAGGGTGGGTAAGCGTGCTGCCTGGTCCTGCCCTCTGCCTCCCAGCCACAGGACTTCCGTCTTGGAGGGGATGAGTTTCAGGCGACTCTGCTCGAACCATTCAGTCACTGCTTCCAAACATCTGGCGAATGGTTCCGGGGGGGAGTCTGGGTGGCCGTCCATGAGGAGATAGAGCTGGGTGTCATCAGCGTACTGGTGGCAATCCAGCCCAAAACTCCGTACCAGTTGGGCCAGAGGGCGCATAAAGATGTTGAATAACGTGGGGGAGAGGACCGTGCCCTGCGGTACCCCACAGGGGAGTCTGTAGGGACGCGAGAACTCTTCCCCCACTGCAACCCTCTGGGTCCAGTTCTGGAGAAAGGAGCGTATCCAGCGCAAGTCTGTGCTCCGTATCCCCGTGCCAGCAAGGCGATGGATCAGAAGGTCGTGATCCACGATGTCAAAGGCCGCCGATAGGTCCAAAAGGACCAACACGGCCGACCCACCTCTGTCCAGCTGGCAACGGAGATCATCCAAAAGGGCAACCAACACCATCTCCACCCCGTGGCCAGGACGGAAGCCCGACTGATATGTATCGAGTGCCGAAGTTTCCTCCAAGAATGCCGAGAGCTGGTCGGCCGCAGCCCTCTCCACCACCTTGCCCAGGAACGCCAGATGCGATACTGGGCGGTAGTTGGCAGGGTCCTGCGGGTCCAGCGTTGATTTTTTTAGGAGAGGGCGAACCACTGCCCCCTTTAGCTGCTCAGGAAACTCCCCCGAACTTAGGGAGGAGTTGATGATGTCTCTGAGCTGGCCTCCTATCCCCTGGCCGCCTCCCTTGAGGAGCCAGGAAGGGCAGGGATCAAGGGGGCAGGTGGTCGCCCTGACCGAGCTCAGCAACTTGTCCACTTCGGGAAGAGAGAGCCGCCTAAAGCCACCAAACCTCACTATCAAAGGCGGCCAACAGGTCTCCAGTTCATTTACTGTATTAATTGTGGCGGGAAGGTCACGACGGAGTGACAAGACTTTATCCGCAAAATGGCTCGCAAATGCCTCGCAGCCGAGTGCCAATTGTCTAGTATTTTGGCGCCCCTCAAGGGCGTTGAGTGATCTAACTACCCTGAATAATTAGGCCGGGCGAGAGCTTGCGGACGCGATTTCCGTGGCAAAAAACTGTCGTTTAGCCACTTTCACCGCCATCTCATATGCCCTCATAAGTGTGCGATAAGATGTTCTTGTAACCTCGTCACGAGACTTCTGCCACACTCGCTCCAGTCGTCTCACTTCCCTTTTCTTCTCCCGGAGCACCCCCGTGTACCAGGGGGCCCGTTTGAGTCGAGGGCCGAGAGGATGTTTAGGGGCGATCTCATTTATGGCAGCCGTCAGGCGGGACTGCCAGTCCTCCACCATGGCCACTAGTGAGTCGCCAGGAGGCATCGGGTCCCGCAGAGCATTCTGGAATCCAATCGGATCCATAAGTCTCCGCGGGCGGACTAAAATCCGCCCGCCGCCCAACTGGGGAGGGGGTGGTATCCTGAGCCGATCCCGCAGGGCGTAGTGGTCTGACCACGGCACAGCCAAGGCTGCATCCAGAACCACCTCTATCCCAGCACCAAAAACCAGATCGAGTGTGTGGCCGGCGTGATGGGTAGGGCCGGTAACAAATTGCGAGAGCCCCAGCATTGCCATGGAAGACACCAGGTCTCCGCCAAGTCCTGAGGACGGCGCGTCCGCATGAACATTGAAGTCACCCAGCATTAAAAGCCTGGGAAACTGCAGCGCCCAGGCGGCCGCCGCCTCCAGCAGGTGAGGCAGGGCATCTGGCTGGGCGTTGGGCGGACGATATACCAGCCAGATGCCTGCGCCCCATCCAATACCGACACACTCCACTCCCCTGATTTCCGGCCCCGGGAGAGCCCTGTAGGCGAAAGCCTCCCAGACCAGGATTGCCCCCCCTCCCCTCTTGTGGATCCGAGATTGGTTGAGGACTGAGTAGCCTGGGGGTGCCAGATCTCTCAAGGCCACCAACTCTCCTTCCTTCACCCAGGTCTCAGTCAGGCACGCAAGGTCCGCCTTCAAATCCGCTAAGAAGTGCTGCAGAGTTGCAACCTTGTTCTTAATTGACCTTGCGTTGCACAAGACCAATGTCGGACCCTTTTCTCCCCTAGCCTCCACCCTCACATCTCTGGGGATGGGACGGAGGTTAGAAGGGAATCGAGCGCACCCAGAGGGCCGGCCGTGTCTCCACGGCCGGGCCCTAAACGGGACACCAGCACTCCCAACCCTTCTCTTGTCCAACCTCCTCCCCCAGCCATAACGCCCTTGGCCCATGATCGTTGGGATCCTGGCCCCAGTTTGGGCCCCCCCCCAGGGAACAGCTCCCCATCCATAGCCCCACTCTCCGCTCCCCAAGAGAGGATCCTACTACTCCTAAGCTAGCTTCTCCTTCCCTAGCTGCACTCCACCCACCCTAACCCACCCGGCCCACTCTAATCTAGTCCCTCCCAACCTACGCCCCTCACCCACCTACCCTAGCAGCTAGTGAGGTGGGTTTAGCCACCCAGCAAGATCTCGCCTGAAACAGGGGTTCTCTCTGCCTGGTGGGTCAACCTCCCCAACTCAGCTGAGCCTAATTCTATCCCTCATCCTCTCTCATTGACGACCCCCCAATCACCCCCCTCTGCCCAGCAGAGAACTGTTGCCAGAAGGCCAGTCAGAACAATACAACAGTAATAAAAGGGAGTAAAAAAGGAGACAGGTTCAGTGCTGTTTCTGTCGTGGCTACCAGATGGAATTTAAGAGGCAAGAGCCAGAATTAATTCTGGGCGATATTCCGATTGGCTCTACGTGGCAGTCAGAGACCTGGTCTCAGCTCCCTCAGTCTCGTTCCAGCTCTTAAAGGAGAAGCAACAAGGCTTCTCTGTCCTCCAGGCTATACTTCCACCGGTGAGAGCTCCTTGGTTGCCCCGCAGGCGTGAGTGGGTCAGAATGCCGCCTCGGGCCTCCCTCCCCTCGCCTGCTGGAACCTCCTGCGGGCTCCCTGGTTGTCTCCCGGCTCCTGCAACCAGCTCCGGGACTCCAGCCGCTCTCAGGCTGCTTTCAGGCCGCTCTCCTCCACCGCCGCTGCCACAGTTCGTCGCCGCGTCCGCACAAGGGGGCCAGGTCAACTCCGAGGCCAGGTAGGGAGCAGGTCTTCTCACCAGTGGGCTTGTGGTTTCCTCACGCCGTTTTTTCTGCCCGTTCAGCCACAACTTTGTCGGGGGGCGCGCTGGGGGACTCTCGGGAATGGCAGAGAGTGTGTGATCCACAGGAGGGGGGGGAGAGCGAAGGTCTTCCACGGGGACCTCTATCCCGACAACCCCAGTCCTGGCTCGGCCCAACTTGCCCTGCAGCTCCCTTCCTCTGAGCCATTGAATGGAGCTATTGATTTCATTTTTAGGTTTTCATTGCCCTTGCTAATAAATGCATAGCTGTTTAAATATGTTCTTTTACACTAATGTTAAGATGTGTTAACAATGAGCATGGCAAGCAACAGTGAGTACTGAGGCCTCTGGTCCAATGAGCCTTGAGTTTTTCACTTATTAATAATGGTGACTGCCATTTGCTGAGTGCATACATTGGATTACCTCATGCTGACAATACATCACACAGGCATTTATCATAGGACCTGCAAGGCATTTTTAGAAAGATAACAGCACTGCCAGCACTTGAATAGGATTGTGATGTGAAGAGCTCCAAAATAAGGAACACTAAGATCATATGAAAATGACTGTTCTATGTCAGAATATTAACTGTACTAGCTTCAAAGCCCGTTCATAAGAACGGGCCTTGAAAAAGGGTCCCCTTCCCTGGCCCCCGGGCAGGCAGCTGAAGGTGGCTTTGGGCCACAGCTCGCAGCCGGATCAAGTGGGGTGGGCGGGGGCTGGCCAGCTTGTTAGCAGGGCCGGGACAGAGCTCCTTAGCAGGAAGTCAGCAGGCCCGGCCTAGCAGCCTGGGAGGCCCTCGTTAGCAGGGTCAGCCTAGCAGGGCGGGAGGCTTTCATTAGCAGGCCTTGCTTAGCAGACCAAGAGGTCCTCGTTAGCAGGCCCTCCAACAAAACCCTTTGGCTAGGGCCCTCTACTCTTACCAGCTGCTGGCTCCAGGCACTGAAGTGCATCTGAGAGCAAAGAGGCTAGAGTCCAGGGATGGAGGGCAGGAGCTGCAGGGGCTGGGTGCATTTATTGGTTGACATGAAGTAGAAGAAGAAGAAAGCGAGTTGGTTCTTATATGCCGCTTTTCCCTACCCGAAGGAGGCTCAAAGCGGCTTGTAGTCACCTTCCCATTCCTCTCCCCACAACAGACACCTTGTGAGGTGGGTGAGGCTGAGAGAGCGCTGATATCACTGCCAGGTCAGAACAGTTTTATCAGTGCCGTGGCGAGCTCAAGGTCACTCAGCTGGTTGCATGTGGGGGAGTGCAGAATCGAACCTGGCATGCCAGATTAGAAGTCCGCACTCCTAACCACTACACCAAACTGGCCATATATGGTCATGTTGACCTGTCTCCCTCGCCATGGCCAATGATGGGCCTGGAGTGGGTGGAAACCGTTAGGGCCCCAGGTGGGCATATACACAGCTATGCTTCCAACCATATTCTGTATGATTGTGCCACTTATGAGGCTTTGCAAAGCCTGAAGAATGTTTCAAGGGTTTCTCAATGGTAAAAAAGTTGAGAAAGGTTGGACTAGAATCTAGGAGAAACAGATTCTACTCTGATATGTAAAATTGTTCGGAGGCCTTGTGCTAGTGACACAGTCACCACCTAAACAACCTCTCAGGGTAGTTGTGAGGATAAAATTGAGGATAAGATTGACCTAAGCCACTTGGATTCCCCCCTGAGAATAAAGTATTATATATACACACAAACACACTATATACATAAGAGGATTTGTGTTTTTAAGTTATTCAACAAAATTGCTTTGCTACTTACATACAATATAATTAAAACTCTCAGTGCATGTACACATCTCAGGAGAATTAAGTTCAGAGCTCTGAAGTAGTAGAATGGACTGCTCCACATCAGGCTGGAGGTGATAAAATCTAGTTTTGGATCAGTGACTAAAGTTGTTTGTAAACGTAATACAATTATAAGATTTATCCTGCAAAAACAATTATAGCATGGACAGAAGGTCATTCATTATGCTGAACAGCAGACAACTTCCCTCTGTATACATTACACCAGTGATCCCCAACCCCCGGCCCGGAGACCAGTACCGGTCCGTGGATCAGTCGGTACCAGGCTGCGGCTCCTCCTCATCCTCGTCCTCCTCCCTGGCTGCTGATTCGGGGGCTGCCCTGCCACTCTGCTGCCAGCTCACCTTTGGTGCTCTCCAGCGGCTGCCATGGCTGGGGCTCCCCCTTGGTGTGGCACTGCGCAGCTGCTCCTGGCAGTGACCCCCAGCGGGCAGCGGGAAGTCAGGGGCGCTGGCGGGAAAGCAAGTGGAGCAGGGGCTCAGGCAGCGGCGATGTCCCTCGCCAAAAGACTACCCCCTCGGGCCTCAGTAAAACTGTCAAGTGTTGACCAGTCCCTGATGATAAAAAGGTTGGGGACCACTGCATTAGACTATATCTCTCCTATTGCCCAATGAGGAGCTTAAGAGATGAAAACCATGCTGACATGCTGGGCACTCAGAGGCTCCATCTGTAGCACCCACAAAAATTACACCATGAGAAGATTTAGTTACATAATTATTTGCGTGAAGTGCATACCAATGATGAAAATAAAAAAAAATATTGAGAAGTGTTTCATCTATATTCTATAGATCAGTGGTCCCCAACCCCTGGTCCGGAGACCGTTACCGGTCTATTGATCAGTCAGTACCGGGCTGCAGCTCCTCCCCAGCTGCCCTGGGGACCACTGCTAGAGATGATTTAGGATTGCTACTTAACAGTTCAAAGATATTTGCTTAAGGAATGAATGAAACAATCAGCAAGTGTATCTGTGTTATTACTTCGTAGGTAAAAAGAATAGATGTTATATATCACAAGTTAATTAAATTTTTGCTATTTTGTATTCCCTTGCTTTCTCAAATACTTAGATCATCACTAAACAACATAATTTGCTAATTAAAATCAAAGCCAATTATGTTGAACCACTGATTGCCTGAAATAAATACCTCTTACTTTCCCACAAAAACTAATTTAATATGCCAAATATTGTCTTTTTAAGTAATTAACAAATCAGCAAAATATAAGGCAATATTTTTTCATGTTAAAATTAATTTCATCCCAATAAAAGATGCTGCCTATGAGTTGGCTTGGCTGTCTTAAACACAGTTGCAATGAAAATTGAGTCTAGAGATATCAAAAGCTCCCCAAAGATATCAACACCCAATTTGCATACTAGCTCATGTTACAGATCACACATATATATATCCAGCATATATGTATACACATCTGTTTCTAACAGTGCAAATATACAATGTAAGTGGATGGTACATGTATTCACTGTAAATTGTGAACAGGGCTAGTAAGGCTACATTGAAACAAGCACTATTTAGACAATTTAGACAATAACCCACAAACATAGGAAGACTGCAATATTCTTTATTGATAAGAGTTAAAAAAGCTCCCAATGTAATATTTCCCCTCTTTCTCATGTCCCTTCAGCAATGCTTGCTCCAGCAATTATGGCCTTGCAGCCTACCCCAACTGCATCCCAACCAACCCAGTCTGAGAGCTAGGAGGGAGAAGAGCTGGCGGGCATGCCTGAGAAGGGGCCATCCTCATCTCATGCAGCCAGAGGTTTATAGTAGCCAACTTTTAATGCTAGGGCAACATGGGCAACCGTGGCACTGCCAACATTTTTTAAGTAATTAACAAATCAGCAAAATATAAGGCAATATTTTTTCATGTATCACATTTTTTCATGTATCTGTAGCATGTTTTTGACTTCCCCCTTTTAAACCTCTATTCCAGTAGAAACCTAAGTGGCCCGGCTGCAGCAACTTGTGGCTGCCCTGGAGAAGCATCTTGAATATTTGGGGTACTTGTGGATTGTAAGCTAAATATGAGCAGGCAGTGTGATGCAGCGGTAAAAAAGGCGAATGCCATTTTGGGCTGTATCAACAGGGACATCACAGCAAAATTACAAGATGCCATAGTCCCATTGTATACGGCAGTGGTCCCCAACCTGCGGGCCGCAGCCCGGTGCCGGGCTGCGAAGGCCATGGCGCCGGGCCGCGGCTTCCTCTCCCCGCCCCCCCCTGCAATAAAAAACTTCCCAGGCCGCAAGCTTGCGGCCTGGGAAGCTTCTTACTGCAGGAGGGCGGGGAGAGGGAATCAGGGCCGGGCCGCGCATCGCAGGCGTGGCCCGTGCGGCCGTGGGCGCGGCCCGAAGCGCGGGCGTGGTCCGCGGGCGTGGCCCGCTGAGCGGGCGTGGTCCGCGCGGGCGCGGCCCGATGCCCTGCCGGTCCTCAGCCTCAGAAAGGTTGGGAACCACTGGTATACGGCACTGGTCAGACCACACCTGGTGTACTGTGTGCAGTTCTGGAGGCCTCACTTCAAGAAGGACGTAGATAAAATTGAAAGAGTACAGAGGAGAGCAACGAGGATAATCTGGGGCCAAGGGACCAAGCCCTATGAAGATAGGTTGAGGGACTTGGGAATGTTCAGCCTGGAGAAAAGGAGGTTGAGAGGGGACATGATAGCCCTCTTTAAGTATTTGAAAGGTTGTCACTTGGAGGAGGACAGGATGCTGTTCCCGTTGGCTGCAGAGGAAAGGATGTGCAGTAATAGGTTTAAACTACAAGTACAACGATATAGGCTAGATATCAGGAAAAAATATTTCACAGTCAGAGTAGTTCAGCAGTGGAATAGGCTGCCTAAGGAGGTGGTGAACTCCCCCTCACTGGCAGTCTTCAAGCAAAGGTTGGATACACACTTTTCTTGGATGCTTTAGGATGCTTAGGGCTGATCCTGCGTTGAGCAGGGGGTTGGACTAGATGGCCTGTATGGCCCCTTCCAACTCTATGATTCTATGAATCTATGAAGGACTGGAGGCCTGGAAGAAGAAGGCAGGTGGGGTCCTTAGAAGGCCTCATTAGGAAACGGGGAGAGGGGTGCTAGCCAAGCAGAAGCAAGGGAGGAGGGAGGGGGTGGTGGAGAGGGGGTTTAGATAGTTACTAGTTGTGTTTTCAGTAGTTCCTATAATTGTTTGTTGTTGTGTGTTGTGGTTGTTGGGGGAGGTGGGGGGAGGGAGGGCTTGTGGTTTCGCTGTTGTTAAATTAAAGTTCCTAAAATAAAATAGTTTGTTATTTATAAGCTGGATCATTCCTTGTTTTCTTTAATCCCCCTGTAACAGCAGACCCTCCAACACCACCACCCACACACTGCTACAATCCTGGCCACAAGACTTGCTGTACGACAAAAATATTTGGTTAGTTCCCCACATTAAAAGACATCTCTTGGTATGGCAAAGAGGCAAGAAGAGCATGGCAGTCACATTTTTAACAAGAAAAGGGTTTTATTGGTAGGACAACAGGAAGTGGAGGAATGGGAAGAGGTCTAAGACAGTGTGTAGGGCTTCCTGGGTCTTATTACTCTTCTCCTCCTCACTCTCCTCATAGTCGGGGTTCCCAAGCTTGTTCCAGGTATGCTGGGGTGCATGGTGGTCGTGTTGGGGAGGGTTGGGGGACGGCTGGCTGTGGTGGGTTGGCACGCTCCCTGGCCTCCCTTGCTTCCATGACTGCCACTACCGTCTCTACCAGGTCCCCAGTTCTGTTGGTGGACTCAACTGTGCTGCACAGAATTGCATTGCTGTTCTGAATGTTTTCCCAGAAAACTTCCACCTCTCTGTTAGGAATGGCGTTAGTTTCACTAATTCACTTACACGTTAAATTACTCATTTTTATTTATTATGTTTATTTATGGATTAGTTTGTTTGCTTGGTGCTTCTCTGTAGACTCCATCTCAAAGTGTATTTCACTGATTGACTCCCATGATCAGTGTAGGATAGAAGGAAGTCACTCACTAAGTTGTACAGATTCAATGAGCAGTGATCAGGTAACAGGAAATCTTCCTGTTCAAAGGAACTGTGTTGGAAAAAAACAGTAGTTCCCCTTGTCTAAAATTACATGTAGATAGTGAAACTATCCGGAGCACTCCTAGTTATAGTTATAGGATTTTCAGGTAAAGGAAATAAATGGAATCTTTCCATTCACAAAACCTTACAGTATTACATTCATGACAGAAGAATATTAATGCTTACAGCAGTGAAAGGTCATATTCAGTGTGATGCTGTTTGCATAGCTGCTTCTCTGGCGTTGTTGTTAGGTGCAAAGTCGTGTCCGACCCATCGCGACCCCATGATCCTCCAGGCCTTCCTGTCCTCTACCATTCCCCGGAGTCCATTTAAGTTTGCCCCGACTGCTTCAGTGTCCCCTTCTTCTTTTGCCCACAATCGCTCCCAGCATTAAGCTCTTCTCCAAGGAGTCCTTCCTTCTCATGAGGTGGTCAAAAGTATTTCAGTTTCATCTTCAGAATCTGGCCTTCTAAGGAGTAGTCCGGGCTGATCTCCTCTAGGACCGACTGGTTTGTTTGCCTTGCAGTCCAAGGGACTTGCAAAAATCTTCTCCAGCGTCAGAGTTCAAAAGCCTGAATTCTTTGACGCTCGGCCTTCCTTATGGTTCAACTTTCACAGCCATACATTGCAACTGGGAATACCATAGTCTTACTAAATGTACTTTTGTTGTCAGGGTGATGTCTCTGCTTTTTAGGATGCTGTCTAGATTTGCCATAGCTTTCCTCCCCAGGAGCAAGCGTCTTTTAATTTCTTTGTTGCAGTCCCCATCTGCAGTGATCTTGGAGCCCAGGAAAATAAAATCTGTCACCATCTCCATTTCTTCCCCATCTATTTGCCAGGAATTGAGAGGGCTGGATACCATGATCTTCTTTTTCTTGATGTTGAGTTTCAAGCCAACTTTTGCACTCTCCTCCTTCACCCTCATCAATAGGCTCTTTAGTTCTTCTTCACTTTCTGCCATTAGAGTGGTATCATCTACATATCTGAGGTTGTTGATATTTCTTCCTGCAATCTTGATCCCAATTTGTGACTCCTCTAACCCCACCTTTCTCATGATGTGCTCCGCATACAAGTGAAATAGGCAAGGTGACAGTATACAGCCTTGCCAAACTCCTTTCTCAATTTTCAACCAATCAGTGATTCCATGCTCAGTTCTCACTGTTGCTTCTTGACTTGCATATAGGTTTCTCAAGAGACAAATAAGATATTCCCATCTCTTTAAGAACTTGCCACAATTTGTTGTGTTCCACACAATCAAAGGCTTTAGCATAGTCAATGAAGCAGAAGTAGAGGTTCTTCTGGAACTCCCTAGCTTTCTCCATGATCCAGCGTATGTTGGCAATTTAATCTCTAGTTCCTCTGCCTCTTTGAAATCCTGCCTGTACTTCTGGAAGTTCTCGGTCCACATATTGCTGGAGCCTAGCTTGTAGGATTTTGAGCATAACTTTGCTAGCATGAGAAATGAGTGCAATGGTGCGGTAGTTTGAACATTCTTTGGCATTGCCCTTCTTTGGGATTGGAATGGAAACTGACATTTTCCAATCCTGTGGCCATTGTTGAGTTTTCCAAATTTGATGGCATATTGAGTGTAGCACTTTTACTGCATTGTCTTTTAAGATTTTGAATAGTTCAACTGGAATGCTGTCACCACCACTAGCATTATTGTTGCTCAGACTTCCTAAGGCCCATTTGACTTCATATTCCAGAATGTCTGGCTCCAGGTCAGTAACTACCCCATCGTGGTTATCAGGGATGTTAAGCTTGCTCTTGTATAGTTCCTCCGTATAATTTTGCCACCTTTTCTTAATATCTTCTGCTTCTGTGAGGTCCCTACCATTTTGTTCCCTTATCATACCCATCTTTGCATGAAACGTTCATTTCATATCTCCAATTTTCTTGAAAAAATCTCTGGTCCTCCCTATTCTATTGTTTTCTTCAATTTGTTTGTACTGTTCATTTAAGAAGGCATTCTTATCTCTTCTAGCTTTTCTCTGGAATTCTGCATTCAATTAGATGTATCTTTCTTCCCCCCCTTCAAGGATCGCTGCCTTGTTGTGGCAAGGGGGCTTGCGTAGTTCAGTGAAGCTATGAGCTATACCGTGCAGGGCCACCCAAGACGGACAGGTCATAGCTGAGAGCTCTGACAAAAGGTGATCCACTGGAGAAGGAAATGGCAAACCACTCCAGTATCTTTGCCGTGAAAACTCTATGGACAGTTCCAATAGGCATAACGATATGACGCTGGAAGATGAGCCCCTCAGGTCGGAAGGTGTCCAATATGCTTCTGGGGATGAGCAGACGGCTAGTACGAGTAGCGCCAGAATGAATGAAGCGACTGGGCCAAAGCCGAAAGGACGCTCAGTTGTGGAAGTAACTGGTGGCGAAAAGACAGTCCGATGCTGTAAAGATTTTTATTCCATAGGAACCTGGAACGTCAGATCCATGAATCAAGGTAAGCTGGACGTGGTCAAACAAGAAATGACAAGACTGAACATCGACATTTTAGGAATCAGTGAACTAAAATGGACAGGAATGGGTGAATTTAATTCAGATGACCATCAGGTATACTACTGTGGACAAGAATCTCGCAGAAGAAATGGAGTAGCCTTCATAATCAATAAGAGAGTAGGAAAAGCAGTATTGGGATACAATCCCCAAAATGACAGAATGATCTCAGTTCGAATCCAAGGCAAACCATTCAACATCACAGTGATCCAGGTCTATGCCCCAACCACTGCTGCTGAAGAGGATGAAGTTGATCAGTTCTATGAAGCCCTACAACACCTTCTAGAAGCAACGCCAAAAAATGATGTTCTTATCATCATG
Organism: Paroedura picta; assembly: GCF_049243985.1. Taxonomy (NCBI): domain Eukaryota; kingdom Metazoa; phylum Chordata; class Lepidosauria; order Squamata; family Gekkonidae; genus Paroedura; species Paroedura picta. The sequence continues at coordinate 97,398,206 of NC_135371.1, forward strand.
GGGGATTGGAATGCTAAAGTAGGAAGCCAAAAGATAACCGGGATAACAGGCAAGTTTGGCCTTGGAGTACAAAATGAAGCAGGGCACAGGCTGGTAGAATTTTGTCAAGAGAATACAATGGTCATAGCAAACACTCTTTTCCAACAACCCAAGAGACGACTCTACACATGGACATCACCAGACGGTCAACACAGAAATCAGATTGACTATGTGCTCTGCAGCCAAAGATGGAAAAGTTCTATCCAGTCAATAAAAACAAGACCAGGAGCTGATTGTGGCTCAGATCATGAGCTTCTTGTTGCAAAATTTAGGCTTAAATTGAAGAAAGTAGGGAAAAGCACTAGGCCACTCAGTTATGAACTAAATCATATCCCCGACGAATACACAGTAGAGGTGACAAATAGATTTAAGGAATTAGATCTGATAGACAGAGTGCCTGAAGAACTATGGACGGAGGTTCGCAACATTGTACAAGAGGTAGCAACTAAAACCATCCCAAAGAAAAAGAAATGCAAGAAATCAAAATGGCTGTCTGAGGAAGCTTTACAAATAGCTAAGGAGAGAAGGGAAGTGAAAGGCAAGGGAGAAAGAGAAAGATACACCCAATTGAATGCAGAATTCCAGAGAAAAGCTAGAAGAGATAAGAATGCCTTCTTAAATGAACAGTGCAAACAAATAGAAGAAAACAATAGAATGGGGAGGACCAGAGATCTTTTCAAGAAAATTGGAGATATGAAGAGAACGTTTCATGCAAAGTTGGGTATGATAAGGGACCAAAATGGTAGGGACCTCACAGAAGCAGAAGAGATTAAACAAAGGTGGCAAAATTATACAGAACAACTATACAAGAGCGAGCTTAACATCCCTGATGACCACAGTGGGGTAGTTACTGACCTGGAGCCAGACATCCTGGAATGTGAAGTCAAATGGGCCTTAGGAAGTCTGAGCAACAATAAAGCTAGTGGTGGTGACAGCATTCCAGTTGAACTATTCAAAATCTTAAAGGACGATGCAGTAAAAGTGCTACACTCAATATGCCAGCAAATTTGGAAAACTCAACAATGGCCACAGGATTGGAAAAGGTCAGTTTACATTCCAATCCCAAAGAAGGGCAATGCCAAAGAATGTTCAAACTACCGCACCATTGCACTAATTTCTCATGCTAGCAAAGTTATGCTCAAAATCCTACAAGCTAGGCTCCAGCAATATGTGGACCGAGAACTTCCAGAAGTACAGGCAGGATTTCGAAGAGGCAGAGGAACTAGAGATCAAATTGCCAACATACGCTGGATCATGGAGAAAGCTAGGGAGTACCAGAAGAACGTCTACTTCTGCTTCATTGACTATGCTAAAGCCTTTGATTGTGTGGAGCACAACAAATTGTGGCAAGTTCTTAAAGAGATGGGAATACCAGAGCATCTTATTTGTCTCTTGAGAAATTTATATGCAGGTCAAGAAGCAACAGTGAGAACTGAACATGGAATCACTGACTGGTTCAAAATTGAGAAAGGAGTTCGGCAAGGCTGTATACTGTCGCCTTGCCTATTTAACTTGTATGCAGAGCACATCATGAGAAATGCGGGATTAGAGGAGTCACCAATTGGGATCAAGATTGCAGGGAGAAATATCAACAACCTCAGATATGTAGATGATACCACTCTAATGGCAGAAAGTGAAGAAGAACTAAAGAGCCTATTGATGAGGGTGAAGGAGGAGAGTGCAAAAGTTGGCTTGAAACTCAACATCAAGAAAACAAAGATCATGGCATCCGGCCCTCTCAATTCCTGGCAAATAGATGGGGAAGAAATGGAGATAGTGACAGATTTTATTTTCCTGGGCTCCAAGATCACTGCAGATGGGGACTGCAGCAAAGAAATTAAAAGACGCTTGCTCCTGGGGAGGAAAGCTATGGCAAATCTAGACAGCATCCTAAAAAGCAGAGACATCACCCTGCCAACAAAAGTGCGTTTAGTCAAGGCTATGGTCTTCCCAGTTGCAATGTATGGCTGCGAAAGTTGGACCATAAGGAAGGCCGAGCGTGAAAGAATTGAGGCTTTTGAACTCTGGTGCTGGAGAAGACTCTTGCGAGTCCCTTGGACTGCAAGGCGAACAAACCGGTCAGTCCTAGAGGAGATCAACCCTGACTGCTCTTTAGAAGGCCAGATCCTGAAGATGAAACTCAAATACTTTGGCCACCTCATGAGAAGGAAGGACTCCCTGGAGAAGAGCCTAATGCTGGGAGCGATCGAGGGCAAAAGAAGAAGGGGACGACAGAGAATGAGGTGGCTGGATGGAATCACTGAAGCAGTAGGTGCAAACTTAAATGGACTCCGGGGAATGGTAGAGGATCATTGTCCATGGGGTCGCGATGGGTCGGACACGACTTCGCACATAACAACAACATCTTTCTTCCTTGCCTTTCACTTCCCTTCTCTCCTTAGCTATTTGTAAAGCTTCCTCAGACAGCCATTATGATTTCTTGCATTTCTTTTTCTTTGGGATGGTTTTAGTTGCTACCTCTTGTACAATGTTGCGAACCTCCGTCCATAGTTCTTCAGGCACTCTGTCTATCAGATCTAATTCCTTAAATCTATTTGTCACGTATACTGTATATTCATCGGGGATATGATTTAGTTCATACCTCAATGGCCTAATGCTTTTCTCTACTTTCTTCAATTTAAGCCTAAATTTTGCAACAAGAAGCTGATGATCTGAACCACAATCAGCTTCTGGTCTTGTTTTTACTGACTGTATAGAACTTCTCCATCTTTGGCTGCAGAGCACATAGTCAATCCGATTTCTATATTGACTGTCTGGTGATGTCCATGTATAGAGTCGTCTCTTGGGTTGTTGGAAAAGAGTGTTTGCTATGACCATTGTATTCTCTTGACAAAATTCTACCAGCCTGTGCCCTGCTTCATTTTGTACACCAAGGCCAAACTTGTTATCCCGCTAATGTTTTGGGTTCCTACTTTAGCATTTCAATCCCCCATGATGATAAGTACATCATTTTTTGGCATTGCTTCTAGAACGTGTTGTAGGGCTTTATAAACTTGTCAACATCCTCTTCAGCAGCAGTGGTTGGGGCATAGACCTGGATTACTGTGATGTTGAATGGTTTGCCTTGGATTCGAACTGAGATCATTCTGTCATTTTGGGGATTGCATCCCAAGACTGCTTTTCCTATTCTCTTATTGATTTTGAAGACTACTCCATTTCTTCTGTGAGATTCTTGTCCACAGTAGTATACCTGATGGTCATCTGAATTAAATTCACCCATTCCTGTCCATTTTAGTTCACTGATTCCTAAAATGTCGATGTTCAGTCTTGTCATCTCTTGTTTAACCACGTCCAGCTTGCCTTGATTCATGGCTCTGACGTTCCAGGTTCCTATGGAATAAAAATCTTTACAGCATCGGACTGTCTTTTCACCTCCATTTACCTCCACAACTGAGCGTCCTTTCGGCTTTGGCCCAGTCGCTTCATTCATTCTGACGCTACTCGTACTAGCCGTCTGCTCATCCCCAGTAGCATATTGGACACCTTCCAACCTGAGGGGCTCATCTTCCGGCGTCATATCATTTCGCCTTTTGAACTTGTCCATTGGGTTTTCATGGCAAAGATACTGGAGTAGTTTGCCATTTCTTTCTAAGCACTGAATCTCTTACCAATATGCTGTCAAAACTTATAAGGGTGTCTCTTGGTTGATTCTTCTGGACAACTTCAAATTTGTCTTTAGCTGAATCTCTCCAGTCCTTCAGCTCCATCACATCATGTTGTGATTACTAAACTTTCACATGAGTTTCTTCTACTTGCTTGGCATTATCGTCTACAGATTTTTTGAGATCATCAATTTTGGATGATAACAATTTCTTCGAATCTGTCACTTGTTTCTTGACTTCTCCAATTTGTTTGGTAAGTGCTTCAACTAAGCCCTGGAGTTCTTTAGTATGCTTACACAAGACTTGCATAATCTGTGAAACATCTATTTGTTCATCATCTTCTTCAATCTCCTCTCCAACTTTTTTGTTGCTGCTGCAGTTTTTTTTTTTTGCAAGACATATCTTTCTTTTTCCTCCAAGAAGCTACTAAGTCTGCCAATTTCTTTCATTTCAGAGATTTTACAAATGGTCTTAACTTTGCAGACATGAGCTTATGCACTTCATTTATAAAACTGAATCAGTTTTACCATAAAATTGATTTGTTACACCCTTATAAAAACTCAGCTATCATTTAAAATCTTATATTACTACAGCATAGATCAATTAGTAAATTACCTTTTCAGAGTTTCAAATCAGTTTGGCTTAAATATTCTCTATAAATAACCACCTATATCTTGCTGCCTAATTAATTAAAGAATGCTCCCTGTAATAATGATATGCAAGCTTTTATAAAAGTTATAAACAATGATAATATAGCAACCAAGAATAGAAACTGCTGGAAGAGTGCTCAGGGAAAATCTTAACCTTATATGATCATAGTGTGTACTATCTACTAAGCAGGACCTGTCAAATTTCCTGTCTTTAGTCTGTCTCCATGTTCTATAAGGCAGGTCATCTTTCAATTACTGTCCTATATTTTTTGCTTCTGCCTCTTCTGTCCTCTTCTTATCTAGGTCCCAAAGTGAAGACTGTGCCAATATTAATTTTTTGTAATCCAAATCCAGGTGCCCACAGTGAGTTTAGAACTGCCGGTTCAGTTTGTATTACCACACATCCTACTTCTCTTACCACAGTTTTTGAAGCTTCCTTCCTATCTTGGCCACTGAAGCTGAGCTCTATGATCTGAGTCCACTCAGCTCTGGAGTCTATGGTAATCTCCTTCTGTCTCCTAGTCTCAACACCAGAACTCGTGTGAGGGTACTATCAGTCAATTTGATCTCCATATGAATAAACAGCCGAGGTTAGCACTTTTGAAAGTATTAAAACAGCCTCCTCCAATTCAAGTTCCAGTTCAAGTTAGTTACGAAAAATGTCATGTTACCAAAGCTTGGCACTTATATCTGTCTTCTAGAATAAAGGAGGGGTGATTAAACAAAGCAAAGATGAAAAAGTTCAATCAAAGTTATTACCACAGTTTGAGATTGCACTTTACATGCTCTATGTCAGTGGTCCCCAATCTTTTTATCACCGGGGACCACTCAACGCTTGACAATTTTACTGAGGCCCAGTGGGGAGGGGGGTTAGTTTACTCCTCTACTCTCAACCACTGCCCTAGTGCTCTCTGACTCTGATCGCTATGGTAATGTTTAAACATCCCTTCAAAATAAGATACAGACACGCCACAACAATGAACATAAGGAACATTTTATTTTCATGGAGATTTTAACTCATGACAATGACAAATCAATGAGAATCCTGAGCTTGTTTCTCTGTCCACAGCCCACAGGTTGGGGATCGCTACTCTATGTAACTTCTTCCCGTGGCTTTTCACTTGTCCAGTGCCAACAGGCTGGTGATCCCTGGCCCCAAAGAAGCTTGTCTGGCCTTGGCCAGGGCCAGTGCATTTTCAGTCTTGGTCCTGGCTTGCTGGAAAGAGATCCCAAGTGAGAACAGGGTTTAGTCAGAACTCCATCAGTTTCACAGGGCCTGTAAAATGGAGCTCTTCTGCCAAGCCTTTGGTTGAGGCTACCACAGCCATTGCCTGCTATAGCACAGCAGATTTTGATGGGACTCCCCCTATGCACTCCTACTGTAACACACTGATTGATCCGAGGTCAGATGGGTGCACTTTCACTTGGGACTAATAAAACTGGAAGCCTGTTCGTTTTTATTTAGTTTGCTATTTAGTTAGCTATTTTAATGATAATTGTCCTACTGTTTATATTATATTGTATTTTTAACAATGCGGTTAGCTGCCCCGAGACGCAAGTGAGGAGTGGGATATGAATTTAATAATAAATAAGTAAATCCTCTCAAATCAGCATACCTAGTTAAAATGATCAGGTAGTAGGTGATGTGAAAGGCCTCTGCTTGAGACTCTGGAGGGTCCCTTCAGCTGGAGTAAAGAATACTGACCCTAGACCAGAGGTAGACAAACTGTGGCCCTCCAGATGTCCATGGACATATGCTGTCACTGGCAGGGGCTCCTGGGAATTGTAGTCCATGGACATCTGGAGGGCCGCAGTTTGACTACACGTGCCCTAGACAGATCAATGTTCTGATTTAGTATAAGGCAGCTTTTTATTTTCATATACTTGGACAGTATTCCTAATCTATCTTTTGCTCACATTTCCTTCACTCCAAGTTCTAGTCAGCTTCTTTTCCCTCAGACCTTACTCACAATTTCTCCTTTTTCATGTTGGGGACAATGTACAACCATAGATGGCTGGGTTCTATTTTTAGACTAGCTGTGGTTAGAAACATCTGCATATTGTAATTACTGCCATGAAGACTGTTTTAAGGTTGCTGTGCTTAAAACTGAAATTTTAGTTATCGTTGCCTCCCCCCTTTCTATCCCATGTTGTAGTTAATAATGTTGATGTTTTTCTCTCTCTTGCTTCTTTAATATCTTTCCAGCCATACCCCAGTGTACGCAGAAACTAAACCAGTATAGAGGAGGTTCATGTGAAGGGAGGTCTACACATATAGCCCATTTCCTAGCTAACGGCATATTCTTAACACCTCAGCTGACCACACGAATTAATGTGTGATTTCAGAGGTTCATAAAATTGTCACTAAGCAGTTATTAACAGACATTAAAACAGAAACATTTTTTCCAGTTGACTTTTATGTTGAATACTTCCCATAAGCTTAAAGAGTTAAACATATTGTTTCTAGCAACAGTAAAACAAATATGTAGCAGCAAAAGGGAGCCAAAACATTTTGGCAGACTGTATGCTTTGCAAGCATGCTGTTTTCTTCTTTGCTTTTTTTTTTTTTTTTTTTTTTGTAGATCACAGCAAAAAATTTGGTACTGGCCTGTCATTTAGAATGAGCTGATTGTATGACATTATCCCCACAAGTTGTTTAAACATCAAAACAAATTGAATAATTCTATAACATAGTACATAGAATACAGAGGTATATATCCCAATTCAGCTCAGGACATTTTCAATGTGTATGTTTGAAGAGAGAAATTCATTTGTGACTTTGTAGAGAATTCATTCAATCTTTTAAAATATACATATCTTATTCATTTTGTGGCTCTTAATAATTGTGAAACAGCCTTGGAGGATGGACTGTCCTGCTTCTCCAGGCACCCTGCACCCTGCTGGCTGCACCCTGATTGGCCCTGCCCCTACAGCTCCCGCCCTCCCTCACCAAGCCCTCACCCGGTGCCTCACAGACATGCCTGGCTCCACTTGTAGGGCCCCAGGTCCTTTGTGTTATTTTCTTTCCAATTTACCTATTATACAATTTGGTCAGAATGTGTCTGGTTTCCAATTCACTTCTAAATATAGGCAATCTGTTAATGGATCAATGTCTGAGTTTTAACTGGCCCCAAACCAGAATTTCAAAATGAGGAATAATGTATGCAATTCTTATTGATTCTTACTATAGAAACTTCTAGACAGTCTAGAAATGTACCTGTTAGTATAAATCCACTTTTTAGGTGATTCTTACCTATCATAAATCTAGTTCTTTAAAGGTGTGCCCTAAGCTGTCTTCCTAAGAACTCTTGAGCTATTCTTAAGTCTGATTTCCCACTAATCAAAACTTCCAAGGCTTCACCATATAGCCCTACCCTAGCTAGTGCTTCCCTTAAACTGCACAAACCAGTGCTACTACTTGCTGATACCTAATCACATACTACCTTACATTTACTTCTCCTCCGTTAAACCCTCAAATATAAATATATGCAGCTCCCTTTCCCCCTCAAAGTAACCTGTTGTTCTCCTGCCTCTTCTCTTGGATATGAGCTCTTCCTTATATTCAGACTGGCAAATCACTTTCACAAACTGTAAAATCACTCTATCACTTCCACTGCTACTTCAGCCACTGCAAGGAGACCATGCTTCCAAAAGGCGTCATGCATGTGAAGCATTCAATAAGGCTGTTTCTTACTGAGCCAGCTAGCCAGGTTCCTCCAATGATAGGTGAAACATCAAGGCTGTTGACCCCAAAACTAGCCAGTTCAAAGAAGTCTCTCAGTTGATTGCACTTAGGAACTTGGCAAACAGTCTTTTCCTCTCTCAGAGAGTGGCATTCTGGGACATAAAAAAAAATGGCAGAAAAGTACTTCTGTACTTTTCCTCAGCCATAGTTATAAAGAATTCAAAAGGCTAGCAGATTCATAATCCTGTCTGCTGAGGACACTCTTATATCTGTCCCACTAAAGTGAAAATTGCATTCACATTTGGAGCTTGAAGAAATGGCTTACAACCAGCACTATAACTTTACCAATTCTTCAGAATCAGGTCTCTTGGTTGGATAATGGGAGTCTAAGGCACAGGCTACCTTATCAGCCTATAAATGAAACTCTTCTTCAAACTTAACTCTTTCTTATCTAAATTTCCCCAAACTCATTTCTCCCTTAATTAATCTAGACTAAGGTGACCAGATTGTCCCAGGGCCATTCCGCACCAGGATCTATGTAGCAAATTGGTTGCGGAACGAAAAAATGCCATTTTAAATAGTGGAATTCGTTTTTATGCATACCTGCCTTTGCAGTGGAATCCAGTTGCGTTTCTATTGTTTCCCACAGGTTTCCATTCTCGGCAAAAATCGCTAGCCAGGAAGCGATATTGCCGAGCTTTGTCTCGCCCCTGGCCGTCAATCAAATGAGCAGCCAATGGGCGGCCATTATCATGCTCCCAAAAAGCCCCTTTCCCTTTAAGAAAGGTTTAAAAGAGACACACACATGTTGCAACGAATCTGCGTTGATTCGTTGCAACAGAGAGACCCATCTAGCTAGCAGGTGGTGTTTGAGCTGCCGTTTCATTGTTGCCACACTCCCCCCGAGTGAAAAAAAAATACCCCCCCCCGCACAGGCGCGATTTTCAGCCGAAAAATAAAGGGAAAATAAACCAGCAAATGGGGCTGTGTGTTGCTTGGTGCTTGGTGACTTTAAACAGCTCTGGGGAGGGACTGCAGCCGGGGAAGCTTCGCTGGGCAAACAAAGGCTTGCCGGTGCGTTGATCTCCACTCGCTCCGAGAAAAAAAATGGCGATCGTTTCGCCGGAAGATCAGAAGAGAGAGCCAGGGGGAGGGACTTTGCAGAAACCGCAACAATGGTAACGCACAGAACTTTCCCGCTAGCGTTGCAGATTGGTTGCAAGAGTGTAGCGCTTTCCAGAGGGTGAATCCACTTTTTGGGATTTTTGCGGATCAGTTTCAGGAGTGTTGCAGATTGTCAACAACGTTGTGCATAACAGCAAATCAGTAGTGATTTCAATTCGCAACCATTGTACAATTTTGAACGAGTGTGGAATGGCCCCCAGTTTTGGAGGGACATCTGGGGGTACCTGGCAAATTGTACTTATGTTGAAACTAAAAATATATAGTACAATACTATTTTTGCATTCTATGCATTCTATGAAACTTTTTGTTGCTCCATATAGACCAAATTTTTAATCAAGAACCTCCCCAGTCAATGGTGTCCCGTTTTACCAATGTTACAATCTGGTCACCTTACTCTAGACTCTGGGCTCCTCTGGAGAACATTCTTAAGCTTTCATTAAGATATTATCTTGTATTTAACCTCTCCAGTATCTTGTTATCTTGTATTTAACCTCTTTACAATACAGGTGGCTCTCTCTGTGTTCCTTAACCCTTTTTCTCATTAAAACACCTTCCACTGAAACATACATTTACCAACAGAGGTTCAGTATATTGTCACTCCCACTGGCAGTTAAAAGAATTTAGCTGTGCCAGTGCCTACCAATAAAAATACTTTTCCCACTCAAAAGCAAACAACTGTCTGGAGCTTTCCTTGACAGTGTGCCCCAGAAAGCATCCTAACCCTTTGTTCATGAAAACAAACTGCATATTTCCATCTTTTATAGCCCTAACATTCAACCTCAAAAAGGAATGGGATACTCAGGCATTGCTTAAAGACTGGTAATTCACTGTATTGCTTTACAATTCAGTCCAAATTCAAGACCTCTCCCTTGGCTGTCACATTGAAACAATGCATTTTCCTAGAGGGGTACATTTCAGAATAGCAGAACACTTTGCTACCACATTTTACTATCCAAAGGAGTCTCAAAGTGGCCCACAATCACCCTTTATCTCACTCTTCAGAACAGACTGGCAGGTGAGGCTGAGAAAGAAACTGCTCTGTAAGAACAGCTTCTGTGATCTGCCTGCCAGCAGGCTGGCTGCATGTGAGAAGGGAGCAGGCTCACCAGATTAGAAGCTGTTGCTTTCAATCATTACACCAAGCTCTAGTATTTATTAAGAACATTTCCGCACAGACGGTCAAATTGCGCAATGTCTCCTTCCCACAGTAATGGGATAGTAAATTGTGTCATTTCTCCCCTCTGTACTTTAAAGCCTTCCTGACGCTACATCTCGCCTTTTCCCCTCCTCACTAGCTGCGAAAAAAGCAAAAGAGAGAGCAACGCGCTCTTTAACTCACCACTCCTTGGCCTGTCAATCAGTGGAGGTAATCAATCAGCGGTTTGTTGGTCTAGGACTTTTTAAAAAATTGAAACCTACACATGGCAATGTGTATTCATTGTTATGCATATACATTGCCACAGAAGTTAAAGCCCCCCCCAAAAAGCCCAAATACAGCCGGCCAGCAGAGTGCATGGCAAGGGAGGCAGATTCCCACCCTTGTGTCAGTTCAACCTCCATTAAGTCTCTCTCTAATAGTTTTTAAATAAGTGCTTCCTTCCCTTCCTCCTCTTGTTTGTCAGACCCCCATCCTTTCTGCTCCTCTCTTCCCCCCCCACCCCAGTGGTCTGTCCACCTTCCGCTCAGCCATTCCCTTCCCGCCATGCTGCCCAAGCCTCCTCACCATCCACACCACCCGTGCTGACTTTGCGCCACCTGTGCCATCTCCGCTCTGCCCATAATGCTGCCATACTGCCCTGGAGAGACTTAATGGCAGTTGAACTGACACAGGGGTGGGAATCTGCGTCCCTCACTGGGCAGAAAATGGAGGGGGGGGAGCGGGAGCAAGGCCGGGACAAAACTGCTTATACTATCGTGCCTCTCCCCCTCCATACATTCTTTGCTCTGGTTGTTCGCTGGTTACTTGCACGTTTTAGGGTGGTAGATCCACTTTTCTGGATTTACTGCATCATATACCGGGCAGCCTCTGGATATAGGTGACATCATATAGAGGGGCCTGAATATGTCACCAAAATTTGGAGGTCTCTTGCTACATTTTGCATGTGCGGAAAGGCTCTAAAATTCCCACTTGCAATTCCCACAAGGGTATGGTGACCAGATTTTAACATTGGTAAAGCGGGACACCATTCACTGAGGGGGTTCTTGATTAAAAATTTGGTCTATGTGGAGCAACAAAAAGTTTCATAGAATGCAAAAACAGTATTGTAATATATATATTTTTAATTTCAACATAAGTACAATTTGCCAGGTACCCCCAAATGTCCCTCCAAAAGTGGGACAATCTGGTCACCTTACACAAGGGAATCATTTCTGATCCTCCCTTTCATCTTGCACATTTACTGTCATTACAATTACTAGCAAAACCCCATTTGGCAATGTCAGGATTCTCCAGGAATCAGTGAAACAGAAAACAAGGAATCTCTGAGTCCCAGACAATAAACTCTTACAATTCTTGATAACACCACTTTCTTAAAAGGCTGAAGGGAACGGAGAATGTATAAAAAGAACAGACATTAACTTTTTGAATTCAAAACTTGTTCAAACTTTAGGTAGAAAGGCATTTTGATCTTATATCTTTTTAAGTCAGCAAACAGATGAATCCATAGCTTCTGTTGCAGAGCTGACTTTTCTTCAAAAAAAGTTTTTTCCAGAAAAAATTTATCTCTGTGGCATCAACTCCTCCTTCCCAAAATGTATTGGGAGTGGGGGGGGGGGAGTTCCTTAACTAAAGTTAACCACCGAACCAATTTTTCCTCTCCACTCCTATTCAGTATTGAGTGTAAAGTTCAGGTGATTAAGTAACTGAGCAGTACATATAGCTAAAATTGGATTAAGGCAACTGGAAACCCCTATGAATAACAGCATAAAGCATAATGGAAGAGTTTACAGATGTGAAAACTGTATAACATTAGCATGTGTAGTGAGTTAAGAAACTGATTTTAGTTTGTTTCTGGAATTCCTTTTCAATAAAACAGTTACTCTGAGGTCTCCCATTGAACGTTCTGGAGATTGAAGTGTTTTCGTACAAGTTTCTCAGTTTTGTGACTCTTGATGTCAGATTTGTGTACATTTATGTATGTATATCCAGGGATCTACAACAAACCAGTATGACATAACAGTTAGGAGCAGTAACCTCTAATCTTGAGAACAAGTTTAATTCCCCACTCTTTCACAATGCAGCATGTCTGCTGTGGGGAGAGGAAGGGAAAGCCACTGTAAGCTGCTTTAAGACTCCTTCTGATAGTGAAAAGCAGAGTATAAAAACTAGCTCCTTGTCTACTTTTTCCTTTTGGGACTAAAATATCCACCTGAAGAAGTCAAGAAACAGATTAACAAAGCTAGATGGGACCCAGAGAAAATCTGGCCCCAAGAGACAATAATAGACTACCACAACAGAATACTATAGAATACTAATCCATACTGCTCACAACTCAAAAGAGTCCAGCACATCAATTGCCATGATTGCTGGCTCTCCATTGAAACCATGGGAGGGGGCATAGCCATAAGAGCACAAGACTGGACAGCCATACAAGGACCCAGCCTGGGGCAGGATGCCACCTGGATGCCATGCATTCAGTCTGGTTGGCCCCATGCCATATGGGGAGGAGTAGGGAGGGCTGAGTTAGGCCCTTCCCTTGTGGTTGTCCTCTTTTCCCCTTGGTGGCTTGTCTTTGGAGCTTCCTGCCCACCCTCCCTTGTGTTTCCTGGTAGGTGTGAGCACAAACCTGAAAAACAGGTTTGTGGGTCAAGGGGCATCACGAACATTGAACCATGAACTTACACAAACCCTCGAATTCATGGATTGGTCCAGTTCTTTAGGTTCGTTATATAGTGGGCTGTCTCCCAGTGTACTAGAGATGTGAAATTCACTTTGGGTGCCCCTGGGGGCCTCATTGTAGACATGGTTTCTGGGTATGGGCCACCCCTCTCCCCTTTGCCCCTGGGAGTTAGTCACCCACCCACCTTCCCATGTCCCACCTTTAGAGGCAGGTGGTCACCCACATGTCTCTCAAAAACTGGGTCTGATCCCCCACTCCTCCATGTGCAGGCAGCTAAGTCACCAACTTCCAGATGGAGGGCCTGGAGATCTTCAGGAATAACAACTTATCTCCAGGCACTAGTTCCTCTGGAGAGAACAGCTGGCTGCTGGGGTGGCATGGTGTGTTTGCATTTTGGGGCAGCAGAGGATTACCATTTAGAGGCTTGCACCCCGGGGGGTACTCATTGACTGTCACCTCCTGGGATTGTTCCCAGCTGGCAGGATGCACTCTCTATTGGCCAAGTAAGCACCTCGGCTGCATGGATTGGCCACTGGGAATGATGTTTCTTGGTGGTCTGCTAACTGCTGGAGGCCAGCTTTCCCCCATTCTTTTTCCCCTCCTGCTTCGGGTTGTAATAAAAACTGTCCTTCTTTGCTCCATAGACCATATCTGAGTACTCTTTATTGGCCTCCTCCATGCCCCCTCTGCTATGTAATGACAATTGTCTTTCACAAGTACTGGGAGGGGGGGGGATACTGGTATCAGAGCTTACAATAAACCCAGATGCCAACTTTGCTAATTAGTCTTTTCTGACTCTAATTAGTCTTTTCTGACAACACTCTCCCCATCTACGGTTTCTTATGTATGAAGAAGTGTGACTGCATGTGAAAGTTTATACTCAGAACAAACTTTGTTGATCTTAAAGGTGCCACTGGACTCAAACTTTGTTATCTCGAACCAACATGGCTACCCAATAGAATACAATTAACTGTTTATGTTTACAGTCACTCTGACTGTCTTCTCAATTTTATTTTGGAGTACCTCTACCAAGATCCACCCTGGTATACATAGGCTAAGGTCCTCTGTTATTCCTTTATGGAACTCTTTTCAAAGCTAATTTCCACGTTTCTGGGTCCAGTTTGGGTAACACGAATGAATTTCTAAATTCCAAATGAAACTGTCCCTCACTATTAATACTTCAATCTTGATCAGTTTATCAGCCCACATCTACTGCAAAACTGCCTCTGGGCACTGATGGTCAGATTTAATACAATGCAGAGTTATATGCTCACTCCAAGAGGAGCAACATCTGAGTGAGGGGCTGAACAAGGTGTCTATTATTTACTAGAGGATGGAAAGGGGGAAACCTGGCTTAATCTGGGATCATTGCACAGTAAACACACCTGATTTGGTTAACCATGCAGGACTTTAGAAGCTGAGGTATTCATAGTAATAGAATATAATGAAAAGGCCACCCCTTTCTTTGGAAAGCATAGCGTTCCCACCAAGATACATAATACAGCCATGTTAAGTTTCCTCACTCCTGCTACTAAATTCTATATTTTAAGCCACATGAATTGAATTTCCTGACAGTGTAATGCTATGCCAGTTTCCAGAGTACGTTTACACTGGAGAACGAAACAAAAGAAGAGCATTTTTGAAAAGGAAAGAAAAAGAACTGAGTAAGGAGAAAAATAAACAGGACAAATTTCAATGACTCTCCAAGTTAGAGCATGTAAGTTGGACTTGGGGGGGGGGAAGGGGAGGAAACCCAGTAAATGATTAATTGCTCTGAATGAAAGCCAATGGAGCTAAGGCCAAAGAAAAACAAATTTAGATATGTAAATGTTTCCCCATTCCTCTTGGATCATTTGACTAACTCACTCTGTCCCTCTGCAAGAAAAAACAAGAAACCAAAATCAAACTTATAAGTGTTGATTTGATGCCAGTGTTTGCTTTTCTTATAAATCTAAATGGGCATATGGCTTGGCAAGTGTTTTTTTTTAAATAAAAAATCACCGAAAGATTGTTCCTGACAGCCTGATATTTTAGCTTTTTGCATTCAAGTTTGCTGGGGTTCTACAGTGGACTGTGGGAGTGCCGTTTGTTTACTTTTCTCTATGGAAATGTTTTGGAGTAGAAATAGTCGGAAGGATCCAAGCAGAATTTCAAAGAGTTTCAAAGACTCATATAACACTGAAGCTGCATTCAGATGTCATTTTAATCTGACATTAAGCCAGCATGTATACAAACCCACAGTTTCTCTCTGGATGTATATGTGAATCTTGTCCCTCCCTTCTTGTACAATGAATCCTAGTTAGAAATTAACTCTGGTTACCCATGACACGTAAATGCAAGGACTTTGTTCTCTTGGATTAAGCTTTGATTCATACAGGATGAGTAGCCAGAAAGTTTCTAAATAGGATTCTCTGCTTGAGCTAGGAGAACGGAAAGAGAGAAGAGGGGTGCATTTGTGTAAACCTAGCAACAAACCTAGCTAAATTCAGTTAAAAGTGACCTCCGAATGTTGTAAAAAGAACAAAAAGAGGGAGTGAAAGGGAAGAAGGCCCTTGGTAGGCCCCATCAGCAATTACTTTGCCAACTGTCATGCAAATCACTGTCATGAGGTCTCAGCTTATTCATTTTTGAGGCAAATATATTTGTATTTAAAATATATTACTCTAAGTTCCTGGATAGCTTTAATAATTTCTCCAAGTTGCTGTACATAAGACTGAATGCCTAAAACAAGCTTCTATGAAGTGTTCTTTGCAGCACAGGTGTAGTCTTAGCTTAGATAACTGAAACTGCTGTTCATTGATTAATTAAAATATAATTTAATTTGATTGATTCAGGGTTGGTCAAGACTTAACAACTAGTGCGGAAGGCCATCTTTTGGAATTCCTTGTCCTGTTTTTTCTACATTTCTCCTACTCTGTCTGAAAACTGTTCTCCTAAGATCCTTGGGGAAATTAATTCCCATAATTCCATGACTCAGATGGACCAATAGCCACATGGGTCAGGGACTACAGGGATCCAGGGGAAGAAGAAAAAATAATCCCTCCTGTTGCTTCCATCATCACAAATCTACAGGTGAAAGTGGGAGAAGGGGCAATTTCACCCTTTTCCTCCTCTGTAACCCTAGAAAATGAGCCTCTTGTGGCGCAGAGTGGTAAGGCAGCCATCTGAACGCTTTGCCCATGAGACTGGGAGTTCAATCCCAGCAGCCGGCTCAAGGTTGACTCAGCCTTCCATCCTTCCAAGGTCAGTAAAATGAGTACCCAGCTTGCTGGGGGGTAAACGGTAATGACTGGGGAAGGCACTGGCAAAACACCCCGTATTGAGTCTGCCATGAAAATGGTAGAGGGCGTCACCCCAAGGGTCAGACATGACCCGGTGCTTGCACAGGGGATACCTTTACCTTTAACCCTAGAAATCAATTTTATCAGGAATGGAAGGAACATGACATCATTTGGATTTGCATCAACATGTGTTTTGCTTATAGTCTATATTATTAGGAAGTATTGTCATTTAAACAAAGGAAAATGGAGCATGAAAACCTGACATATTTTGTTCAAGCTCAAAAGAATAAAATTCTTCCATTTAAATAGTAACATATGGAGAATATACCTGTTTTGTTTAATTAAACAAATTGTGAGTCAGGGTAAAAAGACAGTGACAACTATTTAAAGATATACAAAACAAAACCCCAAGAAGGCTGAATGACAATACCTCTATTACCATAAAGAACGTTTGAACTATAATTGCTACTAATAGGAATTGCATTAGCTTCTAAGGAGAATATATTTTAGTTCTATTTTAGTTGATTTCATAAGCAGGCTTTCATGTAGAAACAATATTAACATTTGTTATCCAACATAAATCTTCTAGCCTACTGACAATAAAATTATCAAATGGAACTTTTAAAACTAATTGTGCTGTCATGTTGCTATCTTGAAAGCACTGAGTCCCTTTCTGCATGCACAGCTTAATTTCCATTATCACTGAATTGAACCCAGTATCCCTTTAATTGACATCCAGTTTGCATTCTGTACCTGCACTCTGCATATATCTTCTCTCGTGGATTTTTGTTCTGCAAATTGCAGGGTTGTGTGCGCTGGTGTGCTTCAGCTGCTTTGGCAAGCACCGAAGCCTGAGGTGGGCAGTGCTGTGGCATGGAGGGGAGGGGTGGCAGTGGCATGCCAGCCAGCACCGCCGGCACCACCCCTCCCCTCTGCACTGTGGCGCTGGCTACCTCGGGCTTTGATGCTTGCCAAAGTGGCCAAAGAGTACGCAACCCTACTCGGCACACTAATGTGAAGAATTGGATTACCAAGATTTTTTCTTCCTTTGTTTGTGTTCTGCAGGTTGGTCTCTGCTCATTAGTCAATTTCAGGCTGGGAGTACCTTTTGAAATTGTAAGGCGAGAGTCTTAAGGCTTCTTTCACATCCAGGGGTCCATTTTAGTGACTGTTTTCCCACCTTCATTTTCTATCAGCGCCTGTACTTAAAAAGCATTTATTTTGCATTATAAGCCCCTCTTAAGACTTGTGAAAATTGGGGTTCAGCTTCAGTGTCAAAACTAAAGACTAACCTTTCTTGACTATAGTTGCTTCCCTCCCCTTCCTCTTAACATATGCTCCAAAATATAGCATGAATCAGATAGCACAGTGAGTAAGGTGCCAGCCTAGAGATCACAGCCTTGTTAGTTCAAGGCTATCTGTGGTTCTTGAGTTTTTTCCAACACAAAGTTATTTTTTGTTTTGCTTTTGTTAAACATAGTATACCCATTTTTAAAACATGAGCTTCAAAAGTAAAACTCTGTGTGGGGAAAAAAGCCCAGTGGATTCCCTGATGGCCCAATCAGGTGGTCGCTTAGCACCAATGATCCTCTTAACTGGGAAAAAAACTGTACACCAGCCCGCCCAGTACTCTATACTGTGACCAATGATCCACACTCTTCTAAGCTGACGTGTACAGACTGAGATGGGACACCGTTAGATTACCTGTGGTCGTATGTAAGAGTGAAAGGCAGCAGAGTGCCAGTGATTGATAGCCTGGATTGTTGTGGATGGTAGATCCTGGTTGGAAGCAGTGGTGGCTATGCCTATGCAAAAAGAATAGGGGCCATACTCAAAGGAGAGGAGGCCTATGGCTACCCCACACCTGTGCAAAATACTAACAAACTGAAATCTAGAACGGCAGACACCATTGGCATGAATAAAAAATGTACCCAGTATGGGCAGGTGGACTGATATGAATTGGATGTTGTATTAGACTAGGCAAGGGGTGCTGGGGTGGGGGGAAGTTGTAATGAAACTAAGGTGCTTATGTCTTGGAGCAGCACAATATGATGTGAATCCAACTGCAATCAAGACTTATGTATTTGCATACCATGAGGTTTGCACTAGGTCCATGGCTGAGACACTTCAGGTGAGCCAAGTAACACAGTATATGGTGCTCAGAGAAAAGCAGAGAGAGAGAGAGAGAGAGAGAGAGAGAGAGAGAGAGAGAGAGGACCCAGCTGAGACACAGAAATTGCAGAAAGCACTGAAGCATTAATATAGGACCTGCATGTGAAAGCGACAAATGACTGAAATACTTTCTACCACATCAGGAACTCCCAAGGTTCCTGAGCTCCTCCAGGAATTAATTCAGTTCCTCCAGGGCACTGAGGGACATACTTCAGAATCTCTTCTCCTGGAAACATGATAAGGTGTCTGCAACATACTTTGCATAGAAAAAAATGTTACCAGAGAGACGCATGGGAACAAATCTGTGGACAAGCTCCATGATCCTCTCAGACCGAGATTAATGATGCTCATGACTGCTTGATTGTCTCACTAAAAAGTGATGCATTTGTTACTAAATCAACCTCCCCAGGTAACAATGGTTACTATAATAGGAAAGAGTCCTGAAAAAAGTAAGGTCTTTTAGAATATCAGGATCCTACCTACTGGTAGGCTAGCGCTGAACACACCAGTGGCCAGAAAAATACCAAACCCCAGCTCCTGGCCACATCAGAATGTACCTGGTGGAAATATCTTGGGGAAAAGAGAAACTGCCAAATCAACACTCCACTGAATTTATCAAAACATTACAGCTGAACAATAAGGTCTTCCCTGACACCTCTGGGAATTCTAATGCAGTGGTGAGGAGAGAAAATACATGCTTTAGATCACCCAAGTGATGTGCAAAATTGTCCTGCTGGGCACACTCACCTTGTATGTGAATTTAGGATGGCCCAATACAGCCTGCATTTCCTTAAGGGAACATTTTTTAAACAACCACATGTAGCAATATGTACAGAAGGGCAGAAAGCTTATCATCTGGAATATGCAAAAGGCCCAATTATACATTGAATAAATAGCAACTCTGCAGCAAGTAGGGAAAATAGTGAAGAGGCTTGAAAACCCCTTTGCCTGTGCTGCAGTCCCAGTTTGAATAGGGCTCCCACATGGTTGCTTAACAGCTCTTTACTGAATTACGAGCATCACATGCAATGTGGCCTTTAAATGTTCTTTTTCTTTACTCCTCCTTCTAGCCCATGTGATTCATTCACAGGGTTGCAGCTATTTCACTAGGCAACATCTCCCTTTGTGAATATGGATTTATCCAGTTGGCGCCAGTGTGCTTCTAGGCTTGAATTTTAGAGAAGTCAAATGATATTGGGAAGTAGCTTCAAAACTCAAAGCATACATTGTTCCCAACCCCACTGAAATGAGCACGAGATTTAGTTCTGTGTATCTAGCAGACTAATTTCCAAACAGCCTTTTAATTTAATTAGCACAAAAGCAACTATTTATGTTCAGCAGCTGTAGCAAGACAAAACACCACCACTTTCAGATTACAAGGTAGATAGAACTGTATCAATTAAGCAGGCAACAAGAATTAATTTCTTGTTAGATTATTAATTCAGCCAAGGAAGTCACAGTAAGCAGAGTCAGAAACACACAGGGAAAGTTAGAAGCAGAAGATTTTTTTTTATACCCCACTTTTCTCTGCTTGAAAGAGTCTCAAAGTGGCTTACAATCACCTTCCCTTCCTGTCCCCATAACAGTCACCCTGTGAAGTAGGTGAGGCTGAGAGAGTTCTGACAGGACTGCTTGTTCAGCACTATCAGGACTGTGATGAGCCCAAGGTCACCCAGCTGGTTGCATGTGGAGGAGTGACGACTCAAACCCAGCTTGCAAGATGAAGTTGCCACTCCTAACCACTACATCAAGCTGCCTCTCTACACCACATTGGCTCTCATTATTGTCTTCTTTTTCTAGAGCCATTGTTTTTCATTTTCTTCATCATTCTCTTTGAATTTTTTCCTCCACTTTCTCCCTTAGAGATAAAGGGAAATCTAATCCTGATACTGAAAATTATGGGAGCTCTAATGAATCAAGCTTCTAAAGGAACACATCATACCCCCATACTTTCGAACAACCTTTTTCTATCTTTTGACTGTGGAGGAACTCCTGGAATATTTTTCAGACTTTGAAGTGCCCCAGAATCAGGTCAGAAGTTAAATCCGCTTGCCATCCCTCCCTGCCACACCCAAGAAGGGGGGGGGGGGAGGAGAAAGTTTGAGGCAGGAGTAGGCATCCAGGTTTGTCCCTTTTTCCAGGCATGGTAACCACAAGAGAATGCCACTCTCAGGTCAATGGAATGCTTTCATGGCATGCTGGGAGTATCCTGTGGCCAAGTTCATTAAGGCAGATGGGACAAAGGCTGCGGAGCCCCTGGGGAGTTCTCATGGGGATCCAGGACTCGAGAGCTCTGATTGGAAATCCCTACTTTAGAATAACATTTATTACAAATTATATCCCATATTTTCCTTTGTTCAAAACATTTTATGAAATAAAACAAAACATGAAATAGTACCAAAATGGGATGTTCAATAAAAGCTGTACAATGATTCTAAGAACTAATTTTCAGCATAACCTAGCTGTGTACAGCATAACCAAACAAAATCACCATTCAGGACCATATAGTCAACATGGGAAAGAATGCCATTTGGGAAAAGATCACCTTGTAGAACTCATGAAAGGCTGTTGAAAAGATGGCGTGTGAACCTTGCCTAGAAGAATTTCCCACAATTCAGGGCCACCACTGTAAAGGTCTGTTCAGAGGAACCATACTTGAAGGAACAGAGATGCCAGCAACAGCTAATGGGAGGTCTATGTTGATTTGTATGTTGATCCTGGAAGAGGCACCTCTGAGTATGAGGATAAAAAGAGCACTAAGAAATATCATCTTGAAGTGAACTGGGAATCAAGTAAGTACAGTTGATTCAAGTCTGGCTTATAAACAGCTATTTCAGAAATCTTATGGTATAGTACAGGGGTAGTCAACCTGTGGTCCTCCAGATGTCAATGGACTACAATTCCCATGAGCCCCTGCCAGCAAATGCTGGCAGATGCTCATGGGAATTGTAGTCCATGGACATCTGGAGGACCACAGGTTGACTACCCCTGGTATAGTGTATGATTTGGCAGAATGGGCCCACTCTGGCCTGCAGGCCCTGTTCCACCCCTCCGAGGTTTTCCCAACACCTAGACCTTTTCCTCACCAGGTCCTGTGCACCAGGATGCCACTGGATGTTTGAGCTGGGTGTCAGACTGGTGTGTTCCTGCCATTTGTTCTGATTCTGTTTAAGGAGGCTCACTACATCAACTCCTTCAAGGCTTTACGCGAGTTGGGACCCACATACCTGAGGGACGGCCTATCGCCCTATGCCCCTCGCAGGGCCTTGCGCTCTGCTGGTGAAAATCTGCTGGTCATTCCCGGCCCTAGGGAAGCACGCCTGGCCTCGACCAGGACCAGGGCCTTTTCGGTCCTGGCCCCGACCTGGTGGAATGAGCTCCCGGGAGAGCTGCGGGCCCGGCGGGATCTTTCAACGTTCCGCAGGGCCTGCAAAACGGAGCTCTTCCGCCAGATTTATGGTTGAGGCCGGGGCTGATAATATAGATCTATGCCCCCCCCGGGGACTCGGGATTCAGACCCGAAGCAAAACATCATCAGGACCTCCTCTCCACCCGCTAGTAGTGCGGGGGGGGGGGAGTTGAGCTGCCGTTCTTGCCATGCCGGTAATATTGGTAACATTATTGTTTTAATGGGGTTTTAATGGGGATTTTGGGATGCTGTTACCCGCCACGAACCGCAAGGGAGTGGCGGGAAATAAATATAATAATAATAATAATAATAATAATAATAATAATAATATCTAGATCTAGTTTGACGTGTAGATCCAGTGTTTATTGCACCTAGCTTCCTTCCCTTCCTTTCCCCTTTCATACCTCCCCCCCCCCCAACTTCCCTCTCTCTGGAATGTAATACCAAGGCCTTGAGCACCTCACTATCTGCCTGGTTCTGTTTTGTTTAAACCTGTTTCCCAGGTTCCCACAGGAGGGGAAGAGTGTTTGCTGTGTTTGCTCTATTCTTCCCCAGGTCTGATAAGGTACTTGCTGTGTCATTCTTTTGCTTTAGAATAAACACATATTTTGCACCAAGTCAGAAGTTGTATTTTCTGAGCAACTGAAGAAACCTGACAGATTGTCAGAAATCCTATTCTCTGGACTCATGCCCCTCACTCAGACAACATGCCTGTGGACTTGAGCTCTAACTCCAACCCTGATACTAGCCCCGATGACACCCTGGAGGAAGGCACAGTGGAAATCACTCCTCAGGATACTGGAACATGCATGAAGGCTCACTACATCAACTCCTACTTCATCAACATCCTGAACTGGAAGCAGGGAGTGGGTGCTGCAGCCAAACTGGGGAGGTACATGACTGATCATCAGGGAAAATAGATGTCTACAGTCTACGATTGAGACCTCAATGACTGGACAAAGCTAGTGGGTTGTAACCAGCTGGGAATAGATTGAGAGCATGAGCTAGCTGTGTGATGTGAGGTGGTAAAAATGTGAGCTGAATTCAGTGTCCAGCTTAATGAGGTTACTGGCATGCTGTACAAGATAAGAGCACAGCCAGCTAGGGTGCTTTAAACCCCATTCATCGGGAACCTGATGCCTTAGGCCCCAGACTGCCTAAAACTTATAAAAACATTAATACTGTTTTCAAATGCAGGATGCTTTGACAGACTTCAGCCCATGATGACATTATTATTATTATTTTATTTTATTTTATTTTATTTTATTTTATTTTATTTTATTTTATTTTATTTTATTTTATTTTATTTTATTTTATTTTATTTTATTTTATTTTATTTTATTTTATTTTATTTTTTTAGATTTATTTCCCGCCTCTCCCGACAGGCTCGAGGCGGGTCACAACAACTAACCCCATTAAAATGTGGCCCCAGATGCTCCCATTCCTATCTATGTAGATGAACACACTCATTATAAAGTCAACAAGATTTTGGACTCTAAGATACATCAGGGGAAGCTCCAGTATGTAGATGACTGGAAAGAATTTCCTGTGGGGAACTGGGAGTGAGTTGACATGTCCCATATGTGGGCCCCCAAGTTGGTTTGGAATTTTCACTCTGAATATCCCCTGAAGCCCTATGCCTTGACATAGGGAAGATAATTATGGGGTAGCAGGATATCAGAATGCTGTGTTTCTGCCATTTGTTTTGATTCTGTTTGATGTTTAGATTTAGTCTCATGTGTAAATCCATTTATTGTTCCTAGCTTCCTTCCCTTCCTTTCCCATTTCATACCTTCCCCTCCATCCATCTTCCTTGTGTTTGGAATACAACACCGCAGCCTTGAGCACTTCACAATTTGCCTGCTCTGTTGCTTTTGAAGTACTCTCACAGTTTTCGGGTTCTCATGGGAGGGGGTGTGGAGGGTTATATGCTGTGCTTGCTCTACTGTATCCCAGTTCTGACAAGTTAATTGTTGGGTTCACTTCCTTGCTTTAGAATAAATGCATATTTTGCACCAAGTCAGAGACTGTTTTCTGGACAACTGAAGAAACCTGACACTGGGGCAGGTTGTCCCAGCTCTTCCCACTCCCACATGGGGGAGCATCTTGGCCTTTGTACCTCATCTGCCCCAGATTTGTATTCCCCCAGATTTGTGTTGGGACGCAATACCATGTTGCTAAACAAATAAACAAATATGCCCCAGGTGGCTCTGCCAACGCATCAGAGCTGCCTGGAACAGTTTTTGTCCCATCCAGGATGCAGCACTCATGGCTGTAGGTGGGGGACATCTGTGGCAAAAAAAGAGAATGTGGAATTATCTGCATTCCCTTGCCACAGGACAAATGAGGGCTTGAGCTGAACCAGGCTTAGGACAGCCCCAACTCAGTGACAACATTATGTGGAACCAGAAATTTGCCCTGCCACCAGACGAGTGGTGAGTTGGGGCAAATTCCCAGTGCAGAAAAGGTCCTGGAGGGTTTCCCCCCCCCCCTTCTCAGTTAGCCACTGCCGCCACCTAACATTTGTATGGAATTGTACACTCAGAGGGTCAGGACTTCCAGGTTCCCCTCTAAGTATGCTCCGGACAGACCTATCTTCCATGAATTTATCTAATCCCTCTTTAAAGCTATTCCTGTGGCCATCTCTACATCTTCTGGCAGCAAATCCCACATTTTAATCACTAGCTATGTAAACAGAATGATTGCTGTTGTGAATGCCTGCTATAGTGGAATATGAAACAATGTATGGATATAGCTTAGATACAATAATAAAGGAACAGTTAAAGAGGCTAAATTGGAAATAAAATAATCTGCCAGACATCAACAGGCAATTGAGGAGACTATCAGCTTTGGATACTTCTATAAAACAGGAAAGGAAGAAAATTAGTGGTGTGGTCTAGCTCCAGATGTTCCCTTTTGGGAACCAGTGACTTGTTCTTTGCTTCATAAGCATAGCTGTGTCTCCCAGCATGTGCCCCCTTGTATTTTACAAATCACTAATATAACGGTTCTTATGCCGAATCTCTTTGCAACAATTTTATTTTCACTTAAAAATCTGAATAAACATTCCGTTGATTTCCTCTGTGCTTACTGAATTATTATATTGCTTCTGCCTAAGTTATATGACTTTAATATTCAACTTCATTTATTAGTATTATTAAAATCCATTTTAGCAGGCTTTGGTCAAATAATAATACATGGAAAAACACAATCCAGATTATTTACAGAGACCTCCAGTTTGCAATTTGAAGTCCATTGTGCAGCTACTCCCCCTTTCCACAGAGAAATAGTATTTCTGCCTTGCTAAGGGTGCTGAGACAAAAGAAAATTGCAAACAGTTATGCTTAAAGTTCTGCTAAATATTATTAATTACTCTGACAACCATTGATGTTTTATATGTCATGCTGACTTGGTCTTTGGCTGAGATTGCCAACTCCATATTGGAAAATTCATGGAGGACTGGTTGTACCTTGGTTTGGGGAGGAAATGTATCTGAGCTAGACTCCACTCCACAAAGCAGCCATTTTTTCCAGGGGAACTCATCACTCTAGTCTGGAGATCAGGTGTAATTCTGGGAGATTTCCAGGCCCCACTTGGAGGTTGGCAACCCTAACTTTGTCTGCTGCGTTTGCAGTGCAAAACATTTGTTTGCAGTGCAATCATAAGAACACTTTTCTGGGAGTAAGTACCTATTGAATAGACCTTAATATGATTATGAGTAGGCGTAATTAAGATTTCGTATAAGTATGAATATCTCATTCCAGACATGCGTGTGAGAAATCAAGCATACACAATTATTCTGTTCTGTCAGCTAAATTTAATTCATGAGAATTATTTCTTTCCCTGTCTCTCTTCTCTGTAGTCCAGAGGTTTTAGCTCAAAAGTTAAACAATGAGATTCACAAACCAAGACAGCATACTTCCACTAAGCAGATTTATTTTGAAGACTGGGGTACTGACGAAGTTTTGGTGGAACAATACCAACTTTATAGTTGGGTCAAGCACTAAAATGTATATTGTCATGTTCCAACAATTAAAATAAATGTTGAATGGCAGGTGTGCAGCCCCACTCAGAACTCCCAAAAGGCCTGGGCCACTTCCAGCTTTTGATGCCCCAGCCATAATAAAAATTAAAAATGATAACATATGATGCACATAGTAACTAGCTGTAAAACATCAAATGCCAAAAATATTTTTGAAATGAGTGCTGCTTTGAGCTTGAGGCTCAGGTCAAATGGCTGTTTTGGGCCTCCTCTGATTGGCCTTGTACGGTTGTTCCAAATTTACTTGGAGGAAATTTAGATTTAAAGATGTATGGCTGAAAAAAGGAGGTGCTTATAAACCCTTGCTTAGATTTCTTAGCTTTTTCTCACCTGTTCACTGCCATTTCTTTCCCTGACCTGCAGCTGTGAAGTTATTTAAGCCATAAAAGAGAGGAGTCTTTTAGGAATAGATTTGATTTCCAAAGTAGAGAGATCAGTTCCTTCAGAAAAAATGGCGGATTTAGACAGTGGATCCTATGGCATTATACCCTGCCGTGGCCCCTCTCCTCCCCAAATCTTCTCCTCACTCCACACCTAGATCTCCAAGAATTTTCCAACCTAGAGTTCGCAAGCCTATGACAGACAACTCTAGCCTATTTAAGATAAGATGGTCCTGAATTGGATGGCCCAAGCTAGCCTCGTCAGATCTTGAAAGCTCAGTAATTATTGGTATTTGGATGGAAGATCACCAAGGAATTCTAGGGTAACTATGCCGAGAAAGGCAATGGCAAACAACTTCTGAACATCTTTTGCTTTGAAAACCTTATGTGGTTGCCATAGGTCAGCTGTGACTTGACACACACAAAATATGATGAGTTTGTCATGTCATCATTCATCCAACTTGGCTACAAGCTGTCTCAAAGTCAAATCACAGCAAGCATTGTCTAGTCTCTGCAGGACATGAAGGACAGAGCTCTTCTGCCAGGCATTTGGTTGAGGCCCGGATAAAGGCATTAACATCATCTGGACCGCTGCTTGAATTAAGTCACCCCACTGCTGGCTGGGAGTTAACATCAATGAGCTGGCAGTAGAGCTTATCATCATTGATGGGATCACTGTAATGATGCTGCTATTGAGATGAATTTGGCTGTTTTAATGTTTTGGATGGTTTTAATATTTGCCTTTGACTTGTATGTTATTGTATTTTAAATTTCTTATAAGCCATCACAAGCCAACCTAGCTGGAACCAGCAGAGTAAAAGTTTAAAAATAAATAAATTAAATTAAAAAAATAAAAGATATTAAGAACATAAAGCATGGGGAGAAACAGATTATTGTGTTACCCAAATAGGCAGTCTTTTAATCAGTTGACCTTTAAGGAGACATAGCAAGAGGGGGTAACTGGGATCTCCACCAATATTTTTGAGGATCTTTCCCTATAAGAGGACTCTCAAACTAAACAGATGTTCAGCTAAAAATTAATGTTATTAAAAGTAAATATAAGGATAAAAATGCATACAAAAACAATAGCTAACTAGGAAAGGCAAAGTGGAAAGGGGAAAGTGTTCATAGGGAAGGGTAATATCTACCAATTTTGCAAAGGTCTGGAAAGCAGCAGCAAAATAGCCAATGTTTCATGAAGAGAAGTGAAACCCATGGAGTAGGTGTGTGGCCAAGAACACACACACTGCACTGGTGGCTAGTAGATCTTGATATAGGGATGCTTCCTGGAGCAAGATGATATATTTGCCCTCCAAAACAATAATTTGATGGGTTTTCCCCGAAGTGGATGATGGGCACAAATTGTGTTTGATGATCTTATAAGTACTGGATGGAAAAAGCTACTAGGTTTGGTGAATATAATTAAGTGTTGCTTAAGTAGGGTAAATGAGTGCAAGGAAGTTAAGCTAGGTATTGATGAGATTAGTCCAGGGTGAGTTAATAGGTTGTTGGGAGACCCATTGTCCTAAATTATGTATCTCTCCAGGGTATGGAGGAGGTTGTTAGCCAGTCAGGCACTCTAATTCACATTTCTAAACTACATGTCCAGGTTTATTTCTGGCTGGCATCCATTTTGTGTCATTGTACTGCAAGTTTGATATTTGAGGTACTATTTTAGGAAGGGTGTTTATGGTTATTCTAGCTATAAACTGCCCCTCGGTTAGAGGAGGAATCTGCTAACAATTGGGACAAAGGATTAAACCATTTATTTACCATTTCTCTGTTCTGAATTGTAGTCAATTAAATTTGCTTTCAGTGAACAACAATAACAAAAGTTGCTGGCAAAATCGGATGAAACTGGCTTATAATGTCTGGTTCGGCCCTGTGTGAAGACTCATCATGACACATGCATTAGTCATGGTATAAGTGAAGCTTCACAGTCAACATTTGCAAAACTAGAAAGAAGCATTCATCATTCTTTCCCTCAGGCCATGCAGGAGTGATATTTTTATTATTCCAGTGTTCTGTAATGTCAATTCACTCTCTCTCAGCAATGTTCCTATATGTGCTCAGAACTCATTTCAAAACTTAAAAAAACCCTCATATCCAGCCTTTTGAAAGCCGCAAACTCCTTCCATTAGTTTCACTACTTAACAAAGAATAGAACATCAGGTCACTGTCCCATACACTGCAGAGTAGAATGGCATAGCAGAAAGAAAGAATCACTGTCTAACCAAGATGTGCAGATGCATGGTCCTAAAAGCAAAGCTACCTGACAAATACTGGAGAGAAACAATTCACACTGCTACCTACCTACAGAACAGATTATCCATAAGGGTAGCAGAAAGATGTGATATGAACTATGGAATGGAAACAAACTAAAGATGAGCCATCTTATTTGGGTCAAAAGTCTATGTCTGTGTTTCCAAGGAAAAACAAGATGGATGCTTTGAGAGCCTATGAAATGGCTGTGAAAGTGACAAAGAGAGAGTGCTTTGCTACCTCCATTGCATCTGCAAACTTGTGCCTGGCGCAATTGTTCAAAGTAATTTGATTGCTTACTGTCCAGGAAGAAGGGTGCTCAAAGGTAAGGGAATTGGATAGCAGTTGTGAAGCTTTTGTGAGTCATTTTGCAGATAAAATCTTGGTACTCCACTGTGACCTACCTCCAACGGTTAATACGGAAAGTGAACTGGAGGCCCTTTGGCAGCCTTTGGAGGTGTCTATAATAGCTTCAAGTGCCTGTCCCAGGATGAAGTGGATAGGTTGTTAGTTACAATAAGGCCAACCACATGTCCATTGGATTCCTGCCCTTCAAGGATCCTAAACACAGCGAATGAGGAGGTGGAAGGCCCTCTTCAAGAGATTATCAACATCTCCCTCTCTTCAGGACAATTCTCAGAGGGGCTGATGGGAGCAGTGGGTCAATCTCTCCTGAAGAAGCCATTGTTAGACCTGAAATTCCTTACCAACTACTATTTCATTTCACATTTAGTGTTCTTGGGAAAGGTGATTGGAAGGGCTACTGTGGACCAACTTCTGGTGTACCTAGAAGAAGCTTCAGTCCTGGACCCGTTCAGTCCAGCTTCTAGCCTGTCCATGGTATGGAAACAGCACTGGTCACCCTGATGGATGACCTTCATAGTCAACTGGACAGAGACAGATAGGCCATGAACAGAGAAAACAAAGGTCAAAACCAGGTTTCTTCAGAACTGGAGAAATGTGCGGAGACTTCTGTCAATACAAGTAGATAGCAAAAAAGAATGGGAAAGCTAAAAAAGAGAAAAGAAATATACCATTAACATTGTTCTTTCTGCTTATGCGCTTGCACATATTCAAATATTAACATTTTTGTATCTTCAGAAATAACAAGTTTACCATTCTCCCCATCCACTTGGCTCCCACTGGACACCGAAGCCTACATTCACACTCGGCGGCCAACATGGGAATGACAGCCGTGGGGCAAAAGTGGGCCACGTTGGATTGTGGTCGGGTTGGGAGGTACTTCGCGCTGTGCGTGGCTGGTGATTGGCCCCTTGGCCCTGGACTGACAAGCAGAGGGCCCAATCAGGAGGCGCGAAGCACCTCCCAACCTGCCCACCACCCAGCGTGGCCCACCTTCGCCCCACGATTGAGCCCTCTGCTTGTCAGTCCGGGGCCAAGGGGCCAATCGCCATCCACGTACAGTGCAGCTGCCGGTTGGCCCCTTGCCCCAGGACTGACCAGTTGGGAGGCGCGAAGCACCTCCCAACCCGCCCACCACCCAATGTGGCCCACCTTCACCCCATGGATGCCATTCCCATACTGGCTGCCGAGAGTGAATGTATGCTCCGGTGTCCAGCAGGAGCCGGGCGGGTGGGGAGGCCTGGGGCAAAAGGACACTCTCGCCGCATTGCAGACGCAGCACAGCTGTCCCTGGGCCCGCCGGAAGCCCCGAGTTCACCTGAGGGGCTTCTGCCAGGCCGAGGAACAGCCCCACCATGTCTATGAGGCTGTACGGCTGTCCCTGGGCCCGGAAGAAACCCCGAATTCACCTGGGGGGCTTCTGCTGGGCCCAGGGACAGCCTTGCCGCCTCACAGATGCGGTGGGGCTGTCCCTGGTCCTGTCAGAAGCCCCGTGGTAGCTGGGGAGCTGGGATGGGGCTTCTTCCCGGCCCACCCCTCTCACCCCCCAATCACCCCCCGTGACCCTCCCACTCGCCCCACTCTCCACCACTGCTTCCCAGACTCCGAGACACCCAGCCACCCACCACTCTCTACCCCACACTCTTCCCTTGTGGCCCCCCCGCTACTCGCCCCCTCGCAACTTGCCCCCTCACCTGCCCAGCGGACCTTTCACCCCCTCCTGCCCCGTGCCCCTTCCCCTTTCATTCCGCCTACCTTCCTGCATGCCTACCTTCCTTCATTCCATCCTTCCTTCCTGCATTCCTCCATTTCTCTCTCCTTTCTGCCTCTCTCTGCCTCTTTCCCTCTCGCTTGCTCTCTTGCTCTCTTGCTCTCTTTGTTTCTTCAATCCATCCATCCACTCACCCCTTAATCTCCTTTCTCGCTCCCATCCATCTATTTCTCTTCTGCCTTTCTTCCATTCTTTCTTCCATTGCTTACTCTCCTTTCTCCCCTTCTCTCTCTCTCTCTCTCACTTTCTCTCTCCCTCTCTCTCTCCCTTTCTCTACGCCTACCTGCCTGCCTACCTGCCTTCCCTCTCTCCCTCCAGGGGAGGAGGGGCCTGAGGGGGGCCTCCCGCAACCACCCAGTGCCCACTAGGACCCGGGCTTAATACAGCGGGCTTAATTTCTAGTTTTTAAGATAATTTACAAATAGCTCCCAGTTTATTATAAAACTATCTATTTGATCTCTCATTAATATTAACTTTTCTAATTTTGTATACTGCTTAACCTTATCTAACAATTCATTTACATTAGATATTTTTTTCATTTTTCCAGTATTGAGCATAAATTATTCTTGCTGCTGAGATCATATAAAGTAACAATATCCTCCTTGTTTTTGCTTTTTCAGGATCCAAAATATTTAATAGAGTCAAATAACATCTATAAAGCATTTTATAATAAATTTCCCTTATATTAGTAACTAATGTGAACTGTATATCTCTTTTCCACACCATTTCCCACTGCTGAAGATTAATAGTATGCTCTATATTTTCTGTCCAAAGAATCATTGATTGTTTTATCACTTCTTTCTCAGTATCTTTTTAAATAGCATGTTGTAGATCTTCGCAATTAATTTTTCTTCTTGTTTGTATTTACATAAATCAGCTTCATTTTTTGCATTTTCAAACTGATAAATCTGTATATCAGTTTTAAATTTTTCATATAAACTAGATACAAAGGGTGAGCAATACATAAATTCAGAACTTGGTGTGATGGCAAGACCTGAACATTAGAAGATCTCAAATCTACAGGGAATTTTACATAATCTGGGAACTACTGGCCAAACCAAAACCATGAGGCACACAAAGGATGGACTACAATGTCTCTATACTAATGCACAGAGTATGGGAAAGAAGCAGGAGGAACTAGTAGTCATAATAGAGGAAAGGGGCTATGACCTAATAGGAATTACAGAAACTTGGTGGGATAATACTCACAATTGGAATACTAAAACTGAG
The DNA here is from genome assembly GCF_049243985.1 of Paroedura picta. Classification (NCBI taxonomy): domain Eukaryota; kingdom Metazoa; phylum Chordata; class Lepidosauria; order Squamata; family Gekkonidae; genus Paroedura; species Paroedura picta. The sequence continues at coordinate 97,430,137 of NC_135371.1, forward strand.
GGGTTCAGAAGGGACAGACAAGAAAAGAAGGGGGGAGGTGTAGCAATATATGTTAAGAATCTTTATACTTGTGAAGAAATACAGGTACCCGAGCATGAAATTTCAGTTGAGTGTATTTGGGTAAATATAAAAGGAGTAGGAAATGAGAGTGGTATTATTGTGGGTGTCTGCTATAGACCACCAAGCCAATCAGAGGACTTGAATGAGATACTGCTAGACCAAATTACACAATTTTCAAAAAAGGGGGAAACAGTGGTCATGGGTGACTTCAATTACCCAGATATCTGTTGGAAGACCAACTCTGCTAATAATGCAAACTCCGTTAAATTCTTAACTTGTCTTGCCAACAGCTTCATTTCCCAGAAAGTAGAGAGGGGAACCAGGGGCTATGCTATTTTAGACTTGATTCTCATCAATAGGGAAGAACTGGTAGATGAGGTGGAAGAGTCATTTAGGAAATGGTAGAGTGACCATGTACTTTTGGAATTTTCAATTGTGGGAAAGAGAAAACCTTTACGTAGTTGTACGTATAGACTGGACTTCAGGATAGCTGATTTTCACAGACTTAAAGGTATGTTGCACAGAGTCCCATGGTCAGAAAGACTTAAAGAGATGGGAGTCCAAGAGGGCTGGGAGTTTCTTAAAAGTGAAATACTGAAAGCTCAAATCACAAACAATCCCTTGAGAATAAAAGATGGAAGGAGCCTAAGGAAGTCAAGTTGGCTCCATAAGCAGTTGTCAAAAGATTAGAGGAATAAAAAAGAATCATTTAGGAAATGGAAGGAAGGCCTTATTACCAAGTATGAGTATAAACAAATAACCAATAATTGTAGGGGGAGTGTTAGAAAAGTTAAAGCTCAATATGAGCTTAGGCTAGCAAGAAATGCTAAAGCTAACAGAAAAGGCTTCTTTAGTTATATTTCAAGCAAGAAAAATAATAGGAACACCATAGGACCACTGTGAGGACAAGAAAGTGAAATTATAACAGATGATGAAGAGAGGGCTGAACTGCTTAACTCCTATTTCTCCTCAGTCTTCTCTTGTAAGGGAAATAGTGATCAATATGGCAAAAATGTAACACAACACGGGGGACGGGAATGGATCACTGTGGGAGCTTTCCACAAATACCTAGTTTCTTTAAATGAAACAAAGTCTTCTGGGCCAGATGAACTGCACCCAAGGTTTCCATATGATATTCTTGTTCACAAGTTGGTAAAATGCAGTCTGGATCCTAATTCTGTCTGGTGGGTCAATAACTGGTTGACAAATCGTACCCAGAGGTTACTTGTTAGTAGTTCAGCATCTTCTTGGAAAAGAGTGACAAGTGGAGTACCCCAAGGATCTGTCCTGGGGCCTGTGTTGTTCAACATATTTATAAATGATTTGGATGCGGAATTAGAGGGGATACTTATTACATTTGCAGATGACTAAACTGGGAAGGGTAGCAAACACAACTGAAGACAGCAACAGAATACAGAATGATCTTGATAAACTCGAGAAGTGGACTAAACTGAATAAAATGAAGTTTAATAGGGACAAATGTAAAGTTCTGCATTTAGGTAGGGAAAACCAAATACACCAATATAAGATGGGGGAGACTTGTCTTGGCAGTAGCATGTGCGAAAAGGATCTAGGAATCTTAGTAGACCATACATTGAACATGAGTCAGCAGTATGACTCAGTTGCTAAAAAAGGCAAATGGGATTTTGGGCTGTATCAAACGGAGTATCGTGTCCAGATCATGGGAGGTGATGGTACCGCTTTATTCTGCTCTGGTTTGGCCTCACTTGGAGTACTGTGTTCAGTTTGGGGCACCCCAGTTGAAGAGGGATGTTGAGAAACTGGAACGTGTCCAGAGGAGGGCAACAAAGATGGTGAGGGGTTTGGAGACCCAAACGCATGAAGAAAGGTTGGGGGAGCTTGGTTTGTTTAGCCTAGAGAGGAGACGACTGAGAGGGGATCTGATAACCATCTTCAAGTATTTAAAAGGGTGCCATATGGAGGATGGAGTAGAATTGTTCTCTCTTGTCCCAGAGGGACAGACCAGAACGAATGGGATGAAATTAATTCAAAAGAAATTCCATCTAAACATCCGGAAGAAGTTCCTGACCATTAGACCGGTTTCTCAGTGGAACAGGCTTCCTCAGGAGGTGGTGGGTTCTCCATCATTGGAAATTTTTAAACAGAGGCTAGATAGCCATCTGACAGAGAGGATGAGTCTGTGAAGGCAAAGGGGTAGCAGGTTACAGTAGATGAGCGATTGGGATGTGAGTCTCCTGCATAGTGCAGGGGATTGGACTAGATGACCCATGATGTGCCTTCCAACTCTATTATTCTCTGATTCTCTGATTCTATATAATTGTCTATATACAAACTAATTGTAGGTACCATTTGGTACTGTAATATCATCCCTCTGTTTAAATTTTATTTCCTGTCAGAGTAATCTAACAGATCTTTCTATTTTAAATAGTCCTTTGAGTGGCATTTCCCCCTACCATGTAAGGCCTCATGTGGTGGCAGCTTGTATAGAAGTTTTGGCCACAATTGATTCCTATATTTAGACCAAACTCTAAACAATGCTTGCCTTATACAATGATTCTTAAATGTTTGGTGTATCCTTGTTTTTTCAACCAAATTTTAAACCATGGCCTTCTAAGTTCAATTTGTAATTGTTAACATTAACCCGTCCTTAATCCAAACAAAACTTGCAGCATAATAATGCAATTCTATATTTGGCAAATTTCACCCCCCTCTTTCTTTACTGTCAAACAATTTTTTAAGCTTTATCCTTGGTTTCCTTCCCTGCCAAATAAAACTTCATAGTTCCTTTTGCCAATCTTTAAATGGCTTCTCAGAGGATATTATAGGGATTACCTAAAATAAAAATAATACCCTGGGTAAAATATTCATTTTTGATAGCTGCAATTCTACCTAAGAGGGGCAGTGGTTAATTTCCTCCATTATCCAAATCTCATTTTATATAACACCAGTTTTTTCCAACCCGGTATGTAGATAGACTCGTTGTTTAATTGCTTTCATCAATCTTCTTCATGTAGGGGATAACAGCCATTGCCAGCTATAGGAAAATACTATCCATTGAGTAGCTTGATGGAGCTTTATCTCAAGCTTCTGGAGTAAATAACTTCGAAGTATATCCACACCACTTGTCGGCAGCCTGGACACCCCCTTTGCACAGGGAGGTGGAAGTGTGACAGAGGAATTTTGAAAAAAAAAACTCTATTGCATAATTACGCAGCAGTAGTGCTCAGCTAACAAAGCTGAAGAGCCTAGCCTGCGATAGCTGGAACCGGAAGCCAAACATATGTGCACTCTGTTGATTGCATACATATTATTCTTTTTGGAACTGTGGTAACGGTCAATGAATTTACTTCACAATGAGTGATGTAAATGTCATATTCATGTTGGTCCATGTCTTGGATTTAATTTGGAAAATGAATACCCATTGGCTCTTTCCTGCAAACTGAGGAGCATGAAGGATGTTCAGCATTTCCCTGTCAAGTGCTTAAGAAAGAGTCAATATATGTTCACTTGCTACAGGAAACAGGGTGCCAATACCTGGATAAATATGAGCTATAAATCACATGTTGAGCTTTATGTGCATTGATCATATCATGAGAATTACTCAAGACAGCTATAAAGAAAACTCAAGAGCACACTGTACGTGGATTGTATATCTATTCACTGTAACAAATGAACAGGGTTGTATGTGTGAAGATCGAGGAAAAATGGAGTGATGTATATGGGTATGAAGTTGAACTACCCTTAATATACATATGCATACAGGAACAGAAAACTTGTATCTACCTAAACATTTGAATAAAATAGTTACAATGCTAATGGTTAGAATTTAGAATTAATAAGTACATATATTATACTAACCATATTAATAAGTCTACTGCAATGAATTTGAAACCTTCTTTGAGTCATTTGAGAAACTGCTTTACTGATATCAATGGATTTATCTTGAACTATTTTGTTGTTGGTTTCTAAAAACTTCCTAACTGCATAGAATGTAAGTAGGTAACTTTCATTGCACAGTAAAAATCATTTATGGAAATAAGAAGAGAGCAACCAGCCACTCACACCATTGACTTTGAAATTAATGCAGTAGGGCCAGTTTTAAAAAGGTAGTAAATACTGACAAAATTATCATGTTGGATGCTGTGAAGTACACTAAGGGTTAAAATCTTCTGTGAACTGCCTTTAGGTAAGTTGCAGTCCAATGAGATCATTGCTGCTAAAATGCAGATTCTGCACATTTGTCGGGTTACTCCTGATGACATTCATCTGTAGAGTCCTCACCTTACCCCGCAGTTAGGAAATAGCTTTATGACCAGCAAGATAAACTTGCTTTAAGAAATTATGAATCTCCATATCCTCTGTGTTTGTGTGCCTAGGTTTTTTAAAATCCACTGTGATGAAACTGACAGCAAGTTTGAGCTTGTTATATTTTATGGCAGTATCTGTCACAAACATAAAATAATATATCATTGATATATGATAGCTATATCATTGCAAGTCCTGCTCTTAAGGCTTACTTGAAAGACAGTACCATCTTGTGGGTGCTCATAATCTTGCATTGGCTCTTTATGACACATGACAGCTCAGAGTAACCACCACCACCACCGCCACTAATAATAATAATAATAATAATAATAATAATAATAATAATAATAATAATAATAATAATAATGCAATTTATGAACTGCCCCTCCCTAACTGACTCTTGATAAGGCTAGTGATACCTTGGCTTTGTATTTGTTTCTCTCCTGAGAGGAGATTGATGCTATGTGAAGAGAATAATAATCTCCAGTTTTACATGAACAATGGTAGAATAGTGGATAAACAAAAATCAGAGAGGTTTAAGCTGAAATCCCTACACAGATCTGAAGCTCACTGTCTGGGATCCCAGTATAAACTACCTCTCAGGGTTCTTGTGAGGAAAGGGAGGAAGAGATTCTTACAGTTCAGCCCCTTTAACAACAAAACAAAAACAAAAATAAAAAACCCCAGTCACTTGGAATGAAATTCTTGTGGCCTTAACTCTATTCTGTTTATTTATATTTATTAATGTTATTTACAGCACCAGGCAGAGCAAACTATACACAGTAGTATAGACCACAGCCCCTAAATTTTTCTGCAAGTATCTTTCTGGACCATTTAGTTAACAGTACAACCCTGTAACCTGTATTCTTTGTGGCCTGGAGATGATCTGTAAAATGATGGGATCCCTAGACTGGCATCCCTAGCTGCAGCATTCTGCACCAACTGGAGTTTTTGAGTTGATTCTGAGAGGAGTGTATTGCAGTAGTCTGCTGCAGCTTTGACCTAGGTGGCTAGATTGGCCATATCAAGAGGCCATCTTCTAACATAGCTGTCTTCTGTTTTTGTTTTTTGCAGCTGCACTAACTTGCTTCTCCAGAAGTAATGTTGGATTTAGTATAACCTCAAGGCTCTTCAGTTAACAAAGGTAAATTGAACATCAAAAGTAGGGAGCACAATGTTCTTAAAGATCTTTACCAATCAGAATTACCTCTGCCTTTCCAGGGCTGACTTTCAATTTAGTCAATCTTAGCCATTTGACTATAGCAGAGACATATAGTTGTATGTAACCCAGCCATGCACACCTGAACATGCTGGTCTCAAACCGGGTAAATATGGAGGGTTAAGGAAAGAACTGGCAAACTAGCTTGAAAAAAAATTGTCAAGAAAATCTTATGGTACAGCTCTCAGAAAATTTCAATATTGTGCCCAATTGTTAGCCCCTCAGGCCAGAAGATACCCAACAAGTGACTTAGGAAGAACAAGGACCTGCAGCAAGTAGTCCTAGATTTGAAGATGAGCCTGGGGTAGATCCAGCAGGAACCCCTGGTGCTGGTGCTGCCAATGATGAAAGCAACAGCCTGTGCTTTATGACGATGCACCCAATAGCAACTTGGAATTTTAATGGATTGACTCAAGGAAAATTGGAAATTGTCAGGTTGAACTTCCTTGGCACCCATGAATTACATTGGACAGATGATGGTTACTTTCAGTCAAAGTATTTTACCATCTGCTATTTAGGATACAACTCCATTAGAAGGAACGGCGTGGCTTTCGTTGCAAGTAAAAAAATTTCTCCAGCAGTGGAAAGTTTTTCAATGATCAATGATCAAAGAAGTACCCAAGAAGGATGTAATTTACATAATGGGTGACTTTAATGCAAAAGTTGGCACACAAGCAGAGAAAGATATTACTGGCAACTCCTGACATGTAAAAAGGAATGCTGAAGGCACAATTCTGTCATGAAAATCAGTTTCGCATCATGAACACTTGATTCAAAAGGCATAAAAATAGCCTATATACTTGGACATCACCAAATGGACTACACAGGAACAAAATTCACTATATCTTATGCAGACGACAATGGTCCAGTTCAGTCCTTGCTATCAAAACATATTGAGGTGCTGACTGTGGTTCATATCATGAACTGTTACTGCCTAAAATCAAAGTAAAACTACACAACATTAAGAGAACATCAGAGTTAAGGAAGTTCGATGTAAATAAAATTCCACTCACATATGCAGTGGAGTTGAAAAATAAATTTCAACTATTGAACATAACAGAGAAGATGCCTGATGAACAGGAAATTCAATCAAATGCACAAGAAGCTAGAAAAAAGATCAAAATGGCTCTCAGATGAAACTATAAGAATAACTGACTGTAGAAAAGCAGCAAGAGCTGTAGGCAAAAGGGAGGAAGCAAGAAAATTAAATGTGGATTTTCAAAGGGTAGCAAGACTAAACAGTGAAGCTTGCTGGAATCAGAAATGCAAGCAGTTAGAAGAAGATTACAAAAAGGGACACATGAAAAATGCTTCTACACAAGTAAAGAGGTTCTGAATGCCATTTGCTACTTGCAAAAGGTAAATAAGATAAGGAACGGACTGACCAACACAGTATCAAGAACAGGTGGCAGGAATACACAGAAGAATTGTATGCATACAGAATGGAAGATTGCTCTCTTCAAAATGAAAAAGAAATAGAACTAGACTTGAACTGGCCATTCTTGAGGAGGAAGTTGAACAAGCCTTCAGCCAATTGCCAAACAACAAGGCCCCAGACATTGACATCATACCCGTGGAACTGCTGAGATGTGTACCAATCAAAACCATTACAGCTTTGTGCCAGAAAATTTGAGAGACTAATAACTGGCCAGAGGAGTGGAAACAATCTGTTTTCACCCCACTACCAAAAAAGGGTGACTCAAAAAACTATTCCAACTACCGTACAATAGCCTGCATTTCTCATGCTAGTAAGATCCTGCTCAAAATCATACAATGCATAGCAATAACAATTGAAAGACAATTACCAGATGTTAAAACTGGCTTTTGACAGGAGCATGGCACTCATGATCACATAGCAAACCGGCACTGGATTTTGAAAACCAAGGTTGTATTCTTTCCCTATTCCTGTTTAATTTGCATGCTAAGATCATTATGAGAGAGATTGACTAGAAGACTAGACAGTCACGTTTGCTGGAATCAGAAATGCAAGCAGTGAATATAGTCTGATATATCATTGGTAGGCAAAATCACAAAACTCTAGCTCACTTACTTTTAGCATATCATGCCATCCAACTCAATGGAGAAAGCAATTATGCTAGGAATGGTCAGTCGCAAAAGTAAACCAGGCTGACAAAGAGCACAGTGGTTAGACACAATCAAAATGGTGACAGCTGTGCTATGGGTTGCCAAGAGTCAGACACGACTGAATGTCTGACAACAACATCAACGACTTGGTATATATGCAGGGATATGAGGCCCCAAAGAAGCACACCTGGCCTCAACCAGGGTCAGGGCCTTTTTGGTCCTGGACCTGACCTGGTGGAATGAGCTCCCGGGCAAGCTGCAGGGCCTGCAGGACCTTCATGTTCCGCAGGGCCTGCAAAATGGAGCTGCCAGGTGAGGCTGGGGCAGTGGGGGAAGATCTATGGGGGCCCCTGGTGTTAAGCGGCAACTTGATTACTTCATCTCTCCTGCCTCCTCCCTCTAGAGGTAGGAGTTGGGTTTGGGGATGGGGGTTTCTCTGCCATGTTGTTGGGCTGTTGGTCTATTGTATTTGTATTTTTTGTCCATTTTAATAGGGTTTAATGGGGGTTTTAACGATATCTGTAATCTGCCATGAGCCTACTTGGGAGTGGCAGGTAATAAATGTAATACTACAACAACAACAACTACTACTACTACTAATAATAATAAGGATGATGATAATGATAATATAAACTAGGAGCAGGCAGCATTTCAGACATGCACTGCATCACCATGAGATATACTAAATTTTAGGCAGACAGAGAAGCTTCTCCAAATAGGTAGCCAGTATCCTGTTGCTCAGAGAAAGTACTCAAATACAGGCAGTAAAATGGCAATGTTTCTCCTTTGACCATAATGTGTCTGGTGGAAATATAGGTCCAGATCCAATGGAGTGTTTCTACTAATGAATTTCTTCTTCTCTCCTTCTCCTTCCCAATGCAACTCAAAATTCCCTTCCAATCAAAGAAGGCATTTAGGCAGAGGAAGAGGGGAGGATGTATCCTGTTTTACTCCTAATCAAAGTGCAGACTTAAGAACACTTTCCTTGGACTTATTGCAATGAATAGACCTAAGAAGATTTCTGAATAAACCTGCCTAGGATGGCACTGAAGAAAACCTAAAGTGGTTTAGGATTACTAGGCCTCTGCTGGATGTGAGGGATTCTCCTCTCTGTGCTCCTTTCCTTAACACCAGCTGGCTGGTGTGTAACTTCCTGACATAAAAGTTAGGCCTAGTTTGAAGGCACTGGGAACACAGCAATGTCACAGCACACACCAGAAGTGACATCATTGCATTGCCAATGACTCAGGGACACACTGGGCAAAAACTCTATGGAAAAAATGACTTTAGCCATAGAGTTTTTGCCCATGTTGCAAATACTGCAAAATTGCTGAAAAGACAATCTATCTTTTATCTGACCAGGTGGATAATGTAACATATAAAACCGCTCTATTTGCCTTGGCTGCAAGGAAAATAAGGTCCAATGTTACAACCACTAAGGCAGCCTCTTAACACTCTGGCACTTTGTAGTCATGTATGCTGTTTCAGTTTTTTTGTCTTAAATTATATATTTTTATACAGTTCCTTTTATTCTATTTTACTGTTTGTAAATTTGTATATGGGTGTCAAGAACTTGTGGTTTGGAATGTTAGTTGAGTGTGGGAGAGGACTGACCTTTCGGAATTGTGGCATAGTGGTTACAGATGAGCTTTCCAGAGCCATGTCCTCAGATATGTGAAGGGAAAATCAGACTGGAGACTCTTCTTAGGGGAAGATTACATGGCAACCAATTAGTCCCAATTCTGTGCCCCTACTCCTTCTGTCTCCATTTTTTTTTACTGTTCTTTCACTGTTGCCCCTGAGAAGATGGATTTTTGTACACGGCTGTTTACTACCAAAAGGAATCACAAAGCAGTTTACAAACACATTTTCCCTTCATCTCCCAACAATAGACAACCAGTGAGAGATGTGGGGCTGTGAGAGCTGTGAGAGAACTGGGAATGGCCCTGAGTCACCCAACAGGCCTCAGATGTCTCTTAATGGTTAAAAATCACCTTTTCTTCCTCTCCCCATAACAGACACCCTGTAAGTCAAGTGCAGCTGAGGGCTCTGAGAGAATCAGGAGAGGCCCACGGTCACCCAGAAGGCCTCAGGTATAACTAAGCAGTTTAAAATCATCTTTTCTTCCTCTCTCCATAACAGACACCCTATAAGAGAAGTGGGGTTGTGAGGTCTGTGAGAACTGGAATGGCCCACAGTCAACCAGCAGGCCTCAGTTGTCTCTAAGCAGTTTAAAATTTCCTTTTCTTCCTCTCCCCATAACAGACACCCTGTGAGTGAAGTGGGGCTGAGAATTCTGAGGGGCAGCAAGCAGTCACTTGGCCCCTGACCCAGAGCAGCAGTCAGTGCCTCAGCGCCCGCTCCCAAGCAGCAGAGGTTTTCTGGCAGTGAGGGCAACAGTAGGCAGGCCCCTCAGTCACCCACTCTCCGGACCAGGGGTAGTCAAACTGCGGCCCTCCAGATGTCCGTGGACTACAATTCCCAGGAGCCCCTGCCAGCATTTGCTGGCAGGGGCTCCTGGTTGTAGTCCACGGACATCTCGAGGGCCACAGTTTGACTACCCCTGCTCCAGACCATAGAATCATAGAGTTGGCAGGAGCCATACAGTCCATCTAGTCCAACCCCCTGCTCAACGCAGGATCACCCTAAGCATCCTAAAGCATCCAAGAAAAGTGTGTATCCAGCTGCCAGGGAGGGGGAGTTCACCACGTCCTTAGGCAGCCTATTCCTCTGCGGAACTACTCTGACTGTGAAAAACTTTTTCCTGATATCTAGCCTATATCGTTGTACTTGTAGTTTAAACCCATTACTACGTGTCCTCTCCTCTGCAGCCAACGGAAACAGCATCCTGCCCTCCTCCAAGTGACAACCTTTCAAATACTTAAAGAGGGCTATCATGTCCCCTCTCAACCTCCTTTTCTCCAGGCTGAACATTCCCAAGTCCCTCAACCTATCTTCATAGGGTTTAGTCCCTTGGCCCCAGATCATCTTCGTCACTCTCATCTGTACCCTTTCAATTTTATTTACATCCTTCTTGAGACCAGTGCCCCTGACTCTGACCTCTGTCTCTAGCGATGTCCAGTGGCCAAATGGCAGCTGCTGGCCTTGCAGGCTTTGTGGATGGCAGGCCGTATGGCTGCTGGCCAATCAGGGATGCACTGGATGGACAGGGCCGGATGCACCAGACGGACAGAACCCCGGACAGTCTCCTCCCAGGAGGCTGTTGCCATTTTATAAAAGGGAGCAAAATGTGTTAAAGATTTGGAGAAAACAGTCATTCCTCAGCTTCTTTTGCTTCTTTTGTTTGCCAGTACTGCAATAACATCACTTTGGTGGGCACTAGATGAGATGTCAACATTTCACTGAAAAAGCAGGTCTAGTTTTCCTGCTAGTACCTGTCAACCCTAAAGAGGCTTACAGTGCAATCCTACACAGACACTGAGGACATTGGACTTATAAGGCTGTTTAGGATTGCATTGCTAGTTCATTAATATCAGCTAAAATCTCAGTCTATAGCAATATAATACAAATAAAAAGAAAAGAGCGTACAATGATCTATTAGATAATTCCCTCTCTCCTGCCAAGTACTTAAGGATCCCCATCTTGTCTAGGATATTTCTGAAATCTGTGCATGATAATATTTGCTGTGAGCAGTGATTTACATTCTAAATTTTATGTTCTGCTTCCAAGTAATTATGTGGGATGGCAGAAAAAAACCCACAAATGAATAATGTGATCTCTGTTTTAGTTCACTGAGAGAGTTTTGATTAAATCATTGTATGAAATATGGAATATAGCAAAAATACGTTTCTGAAAAATACTTGTATCTAAGACAATTTATTTCTTATAGGCCAATTGCATATCTATTATCCCCTACTAAAGCCTTGGGAAAGATGTCATGATATAGTAAAGGGTAATTAGTGACTAGTATTAACAATTCTCCTATCTTTTGACATGAGAGAGCCACTAGCTATTAGCTCTGGAGGTGAAGGCCTCACTTACTTGCATTCTCCATCTATAAATATAGAATATCTCACTACACATTTAATTATCCTTTTTTTAAAAAATGAAATATAGTTGGTTTGTGAGCTTTATCTTTTTTTTTCTTTTTGTTACATATTCTAGTTATGTAGAACTAGATAAATGCCTAATAAATAGGAGTTAACAAAGGAATCTTTGCTTAGTTTCAAGTGGTTTTACTTAGAGAAGGCTTCATGGATCAACTACTGTCCACTCATCCAAGAATACAACGGGCACTAGAGCTTGACAGTGGGAAGAGGAAGGGGAAGAGTTGTCCAGTCTGTAAGGGCATGGGGTTGAATGTGTGTATTGTGTGTGACGTTGTGGTGGCATGGTGGCAAATGACGGCATGGGTGTGGAGAGATGGGTGTCAAGAACCTGTGGTTTGGAATTTTGTTGAGTGTGGGAGAGGACTGGGAATTGTGGCATAATGGTTACAGATGAGCTTTCCAGAGCCATGTCCTCAGATATGTGAAGGGAAAATCAGATAGTTCTTAAGGGGAGATTACATGGCAACCAATTCCTCCCAGTTCTGCATCATTTCCCTTCTTGTGTGAATTAGGCCACAGACACCGAAATGTCCCCCTGCCCTAATACACATGGGATAGTCACAGTACACAGGTGTCCACCCTGTTCCTTCTGTCTCCATTTTTTCACTGTTGATAAAATGTTATGTGCCCACATGCTCCTTTCATGGTTGCTCCTTAGAAGAAGAACGGATTTTTGTACCCTGTTGTTTACAACTCAAAGGAGTCTCAAAGCGGTTTACAAACACCTTTTCTCTTCGTCTCCCCACAATAGGCAACCTGTGAGGAATGTGGGGCTGTGAGAGGTCTGAGAGAACTGGGAATGGGCCACAGTGACCCAGCAGGCCTCAGGTGTCTCAAAGCATTTTCCAATCATGTTCCCTTCTTCTCCCCATAGCAGACTCCCCATGAGAGAGGTGGGGTAGAGAGCCTCACATGGAAGCTGGCAACCCTAAGAGGAAGTCTCTCTGTGCACAGCAGTCTTGACCTTAGTAAGGTTTTTTATACTGTTTTTTTTATTTGCCAGGCCAAGGTTGGAAAAAGTCACTACAGTTCCCATGTCTCTCCAGCCGTTTACTTGTTCACTATTTACAGTTTCAGGCTGTAAATATTTATTTAGATCTTCCTGAACTTTCCAAACTCACATAACTGATGCTGGTCTGTCCGTCTGCACCCCAGGAGACAAACAGTTGCTGGAAAGGGCTGACCATTGCCCATAGCCCTGGAGGGACCTGCACCACTCCCTCCCAATTGCAGACAAAAATGGCTCCTTTGAAGTCTGGACTCTGAGTCATTGTATGATTATGAAGTCCCACGTCCAAACCTCCAGGAATATTTCCAACCCAGGGCGAGCCAACCTCCAGGTGGGGCCTGGAGAGCTCCTGGAATTACAGCTCACCTGCAGAGTATAAAAATCAGTTCCCCAGGCAGAAAGGGCTATTTTGGACAGGGTTGTGGTAGAGAAGAAACATTTAAGGCCTCCCACACAGGTTGTTGTTGAATTGAAAGAATTGAGGCCTACTGCACAGGGTTATTGTGCAGATGAAACAGGAGACAAAAGAACCTATGCAACAGCATCCAGTTTCATCTGCGGAATAATGCTGTGCAGTGGCCTCAAATCTACAGAGAGTTGCAAAGAAAAAATACATATGGCTTGGCTGTATCTAACCCCCGACCAGAGCAGTATTCTAAGTGAAAAGGGGCTTTTCTGTGGCCTTCCTGTCAGCCAACTGTTTGGCAGAAGGTGAAAGTCCCCCCCAAAAAAGGAAGGCCCACACCCATGCCCTTAGACTTCCCTGCATTGCTCTCAGAAACGCCTCCCTCCCCTCAGTCAGGGCCTGTCAGAGGCTCCTTCGCAGCAGGCCTGAAGGGGGGGAGGGGAGCACTCTGCAGTCTCCTGCCAGCTCTGTCAGGGTTCTGAGGCAATTTACAGTTGGACATGACAGTTAGGACAGCCTTGGGGTGAAAAGGGCTGGCACAGCCTCTGTTCTCATCCCCCTTGGCAGCCCTACTGACCTCCTCTCTTTGTGGTGGTCAGGGGCAGATTGGCAGTGATGTCTCCAGATTGCCCCTGGGCTGGGTGGGTGGACCCTGTCAGAACTTTGGCCCTGTCTGAACTTTGGCTTTGTGTATTCTGACTGACTGGAACTCTGGTCTGTCCTGGTGAGGGCCCAATCTGTCCTTGTGAGGGCCCTCACCCAGACCAGCCCCTCCCACTCTCTGCCCACTTAGGCCTTAGCCTTTTGTTTATACGACGACAGCTGTATAAAGATAGTGTTTTTATTGTACTGTAGCTAAAATGTTGTTAGCTGTCCTGGGATGCAAGGGTTAGGATATAAATCAAATAATAAATAAAATAAATACATAAAAGCATGTGTGATTTTTTTTCTTGACTGTGTTAATTCATGCACACGCAAAGGAATGGAGTACATGATCTCTTTTCCTTACTCTTTATTAAGATAGAACTTTCTAGTGAGTAATTATATGTGATGAAAAAGTTATTTCATTGGTTCAGTTACCAGGCCCCACTATAAATCCCTTGGGCTCCCCTTCTACCATTTTTCTGTCTGTGGCCCCCTTCAAATGTGCCAGGTCCTCCCTGGGGGCAATATGGCCCCCACTGAGAATGGCTGGTTTAGAACACAGTTGCATACATGCTATGTATAATGGCAGAAATACCAATTTAATATTATTGGAGAACTGTCTTGGGAGATACTAAATAAAGGAAGTAAGAAGTTTTATCTCCAAAAGACAGAAGTTGTTCCTCTGGAGAGACCCCTGATTCTGTTGTTTGTGGTAGCATATTTTAGGACTAAGTTCAAATTCTGCTAAACCATGAGAGAGAGGGGGAAAACTCATGTTGACCCATTATGCATAGCTGTAGCCTTGCGGGGTCGATGGCAGTTGCTAGCGGTTGGATAGCATGCCCCGCTGCAGCCAGAGAATGCACAGGAGAAGGTATCCCCAGACGCCAATGGATCACCCCAACGTTGTGCACACACATGTACATCACTGGGGTTGGGAGCCCCCCTGCATCACGTGGCGCAAGAGGAGCAGGAAGCAGCGGGGGGCACAGGGGCCCCACCACATGCTGGCGGCAGTGTCATGCACAGTTGGGCATTAGCCCTGCTACCCTGCTGCCACCACTCTGGACTATCCAGCCCATGAATAATAGGTTGTTGTGCCTTATAGATTTAATTTTCAAAGAATCCCTAACACTTTTGAAGGCAGTTTTGGGCATTCAGGGACTGTGGCTGCTGCCCAGGACTGGTAGAACTCTACCCCATCCTCTATCTGTATGTAGATATGATGCAATTTTTTCCAAGAACACATTTGACTGTTTTACTTACCTTATGTGAACATGGCAATTAAATATGTTTGGCTTATGGTGAGCAGCTGCTACTGTCTGCAGAACCAGTTTATATAAGGTTTTCCAAAAACACATACCAATACAGTGGCGATTTTGATTGACTGATGGCCACTGATGTCACTAAAAGCTGCTTCAGCTACTTAGATGGAGGATAGGATTTTATAGAAACACAATATTTATTCATGACTGATTTATATTATTTAACTTGCAGGAGGGCATTTTGGGCTGGAATAAGAAGCGACATGCCAATGTTGGTATAAACAAGGCCACAACCTTATTACAGGCTGCTGGGGTGCTGGGGTGGTCATGTCTGCCTCCAGCTGGCCCTCTGTGATGTCAACAAGTGGCCAAGGTATGTCTTAGCTGTGTTTTGTGAGTGATGGAGTTCTCTGCTCAAACAATTGCCTGCTGATTGAGGCAGTTTCAGATCAAGATTAGAGGGGTAGAAGTACTTGCTCAGGTTGTGTGAGAACATGTCTATGTGGAAAGACAATTGCCCTGTGTTAGATGGTTAGTACATAATACAATGAAACAACCTGGTGAGCATCCACAAACAGATGAATTAAAGACTGAACTGATAATTGAAAAACCAGATCTGTGTTTGCTACTAGCAAACTGAATATAGGCTGAACTTGCAGGTGTTTGAGCTTCCATACCTACATTTGGTCCATGGTGTTCACCCCCTTAGATCCCACTAAGGAATATTTAACTTTATTTTTAACTTACATCTTTATTCCACCAGCAAAGAATGAACCCCTTCCTCCCAAATTTCTGTACTTGATTATCATTATTCCTCTTTTTAGGATTTGAAACTGATCAAATAGTGAAATGGTACAAAGCTAATAAATGAATGGGGGAAAAAGCATCTTAAACATGGTTGAGCACAAGTGCAATTGTCATATGGTGTAAAGCCCCCTGCAGTATCTTGTTGATCTACAGAAGTTGCATTCCAATAGCAATAGACACACTAAATGTTATTATAGAGCTACAGAAAACATGTTCCCTAACGACAAAGGTCTGAGTTACAGCAGCATGAGAAAATGTGACATTTGGATCCTCCATAACAAATGAGTCAAAAGAGTCAATAGCTGCTCTAAGGAATTTAATGGGACACCAAGGAAACAAAACATTTTAATCCATGGTCTTCAACCCATGATTGGGTCATTGAGACATCAAATCACCACTGATTTAGGGAGACCCAGTTGGGGCATGGTCACCAAACAATACCTGATGCCTTTTCTTTCTGCTTTTTTTGTAAGGAACTAGTATATATTTTGCTAGTGTGCATATGGGCAGACCAAGGGCAATTTGCCTTCTGATTGTGTGCATGCATACATAGAGGAACAGCAAAATGGTGAAAAGACATTCATCAGTGAACAGGATTCCTTTTAGAAATAGTTTGGAGTCCCCTCCCCCACAATGGGAACTTACCAGAGTGATGTGGGGAACAAAATACCCCACGTTGGCCCACCGCCTCGCTGTGACTGGGATTAGGGGGACTGCGCTGAAATGGCTGGCCTCCTTTCTCCAGAATATAACACAGAGGGTTGCAGTGGGGGAATCCCTTGGCGCTCCCGTGTGAGGTTCCACAGAGGGTGATACTCTCCTCCACACTTTTTAACATCTAGCCCAGCAGGTTTGGAGCTTTGGGCTGTGTTGTCACCCATATGCCAATGACACTTAACTCTACCTTCTGTTGGATGGCCAGCTGGACTCCCCCAGATACATTTGCCAGTTGTTTGGAAGCAATGACTGGATGGCTCAGGCAGAGTAATCTGAAACTTCAAGATGAATATCCTGTGGCTGGGTAGGAAGAGATAGGAACAGGCCTCCCATGCCTGGATGGGGTGCAATTAACACCTGTACCAGCGGCCTGGAATTTGCTTCCCTTTCCATGGAGGCTCAGCTCACCAATGTAGCCTGGATGGCATTTTTCCATCTATGCCGTGTGGCTACTAGCACCCTACCTGTCCTCGGAACTCTTGGCCACAGTGATTCATGCAATGGTCACTTCCAGACTAGACTTCTGTAACTCACTGTACATAGAAATACCCTTGTCCCTGACCTGGAAACTGCAACTGGTACAACACATGGCTGCAAGAGTCCTCACTAGACATCTTGGGGTGCCCACATCCAACTTGTGGTTACCGGTTTGCTTCCGGATCAAGTTCAAGGTCTTGGTTTTGACCTTAAAGGCTATACGTGGCTTGGGTCCTACCTATTTGAGGTACCACTTATCTGCATTTGACCCCTGTAGGGTCCTTTGCTTTGTGGGTATGAATCTGCTGGTTGTCCTGAGCCCCTGGGACATTCATCTGGCCTCAACCAGGGCCAGGGCCTTTTCAGCCCTGGCCCCACACTAGAGGAATGAACCCTTGGAATAACTGAGGGCCCTGATGGAGCTATCAAGGATCCCAAGGGCCTGTAATATGGAGCTCTTCTGCCAGGCATTTGGTTGAGTCTAGGGGAGTCCCGCCCAACGCTAAATGCTGTACATTTGGCATGGAAGATCTGAGGCCTTGAGTGAGATCAATTCTACGTGGATGCAGTGGAAAGTTGGGATAGCTGACTGGAATAAAGGGAAATTGTTGATTTTTACCACCATCTGTTGAATTATGGTTAATGTTTGTTGTATGGAAATTGTGTGTATTTTATGGAGTTTTATAGGGTACATTATTTAATGTTTTATTGTAAGCTGCCTCAAGATGACTCAGTCAAGAGAGGCGGGATATAAATCAAATTTTAAATGAATAAATAAAAATAAATCTGGTCACTTTTGATTTGTCAATCAATTCTTAAATGATCTGCACATTCTTTTCTCCAATCCAATTGACCATAGGAAGTATAAACCTGAGATTGTACTAAACCCTGCTTCTTTAGCAAACATTGAGGTACATTACTAAATTTAATTTCATCGCATGTCCCTTATCATGCTAAACATCACTATGATGCTGACTGTTGTTCTTACCATAATACCTGGGACTGATACAGTCTCAGGAAACTTGTAATAATCCATACTGATCAAATAGGGGTTTAGTTCCCATGTAAATAGGAGTTTTTCCCCCATTTGCTGCCATGATCTGTTTGTTATATTTCTAATATTGCAATCCAAAGCCAAATTGTACACTTCTAAGTTAATTGAAGTCAATGGACTGTAAATATAATCAGAGCTTTGTTATTTCCTTTTTGATGTCCCAAACATGGGAAGCACCTGGGTTTTTTAAGTTTAGCATTTTCCCCTGGTGTGTCCTGTTTCCAACTTTTATACAAAAGTTTACCTAATATCCAGTAAAATTCTGTCCCATCCTGTTGGGTCTAAGCATTTTAGGAATCATAATTTGTTCTCCTTCCTTTTGTTAATTTCTTCTCTGATGTTCCAGAAGTCCTTGATTTCCCATGATACTTAGAATTTTGCTCTAGACCAACCTACTTTTATTCTCCTAATCGATGTATGCATACCTTCATTCTCTTTTTCTTGTCTTTTCCCCTTCATTTTCTCCACAAATGCTTGGGATGTTCTAGAGTACAGTGTGTACCTTTTCCTCCAGTATCATATGTATTTGCTCCTCCACAGCTTCTTCGACAGTGGCATTCTTTCCAGGTATTGTGAACAATGTGTCTGTTACAGGTATTTCCTTCCTGACTTGCAAGTAATTTTTAAAAAAATGCTTTTTCAGTATGTTTTTTTCAGTGACTTGTCAGTCTTACTCTTCATCTGATGACATATTGGTAGAACTTCTACCTTCACACTACAATTGTGAACATTTCTCTTCAAGTCATGCATAGCTGTTCTATGCAAATGCCAATGAGCACGATAGTGATGGATTTCTCTTTCTTCAGCGTTCCTAGTTGTGATGCAACCAATTATCCTATTTTTTCATCATATCATATCTTAACACCGCCCGTGGTGCCGCGGGTGCCACGGACTAAATAAAAGGCTAAAGGGTTCTAGGGCAGGATGTGTCCGTGATGAGGAAGGGTTCGGATTGGACCCTTCCTCTGGAAAGACAATCGGAGGGACCAATCAGCAGGCGCGCAGGAAAGTTACCGCTCAAAAAATGGCCATCTTCTTGACTCATGCACTTATTCATTAACATGAGAAAAAATGTACTGACGCCCTAGATGAACCACTCAGCCATGATGGCTGCCAGACCTCATGCGAAGGGGTGAAGTCCATACAAGAACATTCTCATGCCACTCACAGCCCTGTTAATTTTGTCACACTAAGCCCCCACGTTCTGGAAAAAACTATTGAGGTACCATAGACTTACTTGTTCACACGCTCTTCATGTAAAAATAGATTAAATAAATTTGTTATTTGTGATGGATACATGTGTTCTCGCCAAAATCAAGGGAGGTGGCAAAATGGGGAATGTATTGTGGCAAGGCAGTTTGGAGAAGAATAAACAATGGCAATCAAACTGTATTTTGCTTTTTTAAATTAACTGTGTTTTTTTAGCAATCAAACTGTATTAAGTGGTGGCCTCGGCAGAAGCATCGTCTTCGCGTATTCGTTGCTTTACGCTGTTTATCAGAAAAGAATGGTGATCCCAAGCCAAAGAAGCCTTGTGCTCGCTTATTCGTTGATTTTCGCTGCTTATAGCAAAAAAAAATGGTGATCCCATCTCCCGGAAGCTCGGGGATGGGATCAAGGGAGGGACATGTGCCGCTATTTTGAGAACGCACATGTCTCTTGCTGATATGCTGCAGATTGTGTTCAGAAGTCGGAAATGGCTGCAGGATGCTGTCCAGAGACGCGCTCCACTTGTGAGCTCGGGAGGTGGTGCCAGGTGGGAAGGGAAGAGTACTTAATAGATGACAGCAGAGTCAATGAGGAGGAGGGGCTCAGCAGCAGCAGAGAGGTTACTGTGAGCCCAGGGACAGGAGAAGAAACCGGAGTTCCCATTCTGAGACCTGCCTTTTTGGCGCGTGTCCCATTTCTTCAAAGTGGCTGACCATAGGTGCATCCATAAGGTGATTTCTTAGGGCCATTTCGCACGGCTTCAAAATAGCACAATGGTTGCTAATTGGAAACGCTACTAATTTGCCATAACCCACGACATCGTAGACAATCTGCAACAATCCTGAAACCGACCCGCAAAAAGCGCTTCGTTGTAGCGCTTTCAGGGGAATCCAGAAAAGTGGATTCACCCTCCGGATAGCGATACACTCCTGCAACCAATCTGCAACAATAGCGCTAAAGACCTGTGCATTACCATTGTTGCGGGTTCTTCAAAGTCCCTCCTCCCGAGCCTGTCCTCCAAACTTCCGGCGAAGCGATCGCCATTTTTTTTTTCTCCGAGCGAGCGGGGATAAACGCACCAGCGAGCCTCTTTCTGTTTAGAGGCTTCCCTGGCTTCAGTCCTTCACCTTTAGTCACTAAACACAAACCACATAAAAGCCCGTTTGCTGAAATAAACTCCCTTTATTTTTTACACATTAATTCAGCCGAAAATTGGGCCAGTGAGAGGGGGGGGGATTTTTTTTTTATCACTCGAGGCAGCGTGCCAACGATCATACAATCAAACGACAGCTCACATTAGGCAGCTGGATGGGTCTCTCCGTTGCAACGAATCTACCTAGATTCGTTGCTATGGGTCTGTTAAAAAACCTTTCTTAAAGGGAAAGGGGCTGTTTGGGAGCATGCTAACGGCTGCCCATTGGCTGCTTGACGGCCAGGGGCGGGACGAGCTTGGCAATAGCGCTTCCTTTCTAGCGATTTCTGCCGAGACTGGAAGCCTGTGGGAAACGCTAAAAAACGCAACTGATTCCACTACAAAGGCAGGTATGCATAACGACGAATTCCACTATTTTAAATGGCAATTTTTCATTCCGCAAACAATTTGCAACAAAGATCCCCGTGCGAAAAGGCCCTTAGTCTACTCAGGTGCTCCTGGATTCATATCCTCAGGGGGCGAGAGCTGATTCCAATATACAATCTGGAGCAAGGGCATCTTATAGCATATACTACATTCTTACTCAAACAGTTAATATATTGATTAATTTTAACAGAAAAACCATTTTCTGATTGTTCAAATTCTTTAATTTGTAGTAAGTACTTGCAGCATATACATGAGCCACACCTATAGTTTCCAACCGGTAAAGTGGTTTCACCTGCCTCCTTATTCTGTTCCCTCTTTGTTACCAACTCTCCAATGTTATGACTTCTCCTCCATGCTAATCTAAAGCCATTTTCACAACCTGGAATGTCACTAATCAAATGCCAGTGTTTCTGCAATATTTTGTTGATATCTGAGGCAAAATAAGAAAAATCAAACACACAAGTAAATCTCAAGTTTTCTCTACTTTGGCAATATTGAAGCAGCTCCTCCCTTCCCTTCAAATTTACGCTGGTCCTGTTTTTCTCTGTTTATACTCCTCATTGTTGGCAACTGCTTCCACCTAGGACTGGCAAGACGGATCAGAAGGTTTAAAGATATATGTCTAGTACAATAGATAGCAACTTTACTGCAGGAAGCCCTGGACCAAAACCTTTAAATGAATTTGGGCTTTCTTATGCCAGGGGTGTGTTTCTAGACATGTCACAGAAAATCCTATTTAAAACTAATGCATCACAAAGGTAATTGTTGTTCACATGTCAGACAGACAGTTTTGAAATAAATTCATGCTACCTCTTCTTCCTGTATATTTCCAAGCCTTTGAATTTATAGCCTGTGATTATTTGCCTCTGCTATCCTTCCCTCTAGGTAGACTACACAGCAGTTTTCACATCTGCATTTCATAGACAAACTGAAATATAGAACTTCATCAATAAGAATGGTTTATTCATGCCTCTTACTGATATCTGTGTATGAGGGAGTTACTATTTTGAAGTAAGATCCATATAGAATATTTTAGTTTTCAAATTGCAACATTTAAATAATCAGATAGAGGATGCTGGTGTTGTATCTGATC
Source organism: Paroedura picta (assembly GCF_049243985.1). NCBI lineage: Eukaryota > Metazoa > Chordata > Lepidosauria > Squamata > Gekkonidae > Paroedura > Paroedura picta. The sequence goes on from NC_135371.1 coordinate 97,452,119, forward strand.
TCAAGGACAGATGAATGCAGAAATACAATATTTATTAAACGTATTCCACCAAAGGGAGATAGTACAGAAAAAAATTGACTCATGTAGAAACATACATTCTATTAAGTGGTAAGGGATTCCCAGAGAGTTGGTAGAGATTAAAATAAATATGCTTTTCTCTTTAGAATGATAAGAATCTTTGGGATTAAGGTGACCCATATGGCAAAAAGAATGTTTCTTTCTGTTTAAACTCTCTGAGGAAAACAAGAACACTACAGAGAGGAAATAGTGGTTATGGGTGACTTCAGTTACCCAGATATCTGTTGGAAGACCAACTCTGCTAAAAATACAAACTCCGTTAATTTCTTAACTTGTCTTGCTGACAGCTTCATTTCTCAGAAAGTATAGAGGGGAACCAGGGGCTCTGCTATTTTAGACTTGATTCTCATCATTTGGGAAGAACTGGTAGATGAGGTGAAAGTAGTGGGTACACTACATGGTAGTAGTAACCATGTGCTTTTGGAATTTTCAACTGTGGGAAAGAAAAAATCTTTATATAGTCAGACATATAGACTGGACTTCAGGAAAGCTGATTTTAACTGATTTAAAGGTATGTTAAGAGCCTCTTGTGGCGCAGAGTGGTAAGGCCGCAGACATGCAGTCTGAAAGCTCTGCCCATGAGGCTGGGAGTTCAATCCCAGCAGCCGGCTCAAGGTTGACTCAGCCTTCCATCCTTCCGAGGTCGGTAAAATGAGTACCCAGCTTGCTGGGGGGTAAGCGGTAATGACTGGGGAAGGCACTGGCAAACCACCCCATATTTAGTCTGCCATGAAAACGCTAGAGGGCGTCACCCCAAGGGTCATACATGACCCGGTGCTTGCAAAGGGGATACCTTTACCTTTTAAAGGTATGTTGGGTTGAGTCCCATGGTCAGAATACAGAAGAGACGGAAGTCCAAGAGGGCTGGGATTTCTTAAAAATGAAGTACTGAACGCTCAATCACAAAACATTCCCTTGAGAAGGAAATATGGAAGGAGCCTAAGGAAGCCAAGGTGGCTCCATAAACAGTTGTCAAATGATTTGAGGAATAAAAAAGAATCATTTAGGAAATGGAAGGAAGTTCTTATTACCAAGTATGAGTATAAACAAATAACCAATAATTGTAGGGGGAGTGTTAGAAAAGCTAAAGCTCAATATGAACTTAGGCTAGCAAGAAATGCTAAACATAACAAAAAAGGCTTCTTTAGTTATATTTCAAGCAAGAAAAATAATAGGGACACCATAGGACCACTGCGAGGACAAGAAAGTGAAATTATAACAGATGATGAAGAGAGGACTGAACTGCTTAACTCCTATTTCTCCTCAGTCTTCTCTTGTGAGGGAAACAGTGCTCAATGTGGAAAAAACCTAACACAACAGGGGAGATGTTTATGTTGGCCTTGGATCACTGTTGGTGATGACCACAAACACCTAGTTTCTTTAAATGAAACAAAGTCTTCTGGGCCAGATGAATTGCATCCAAGAGTACTGAATGATCTTGCAGATGTCATCTCTGAACCTCTGTCCATTATTTTTGACACTTCTTGGAGAACAGGTGAGGTGCCAGATGATTGGAGGCGGGCAAATGTTGTTCCCATCTTCAAGAAAAGGAAAAAAGAGGATCTGGGTAACTATCGACCTGTCAGCTTGAAATCTCTAGCTGGCAAAATTTTGGAACAAATAATCAAACAGTCAGTCCTTGAGCAGCTGGAAGAGATACCTGTGATTTCTAAGATTCAGCACGGGTTTCGCAAGAACAAGTCATGTCAGACAAACCTTATTTCTTATTTTGAGAAAGTGACTATCTTGCTGGATCAGGGGGATGCTGTGGACATAGTTTATCTGGATTTCAGTAAAGCGTTTGATAAGTTTCACATGATATTCTTGTTGACAAGTTGGATCCTAATTCTGTCAGGTGGATCGATAACTGGTTGACAGATCGTACCCAATGGGTACTTGATAATGGCTCAGCATCCTCTTGCAGAAGAGTGACAAGTGGAGTTCCCCAGGGATCTATCCTGGAGCTTGTGTTGTTCAACATATTTATAAATGATTTGGATGAGGGTTAAGAGGGGATACTTATTGCATTTGCAGATGATACTAAACTGGGAAGGATAGCAAACACAACTGAAGACAGAATTAGAATACAGGATGATCTTGATAGGCTCTAGAAGTGGACTAAACTGAATAAAATGAAGTTCAGTAGGGACAAGTGTAAAGTTCTGCATTTAGGTAGGAAAAACCAAAAACACCAATATATGATGGTGGAAACTTGTCTTAGCAGTAGCATGTGCAAAAAGGATCTAGGAGTAGACCATACACTGAACATGAGTCAACAGTGTGACTCGGTGGCTAAAAATGCAAATGGGATTTTGGGCTGTATCAAACGGAGTACTGTGTCCAGATCACGGGAGGTGATGGTACCGCTTTACTCTGCTCTGGTTTGGCCTCACTTGGAGTACTGTATTCAGTTTTGGGCACCCCAGTTGAAAAGGGATGTAGACAAACTGGAGTGTGTCCAGAGGAGGGCAACAAAGAAAGTGAGGGGTTTTGAGACCTAGACATATGAATACAGGTTGGGGGAGCTTGGTCTCTTTAGCCTGGAGAGGAGACGACTGAGAGGGGATTTGATAACTATCTTCAAATATTTAAAAGGCTTCCATATAGAGGATGAAGCAGAGTTCTCTCTTGCCCTGATTGGACCCACCAGATCCAATGGGATGAAATTAATTCAAAAGAAATTCCGTCTCAACATTTGGAAGAAGTTCCTGACAGTTAGAGCGGTTTCTCAGTGGAACAGGCTTCCTTGGGAAGTGGTGGGTTCTCCATGTTTGGAAATGTTTAAACAGAGGCAGGATAGCCATCTGACGGAGAGGCTGATTCTGTCAAAGCTTAAGGGGATGGTAGATTACAGTGGATGAGCAATAGGTTTGTGAGTGTTTTGCATAGTGCAGGGGGTTGGACTTGATGATCCATGAGGTACCTTCCAAGTCTATGATTCTATGAGACGTACTTTTCTCATTCTAATATTGTGATCACAGGAAAACTATGTTAAACTGGATTTCTAGCTCTTAAAAGAACAGAATCCCTCTTCTGGAATATGGCCATTCTATCTAAAGCCTGATTGCATAAATCCTTGCAATGTATCCATCTAGGCCTTAAAAAGTCATCCCTTCCAGTGAGTCAGCGGATTAATATGTTAGACCTGGATGTGGGAGGCACAAGTTAAAATTCTGTTCAGTCATGCATTTCAAGGGATTTAGAGATGTTTTGTACCAATATAAATTGTACAGGAATTAGAACTTCACTGTGTCACTGTTTTATGATAAAGGAACATGCCATCTCTGGTGAATTTCCCTTTTAAAAATTCTTCACATTGAAATCTGGAATTAACCTGTGCACTACTATAATTTAAAAGATACATGACCCTATTGAGTCTTGACGAAGCTTAAGGAAGGAGACTTGGGTAAGTCATTGCATCTTAGCATAATGAATCTGATAGTGGAATAGTAATGTCTTTAAAAGGGGGAGGGATACATTTGTTACAGACCTCTGGCTGATACTTAGATCTGTTCACACTGGCCTGATTTATATATAAACCCCATATATTTTTTTAAAAAATCAAGAAATGATGGAATGTTTTTGAAAATGAGTTATTTTTGAGAATGTGATCTGCAGTATAAGGTCACAAGTGATTTGGCATGACCTTTGGGTGCTTCATATTCAGTACTGTGCACAAGATTCCCATTGAGTCTCCTAAAGTATTGACACTATAAATGTAGAAAGGGTCATGTGCATTCTATGCATCATACTTGCTAGCTGTGGTCCCAGATATTAGTGCATATAGTCTATGCACTATGTCTACAATATACTCTACCAATGGCATGACTCCTCGAATTTTCTCTGATTCCTACTCTGCATGAAGATGACTGATTTGCCTCCTTTGCTGTTCCTGTGACTGTAGTAGGAGAGAGGAGGGGGGGGAAGCCCCATTAATGGAGCTTTACTTTATAATTGAAGCCAATGTATGTACTGTATAATTGAATGAGAAGTGTTGCAACAAGCAGTGTCTAGATAAACTGAACAAATATTTGCACTTCTATGTGTGGGGGGCTTACTGCAGATGGTTGTCTGGAGGTGAAACTAGCATGTACAGTCCTACTCTCTTATGTACATAGCCTGAAAGTTGGTGTGTCCCTTCTGGTCCTACTTTTATTCTAATTCCCCCTATAATCCTGACCTTACCTTTGTCTGTGCACTGTTCCTTGCTCATTTTGTTGTTGTTTTTTACTAATAGGATTCTTAGCTAAGACAGAACACCAAATTACCTGATCCATCATCTTGCCAACCTCAAATGACCTTTCAAACAAGAGTGTCAGAAGAGCTGTAAGGAGTCAAGGTTTGCAGATACCAAATTATTCAGGATTGTGAAAGCACAGTGGGTTGGATTCTTAGCACTGTGAGCCAATACTGGAAGGAAAGTGACTCCCCACTCCATTTCATTGTAGCTGAAATTTTGTTCCTGTGAGTCAAAGATGGAAAAACCATTCCATTTCAGAAGCTGCTGCTGTGCCAAACAGAACAGCACCTTAGGATCCAAGCCAGTATAAAGAACTCTGAAAATATCTTTCTAAACTGAATGAATGGACTAGACAACTGTGAATAAGATTCAATGCAGGTAAATGTCAATTGATTCACATTGGAGAAAAAGAATCCTGACTTTTAATGTATGCTGATGGAGTCTGAACCAATGGAGTATGAGAGGGAAAGAGAATTTGGGATCTCAGTAACTCAAAGAAAATGTTAATTCAGTGTGCATCAGCAGAAAAACTCGCATTTTTATTAAGCTTTTCATTCAATCTTGGAAATTTCTTCAAACATTAGATTAAGAAAACCTTTAGAAAAGAGAGAGTACCTATGTTAGTTTTAAGCTGATTCAGTATGCATAAAATTCTCAGAAGTGTGTCCATATACTAAGGAATGTATCTTTCATTTCCTGATGGGCAAATGTTGCATATGATATATTTTAAAAATGAAACTATCACTGTCATAAAGCCTTCATATAAATGCATGACACATTTGCATTTGGGTACAATGCACAGTTCAGTAAAAAAAAAAGGATATCACAAAGCAGAAAGAGCAACCCAAATGATCAGTATGTTGGAAAACCTTCCCTAGGAAGAACGGTTAAAGTATTAGGTCTCTTGTGTTTAGCAAAAAGTCAGTAAGGCCAGAGGCATGAGAGAATTTTATAAAATTAGGTATGGTGCAGAGAGCATAGATAATTATATATTTTTCTCATGCAGTCATAAAACTATAATTTGGCTTCTGACTGGACGTATATTTAGGACAAGCCAAAGCAAGTATTCTTCTCCCAGCAGCGTAGTAACTTATGGAATTCATTGCCACAAAAAGACTTTAAACAGTGGTTAGACACATTCGTGTAAGAGAGGTCTACAAATGGCTGTAAGCTGCAACAGCTAAATGGAACTTTGGAATCAGAGGCAGCAAAAAAGGAGGGCTATGACTTCTGGTTACCCCTGGGACAACTGGGTTGCTGAATCAGGTATACCTTTGTCAGGGCCTTTTAAAGAGAAGCCAATGGGGTGCACACATGAAGGGTCCATATGCACATTAGTAAATTGTATGCCATTTCAGAGTTTATAATTATCAGATCCTTGTCAGGGAAAAGAATTTGAGTAGCTCTGGTAGCCTTTCATTCAGTTGAGTTGGCAATTGACTTCAGAGGAGAGATTTATTCTAACCTTAACTGTTGGATTTATTAATTTCCTTCTTCTCTCCCTCAAACTCCTAGGCAGACCTTTTGTCTCCCACCTACAGAGCAATACCCAGGAAGATAGCCTAAGAGTAGTGCAATGGCTTCTTCACCCAGTTTTTGTCTTTCAGCTTTCAGTACATAAAAGCTTAATATACTGCTGCATTGCATTAATGTGTGTGTTTTTTCAAACACTTACAAAGCTATCCATTCCTTTCCAGCTGCAAGAAACATAATATCAACACAGCGTGCAGAGAAAAGGAAGAGGGGCCTCCAATGAGCATTCAGCCCCTGGCCTCAAATCTTTCAAAGGACCTTTGATCTGATCCAACAGGCCTCTTCTTGTATTCTTATGTGATCACAGCTTCTATATTCATCCTTGCTTACTGCACACATGGCAAAGAATCATCAAAGAGGCTTAGATTATTTTAGGCTTTTATTATCCTTTGTGAAGGGTGGAACTAACCAAACTTGAATGTGCAGTTAGATTACACATTTCAAGCTAAACACTTTAAGCAGATTTATCAACAAAACTGTGGGGGCAAATGAGTTAAAGATCACAGAAGTTCTATTAATTTAGTCATAAAGGTAAAGGTAAAGATATCCCCTGTGCAAGCACCGAGTCATGTCTGACCCTTGGAGTGACGCCCTCTAGCGTTTTCATGGCAGACTCAATATGGGGTGGCCTTGCCAGTGCCTTCCCCAGTCATTACCATTTACCCCCCAGCAAGCTGGGTACTCATTTTACCGACCTCGGAAGGATGGAAGGCTGAGTCAACCTTGAGCTGGCTGCTGGGATTGAACTCCCAGCCTCATGGGCAAAGCTTTCAGACGGCTGCCTTACCACTCTGCGCCACAAGAGGCTCAATTTAGTCATATGTACCCTGAATTATCAACATTTTCCAAAGAGTGGCCTTATCCATGGAAATCTAGTTCATCAGAGCATTAAAAGAATCTTGTTGAAAATTGGTGACCATCTATACATTATATTGGAGCCTAGTGATTCGATCGCCTAACTTAAAAAAAAAAGTGATCATGGAAGGATAAGAATCTAATTTGGGTAAGGTCTGCAGTGCCAGGGAGGTTTTTAAATCTTTTAAATAGCTACATCCCTTAACCAACATCCTCTCATATGGTTAGTACCCCTCTGGGGTTTCGGGAGGCAGGCTGATATTGGTGGGTGATTTGATTGTCAGGGTCTGTGACAGGTGTTTTGACTGCATAGTGACTTGCTTGCCTGGCGTGAAGGCTGCAGACATTCTGCACTGTCTAGACAGGCTGATAGATACTGCTGGGGAGGAGTCAATGGTTGTGGTGCATGTTGGCTCCAATGACACTGAAAAATGGAGTCTTGTGGTCATGGAGTTAAAAATTAGGTCACTGTGTAGAAAGTTAAAGGCCAGGACTTCAAAGGCAACATTCTCAGAATTGCTACTGTTTTTATAGACAGGCACAGATTAGGAATCCCAATATGTGAATGAGAAAGTGGTGCTGGGGGGGAAGGGTCCAAATTTGTTAGGCACTAGGGAACTTCCTGGGACAAGAGGAACAGGCTTCCTCAGGAGGTGGTAGGTTCTCCTTCCTTAAAAGTTTTTAAGCAGAGGCTAGATAGCCACCTCACAGAAAAGCTGACTCTGTGGATTTAGGCAGACTGTAAGTGACTTTTGTGGTGTATACTGTGGCTTTTGATAGAGGAAGTAACCTTATGGTGAGTTTGGGGTGGCCCAATGCAAAAATCATGAGGATCCATGAGGATCCATGTATTTTAAATACATTTTTGCCCCACTGTGGCACCATTATACTATGGATGCATTACTTTTGTGGTGCTGCCTATAGTCTAAGACATGGTCTACAGAATGAAGTGGTTTTATTTTAATATAGAAATAATATGAATTAATGAGGATCTGTTTCAAATCATCCAGATCTGGCTTTTACACATACCCTCCCAAGAAAATTAGGAAAGTTAACCTAGAATATGTTTCCAGGAAATCTCCCCTGCCCCCTTGCTCCCAGAAAGAACAATACATGTATCTTCAAAGACAAGAAATAAAAGATGTCTGCCTGCACTCAGGAAGGCTCTGATTGATGGGCAATCAGCCTCGGGGGGGGGGGTGAATTACAGCCAGAAATGAGCAGCTGAAGACCCACAGGTAATGCTGAAGGTGCTCCTTCTCTTTAACCCCCACCTATCTCACAAAATCCTCTCTCTCCAAATAGCTATATGTGTCTCCCTTTCACCCACTTCCACCGAGGGCAAAAGAACATAATGAGCTCTCATGTGGTCAAGGCATTTCCATTGAAACCAAATGGAGCACTATGCTTGGCTTACGAGGATGCCAGTCAAGCTAAACGGGTAATCATTGGAGTAGCCACAGAAACAAAAAGACAACCCTCCCAAGTCCCATCTATGCCAGAAGAGAGATCTATGCGTGATTCACACACTCATATGCATTCACCAAGGAAGGAAACTCCGCCCCTGAAAAAGCCCGCAAACATGCACAGAAGGGTAAGACCTGTATGTGGTCATGCACAGTCATTGGGGGCATGGCCATAAGAGCCTGGCTCATGACCCATGAACTACCCCATTTTGTGGTTTCACAGAGACTCATGGGTTGGCTCATGCCCATCTCTAGACAATGTTAGAAGCCTTTAAGTGAAGATGTGGGAGCTGGAATGCTTGGTGCTAAATGGCAATTTAAATACAGTGGCTGTCTCAGAATCAAATCGAATCAATGGGGTACAGTCATAACTGGGTATAAGCTTTATAGGAAGGACAGTGAGAGACTTGTTGGGAGGAGACATTGCACTGTACATCACAGAGCGCATAGAATCAAATAAGTTGGTAAACATTAAGGGATTGAACTCACCCAAGTGTTCTTATGGATGCCTTTGTCCACTATCAAAATTAACAACTACCCAAATTAACAACATCTTTTGGGCAATGGCATGGGAGATGTGGGATAAAATCTCCACCCCACACTTCAGTGGCCCTGATTCAGTTTATGTGTCTGTCTTTCACACATACACACACACACACATACACACACAATTATTCCTTTAGAGCATTAAATTAAAAAATGAGGCGATCCAAGAATGGGTTGTAAAACCATGACATCTATACTCACTAGTCACAATGTACAATGGCCAGCAATCATTGTCTGCTACCTCCCCAAATACATTAACTCTGAAATGACAGGAAAAGACCACATGATAGTGATGGGCTTGCCGTCTGGGCCAGGCCATCCTGGATTCCCAACCCCTGATCAAGTGGAAGGTGCCCACCTCTTGTCTATTCTTGGGCACTACTGATTGAACAGCTCCCTGTTTCTACCTAGGCACAAGTGGGCCAAGTCCATCATATTAATTGAAATGTCATAGGGTTAGTGCAAGCTTCTCTACTATACCTTGACTTTGCAGAATGACACCAGCAAGATCCTTGAAAAACAGTCTTCATTTACTATGCTTTTTCACACTTTTGGAACATTGTCAGCATATATTTACATTTGTTATGTAGATAATATAAACAAGGCTAAGATAAGGACATTGATATTTATAGTCCACATGCATACATATTAAATCAACTCTCTTCTCGAATGATTTTAATGTAATAATGCAAATTTTCTTTTAAGAATGCTGTACCAGATAGGTTGATCGTGAAACAACACACTACCCCTGATTAGTCTCATTTTGGCTTTACGTTCATCCTTTTGCTTTTCATATCAGCTCTGTATATTCTTGGCCTTTTGCTTGGCACCACACCGACTTTGCTTGTTTCCCTTAAATTTGGCATCTGTAAAGCTTTGTTTAGGACAAATCTGCATCAATGTCTTCATTTACGCAGCCATCCTGGTGGGGGCCTATTCATGTAACTATAGATACTCTATGTAACTAATTAATTAAGAAAAAAACCACATGAATGAGGTTTAAATGTCTTCACATTTTAGAAGCATCCTATGAATATCAACATTTCCTACTGCTCCTGCTAGGAAAGATGAAAGTTGTCGTAATATTGTAGATTAATCTATGCAGAATCACAGCCTTTTGTGGTCAGGTTGAATTGATTCGCCTTCTTCCCCATCCTGCCTCTATCTGACATACAAATGCATGCCTCAAATAATAAGGCAATGAAGTCTTGTTCAGTGCTCTAAGGCCACCACTCAAGAGAAGAAATATTTGAGTCCAATAAATATATGGCTGAATGATAATTGCATACATGTGCATACTAGTTCCCATCCCAGCAGTTGCATAAATCTTTTTGTGGTCTATAAGCTCTGCTCCATATTTTCTTCAAGCCCATTGTCTTCAGTGGTTTTAATAGCATCTTTTCCCTGAGGCTTGGGAAAGGGGGGTACTCTCATGGCTTTCTCACTGTAAGCACTTGTAATGTAAAAGTGAGAGAAGGCTGGATGGCACACTAGACAATTCCCTTAATTCCTTTTATAAATAAATTATGGGGAGTGGGAAGAGAATCAATTTTTACTTGTGTTCTCAAGGCATGGAAGATTTCTCTCCTTTTGTGTGTGTTTGTGTGTGTGTATGGTTTTTCTTCTTAAGTTTTGCTTAACAACATAGTTTATTACTGAGATCAAGGATTAGCACTAATACCATAACAAAAAATAAAAGTCAAAGTGCTTTACTCACCCCCATCCAGCCACTACCAAGTGGTTACAACCAGACTATAGATCTATGTTATTTGAAATAGGGTTTTTCCAGGATAGAAAGCATAACATTTTTGTAACTGATTAATGGCATATCCATTAATTTAACATGAACAATACAAAAGCACAAATTTCTCAGCTATGGCTTAGATACTATGCTATGTGAATGCTTGCAGAACAGAACTTTTGCACTCTCTCTTCTCCTACTGCAGCCTGTGATGCTCCCCCATTTTGTCCTGTGGGGGGTAGTGAACCAGAAGTGCCTGGATCAAAGTAGGGCATGTGGTTGGATCCCAAGTTGGATTCTCTAGTTTGACATTGGTTGTGTTGGGTGGGTCACAATTGACCTGTGGTTTTGCTGGTATTCTGCGGTTTGACATTGGCTCTGTTGGGCTTGTTGGTTCTGTTCACAGTCGGAGGCTTTTGTTCAGTAGTGACTATTGGCTACTGGGCCCTAGAGAAAGCATGCATTCTACCCACACACACACACATGCAGGAAACAATGGAAAGAAGTACAATGTCTGGGGTCACCTTGTTCAGAGGCCCATTTAATTGAATACTAAACATATTTGAAACTCGGAGTGAACAAGCGGTACTAGATTCCCTGCAATTCTTGTGATGGAAATGAGTCTCCCCCTTCCCTGAGAATGTTTGCACATCTTGTTTTAGCCCTTTCCTAGAGATAACAATTGTGTGGCAAAGTGGATTGGGGCATATAGGTGCAATACTAAGAACATTTGGAATGCTTCCACTTTACTGAGGAAGATCTTAAGTTCATTCTATGTACGTGAACACATGAAGCTGCCTTATACTGAATCAGACATTTGGTCCATCAACATCAGTATTGTCCACTCAGAGGGCCATTGCACATGGCTTAAATGTAGCAGAAGTCTTACCTTTGGCAAATGCTACTAATTCAACGTTCCGCATGACGTCGCACACAATCTGCAACACTCCTGCAACACTCCCGCAAAAATCGTTTCGTTGCCGCACTTGTCGGGGAATTGGGAAAAGTGGATTCCCCCAGAAAAAATCGCTACACTTCTGAGCACAAGCTGCAACATATCAGCGAAAGACATGTGCATTCTCAATGTAGCGGTAGAAAGAATGTCCCTCCCCCGCTATTGCCCCCAAACATCCGGAGAAGCGATCGCCATTTTTTCCCCTTAGACCGGGTAAAGCAACGAACGAGCAAGGCTTCTCCGGCTAAAGTCCCTCCACAGAAGTGCTTAACAGTGAAACAAAGCTCCCTACTGCAAGTGTCTTTAACGTTCCCAAGCACAATACAGCCCCCTGTTCGACACTGCCCATAATTTCAGCCACAAATCGCGCCCATGGGGGGGGGGATTTTTTTTCTTATTTGAGGAGCATGTAAACGATTAAGTGCCAGCTCCTACGCCAGCAAAAAAGGTGTTTCCGAAACGATTGAACAAAATTCGTTGCAACTGGTGTGTTTGCCCTTAAAGGGAAGGGGTTTTTTCAGGATCATGAACCCAACAGCCCATTGGCTGTTCCATTTGAAAATCTCACTTCCTTTGTTGCGATTCCAGTGAGACCGGAAACCTGTGGGGAATGAATACAACGCTACTGGGACTTCAGTATTCCACTAAAATTAAAGGTATGCGGGATGACGAAATTCCACTATTTAATATAGTGTTTCTGCATTCTGAAAACATTTGGCAACATTGGTCCTTGTGTGGAAAGCCCCAGACTGTCAGCAGCTCTCTAGGTGGGTCTCAAGCAGAGGTCCTTCACATCACCTACAACATGGTTCTTAACTGGAGATGCCAGGACTGAACGTGGGACCCTCTGCATGCAAAGGCCTTTGATTTCCAGTGATTTCATGATCGTGGATGAGGTACAGAAAAAGCCACTAGTATTTATACCATTGTCCACCCATTCACATCTAATACTGTAATGATGGTTGAAGACTATTTTTAAAAACAAGAATAGAGGCCAAGCAGGGATGGGAATTGGAAACCTCTTCCAATAATGCATTTTGCATCACAGTGCTGTCAACATTTTCCAGACCACCTGGTTTACCTTGCAATATTACCCCTAGAGCCTCCCACATCAGACCTGGGCTGTAAGCAGCTTGCTCAACTGACTGAGCTAAATGTGCTCATTATGGAATCACCCCCTCCCATCCAAAAACCATCAACCTATCAATAGGAAAGGTATATTCCCCCAGGAACTAACTGCAACTTCTTTTGTCTCTATTTGTTCAGTGAAATCTCTGTCTAGCAGCATCTTCCTTGCTCTAACAGTTTTTAATGTGTTTCTCCTGACTTCCTATCAGTTAATCTATCTGAGCCATTGAGTAGACAAAAGTGAGAGTTAATCCCATCAGCTTTCAACCAGCCTAGGTACTGTCCATTTTTGAGACATGCTTCATCTGGCTCAATCATACTCCAGACAGCCCACTTCTATTACATCACACTTCAACTTACCTATCAGGTACACCTAGGGCCACTGGCCAATCACCTGTCACATGACATCATACCTCCCAGTGGATAGTGTATAACAAGTCAATAACTCAAAGGTTGCCGATAAAATTATAACATTGAATTAAAATTATACTGCATATTAAAATTCAATATCAATGCTGTCATCCAGTTCAAATTGATAAGATAACCCATCTCTAAAATAGAATGGGGAGGAGAGATGGAAATAGAAAACAGAAAGAAATGGAAATGTGGGAGGCACAAACTAGGTAGCAGATCTGGAGGTGCTTTTTGCAATATCTTTCCATATAGAGAAATTTGTTTATATTTTGGATATTTTACATCCCATCCCATTGTTAAATAAAATGATCTCCCCATACTACAAATTTAGTTTTCTCAGATTTGCAAATTTCTAAATGGTGATCAATGAAAGGCAAAAGACTTCTGTTTTGTTTTTGTTTTTTGCCATCAGTGGCAAGGTTATTAATGAAATAAGCATTTGCCAAGGAGATATTATCTTCCATGCTATTAGTCACTGGTCTTTTGGTCTGACAAACAGTTTTCTAGAGGTACGTCAGATAAATGATCAGTACCTTATTAAAACAGCTGTACCATTTCCAAAGACACTTTTATGCATCCCATCTGAAAAGCTGAAGTCACATTAGACAAATTTGGGCAGTTAGAAGCTGAAAACATTACATGTAGAACTCTTAAAACATTGTCATTGAAAGAACAATGACTTACAATATACATCAAGAAAAACACCTGGAATTAAAATTCAGACATGGAACATGGAACAATATGGATGACTTGCAGTCCTTTTGCTAAAAGTCAGTACCCAGCAATTTCATGTACTCCTACATACTAAAATGTTATTTTGCAATATTATATTTTGAAATATCAGTGACCAATAGGGCTGTCAGGTCCCCACTGGCCAACAGCAAAGGATGGGGGCAGGTAGGGTTGTGAAATCCAGGTTGAGAAACTCCTGGAGATTTGGGGATGGAACCTAGGGAGGACAGGTATATCAGTGGGGTACAATGTCATAGAGTTCACCTTTCAAACAATCCATTTTCTCCAGGATACCTGATCTCAGTAAACTGGAGATGTGCTGTAATTCTGGGGGATCCCGAGTTCCCACATGGAGCTTGGCATCCCTAGTGATCAACTAGATCAACCAGATCTGGAGGGCAGTATAAGGCCATATGTGGTTTGGGCCCAGTGTATCTGAGAGGCTGCCTCCCTGCCTATACCCCCAGAAGAGCTCTACGCTCTGCCTTCTCCAACTGGCTATGGATCCCTGGCCCTAAAGAGGCACGTCGGACCTCAACAAGGGCCAGGGTCTTTTCAGTCTTGGCCCCCACCTGGTGGAACGAGCTCCCTGAGGAGATCAGGGCCTTGCCTGAACTTCCACAATTCCGCAGGGCCTGCAAAAGGGAGCTCTTCCACCAGGCATTCTCTTGAAGCCGACTGACTTAAAACACCTTCAGGTCCCCCCTCCCCCCCTCAGACTGAGAGGTCGAACCTACCAAGGGAGTTGTCAAAGTTGTTTGTTGGAATGCTGTTCTAGTTGAGATGTTATTGTTGTTATATTGATATTGTTCTATGTAAATGTTCCTCAATGTTTAATGTAAGCCACCCAGGGAAGGGCGGCATAAAAATCTAAAATAAAAATAAATAAATAAATAAATAAATAAATAAATAAATAAATAAACAAACAAACAAACAAACAAACAAACAAACAAACAAATAAATAAATAAATAAATAAAATCTGATTCTCCTCTCAGTTCCCTGAAGCACACTTTAGTTCAAAGGCATCCCTAAACCTGTGCATAGGATGTTTCCAAATGAAAGCTAGTATGGTGAGGATGTATTCTAAACATTAGAGAAAGCAGAATTAGTAAAAGAGATTGAGACATGTTATTTCATGGGTTTGACTTTAAGCTCCAGTTAGGGTCATACCTGAGCTGGTCTGAAATATATGCTGTCCCATTCCTTCCCCTTATTTTGGAAAAGGAAGAACAAGGAAGCCTCTTTCTGACCTTTTCCACACTGGGAATATGCCCCGACTGACCACTTGTCTGGTGGTGGGGCAAATTCCTGGTTCCACATGATATATCCACCAGGCTGGACCCATCCCAGGTCTGGCTTGACTCAGGCCTTCATTTGCCCTGCAGGAAGGAAATACAGAATTTTGTCCCAGGCAGCAATGGGGCCTATGTCAGGCCTGGGCTGTTGGGAAGGAAGAGTCAGGCCATCCTGGTGTGGCTCCTTCCCACCCTTGCCCAATATACGGTGTCCCAGAAAGAACAAAAAGTGCCCCAGGAGGCACTGCCCCATTGCGCAATATGGCAAAGCCCCCTGGGACTTTTTTTATTTTTTTAAGGCTATGGTATTACATTTGTATGCAACACGAGGTTCTTAAAAAAAAATATCAGGTCCTTACCACCCCGCAGTGCAGGAGAACCTCACCACCTCAGGTCCTGTGTGGAAGCACAAATCTGGGGCAGACATGGTGCAGTGGGTAAAATGCTGAAATATGAGGAGGCAGCCAAGCACACCCTTTCCTTTGCAGTAAAGGTCTCTGTGTTTTTAAAGTTTCATCAAGTCACAGCTGACTTATGACAATTCTTGCAAAAGGCTTTCAAGGGAGCATGAAAGCCAATGTGGTGTAGTGGTCAAGAGTGGTGGACTCAAATCTGGAGAACTGGGTTTGATTCCCAACTTCTCCACATGCAGCGACCTTGGGCCAGCTACAGTTCTCTCAGAGCCCTCTCAGTTCCATCTGCCTCACAGTGTATCTGTTGTTGGGAGAGGAAGAGAAGGTGACTGTAAGACACTTTTGAGACTCCTTCAGATGGTGAAAAGCAGGGTACAAAACCAACTCCTACTTCCTGCTCTTCAGTGTGTTTTTCAAAACAGGAAGTCTCAAAATAAGCCAATCAGGACACTGTTTGAAAAACATCAGGAAGTTCCTAATCTAACAATGATAAATACACATATCCTCCTATGCCCCCTGTAGAATATTCTTCATATTCCGTTCAATCATGTACAGCAGTGGTCCGCAACCTTTTCCAGGCTGCGGACCGTCAGTGGCAGGGAAGGCGATCACCAGGCCACGCATGCCACGGCGGGAGTGCCGTGCGTGCGCTTTTGCGGCCGCGCATGGCGCAAACGTGCATACGCGGCCCTGCTTAGGCAGGGAGCCACAGCCCACTGCCAGGGCCTTCGCAGCCCGGCACCAGGCCACGGCCCGGTGGTTGGGGACCACCGATGTACAATATAAGGCAATATTGTCTATATAAGGCAATGTTTTCTGTATTTATTTTATTTCAGCAATAATAATGTATTAATTTTATTTCAGATATGGACAGTTGGACTTTCAAAAATGCTTATTTGCTAACAATGCTGTTATTTAATTATTTATAAGGGCTATGAATTAAGGTTGCTGAATAAACATGACCAACAATTAATAGAACCTTTGTCAAAATTTCATATGGAACCAGATGGTCTACTGATGCATACAAACAGATCATTTATTTCATTTAGAAAACTGAATGTTGAATAAAGCATTAGATATTCATGTTTAAGAAGCTTACCAAACGCTAAAGCAAAAGCAGAATGGAACCATGGGAATAGATGGGGTGGGAGACATAAGAACCAACTCCAGCATTTATTCAGAATGTTATTGCAATACATCCTAACACAAAGGGAAACAAATTTGCAGAAATTATGATAAGCTATCACAGTAATAAATGTTTGTGAGGAGTTTTCCCCCTAAAATAACAAATATTTTCTACTTTACTATAATAAAAATCACAACAAAGGGGGGGGGGAATAAAATATCTTCACATTATTGTTTTGCTTATTGAAATGAAATCAGTGTTTTTCCACATATTAAGTGATGTTACTTTCTTAACTTGACCAGATGCATTTATGGCACTAGTGGCTGTAATATTTCAGTAAATTTATCTATCATTGCTTTCAATGCCACTAATGATGATGGATGACTTCCTAATAAATGAAAACTTCAGAACACTTGAAGAAACCAGAACAAAATGCAGCACCAGTTTAACAAAACTCTACTCACATTCCGATGAGCCACTCATTTGTTGCTCCTGGGGCTAAAAATAGTCAAAAAACGGTATGTAAAACTTAGGGCCACAGGCCAAAGATGCTGTGGAATGTTTGTAAATAATAACAGCAACCCCTGTTTCCATGATACTGATCCCTGTGGTACAGCAGCTTGCTAACACATGCATATGTATTTAAGCCATTGATAAATAAGCAGACAAATAAAGCCAGAAGGCCTGCTTGGGTATCTTAAACAGCAAGCCCTGTTATTTTCAGAGTCTGGAATTCTTCTCACAACCCACAGTAATGAGCTGTGTGCAGTGGAGGTGTTTGCTGGCCTGGTGACCCAGAGAAACGAGTTCTGAATGGTCATAGAAGGTATGGTATCAATTCTGGTCCATAGTAGTTCAGTTCAGACACATGATAAACCTTTGGGTTATTTTAGCTATTGTTTTATAAAACCACAATTTGGTTTGTATGAACAATAACTCATATCCTGGTTTGTCTCTGTTGCTCTGTGTAGAGATCTCTGCAGGTGGGGGGTATACGGGGAACAAGAAGGTGCTACCTCATGATGCCAGCATCACACAGAACTAGAGTTTGGGCTGAATAGTTAAATTCCATCCAGAGTGTTTGATTGATCACCACTAGCCACAGTTACCCTGCCAATGAAAGTGCATCTAGTCAAGGCTATGGTATTCCCAGTTGCAATGTATGGCTGCGAAAGTTGGACCATAAGGAAGGCCGAGCGTCGAAGAATTGAGGCTTTTGAACTCTGGTGCTGGAGAAGACTCTTGCGAGTCCCTTGGACTGCAAAGCAAACAAACTGGTCAGTCCTAGGGGAGATCAGCCCTGACTGCTCCTTAGAAAGCCAGATCTTAAAGATGAAACTGAAATACTTTGGCCACCTCATGAGAAGGAGGGACTCCCTGGAGAAGAGTCTATTGCTGGGAGCGATTGAGGGCAAAAGAAGAAGGGGACGACAGAGAATGAGGTGGCTGGATGGAGTCACTGAAGCAGTCGGTGCAAGCTTAAATGGACTTCGAGGAATGGTAGAGGACAGGAAGGCCTGGAGGATCATTGTCCATGGGGTCGTGATGGGTCGTAAACAACTTCGCACCTAACAACAACAACAAGAACCATAATTAGTGGAGGAGCCCATTATGGGGTAATGACAGGGGATACAAAGCACATTAGAACTTGGATAGATTAAAATTCCATGTTGCCACTTGTCAGCTCTGTGTGAATTTGCTGTGATTGAGCTCCTTGTGTCATTTAATTTTTGAGATGGGAAGTCAGTGGAGAAGGCAGCTACCTGAGTGCAAATAAGGTCATATATCTGGTAGGGAAGTAGATAAACATTTTGGGGATATACCTCTAGATTCTAGCAACCTCACATTAAAAATAAATCTTAAATTGAATGAATGTTTGGAGACTATCCCATACCATGAAATAGCAGAAGTGTTTGGGAATGGGTATGAGGAGATCCATTGTCTCCTTTAAACACAATGGATGTCCATCAGATGAAGCCAAAGAATGATCCATGTTTTGTTGCAGCAAATGTTAAGGAAACCCCAAACCACAAATTAGACCAATAACTTACCTCTTTCCTAGTCATTTAGTAACTAACAACATACTAGGAATGGCTTTGTTCCTAGATAAATTACTTGTGTATTGAGAGACAGAGAGAGACAGAGAGAGAGAGAGAGAGAGAGACAGACAGAGAGAGAGAGAGAGCGCGCGCGCTTTAGAGGCATTAAGAATCAGGAGAATCATAAAATCATTGAATCATAGAATAATAGAGTTGGAAGGGACCTCATGGGTCATCTAGTCCAACCCCCTGCACTATGCAGGATACTCACATCCCAATTGCTCATCTACTATAACCTGCCACCCTTTGCCTTCACAGAATCAGCCTCTCCGTCAGATGGCTATCTAGCCTCTGTTTAAAAATTTCCAATGATGGAGAACCCACCACCTCCTGAGGAAGCCTGTTCCACTGAGAAACCGGTCTAATGGTCAGGAACTTCTTCCGGATGTTTAGATGGAATTTCTTTTGAATTAATGTCATCCCATTCGTTCTGGTCTGTCCCTCTGGGACAAGAGAGAACAATTCTACTCCATCCTCCATATGGCACCCTTTTAAATACTTGAAGATGGTTATCAGATCCCCTCTCGGTCGTCTCCTCTCTAGGCTAAACAAACCAAACTCCCCCAACCTTTCTTCATACATCTTGGTCTCCAAACCCCTCACCATCTTTGTTGCCCTCCTCTGGACACGTTCCAGTTTCTCAACATCCCTCTTCAACTGGGGTGCCCCAAACTGAACACAGTACTCCAAGTGAGGCCAAACCAGAGGAGAATAAAGCGGTACCATCTGCAAATGTAATAAGTATCCCCTCTAATTCCTCATCAAAATCATTTATAAATATGTTGAAAAACACAGGCCCCAGGACAGATCCTTGGGGTACTCCACTTGTCACTCTTTTCTAAGAACATGCTGAACCATTAACAAGTACTCCCTGGGTACGATTTGTCAACCAGTTATTGATCCACCTGACAGAATTAGGATCCATACTGCATTTTATTAACTTGTGAACAAGAATATCATGTGGAAACTTATCAAAAGCTTTACTGAAATCCAGATAAACTATGTCCACGGCATTCCCCTGATCCAGCAATGTAGTCACTTGCTTGAAAAAAGAGATAAGGTTGCTCTGACATGACTTGTTCTTGAGAAACCTGTGCTAAGTCTTAGAAATCACAGTTCTCAGTTCCAGCTGCTCTTTCCCTTTCTTGAAGATGGGGACAACATTTGCCCATCTCTGATCGTCTGGCACCTCACCCATTCTCCAAGAAGTGTCAAAAGGCCGCAGTCCTCTCCCCGACATTATTCAACATCTTTATGCGCCCTCTGGCCCAACTGGTACGGAGTTTTGGGCTGGGTTGCCACCAGTACGCTGATGACACCCAGCTCTATCTCCTCATGGACGGCCGCCCAGACTCCCCCCTGGAACCATTCGCCAGATGTTTGGAAGCAGTGACTGAATGGTTCGAGCAGGGTCACCTGAAACTCAACCCCTCCAAGACGTAGGTCCTGTGGCTGGGAGGCAGAGGGCAGGACCAGGCAGCGCGCTTACCCACCCTGGCAGGAACACAACTTACTATCGCGCCCCAGGCCAGGAATTTGGGGGTGACCATCGATACCTCCCTGACTATGGAGGCTCAGGTCAAGGGACTAGCGGGTCAGGCATTTTTCTATCTTCGCCAGGCCCGACTACTAACACCCTACCTGTCCCCTGACCACTTGGCTACAGTGATCCATGCGACAGTCACCTCCAGAATAGATTTCTGTAACTTGCTCTACGCTGGCCTACCCTTGTCTCCGATCCGGAAACTCCAGCTAGTGCAAAACACAACTGCTCGGGTACTCACTGGTACACCTTGGAGGGCCCATATCCAGCCTGTGCTGAGGCAGCTTCATTGGTTGCCAATTGCTGCCCGGATCAGGTTCAAAGTTCTGTTTTTGACCTTTAAGGTTATACGCAGGTTGGGACCCACATACCTGAGGGACCGCCTACCGCCCTATATCCCCCGCAGGGCTTTACGCTCAGCGGGGGAGAATCTTCTGATCATTCCTGGCCCTAGAGAAGCGCGCCTGGCCTCGACCAGGGCCAGGGCCAGGGCCTTTTCGGTCCTGGCCCCTACCTGGTGGAATGAGCTCCCGGGTGAGCTGCGGGCCCTGCAGGATTTACCAGCTTTCCGCAGGGCCTGCAAGATGGAGTTTTTCCACCAGGTTTTTGGTTGAGGCCGGGGTCAGCAAATGAATGCCAGCATTCCCCCCCCCCCCCCCGGACCTAGTAAGTTAGATCTCCTCCCCACCCTCCCTGCCGCTCTGATAGCAGGGATTGGAATAATGAGAGCTTCCGCCATATTTTAATGGGGAAAGGACTATTGTGACCTGCCACGAGCCTACGGGGAGTGGCGGGAAATAAATCTAATTAATAATAATAATAATAATTGTAGGTTTCATGTCACTGATGCCTTTATATCTCTTGTTATCAATGCAAATAGCACCTTTGTCTTAAATACTCTCTAAACAAATATAGGTTGGTGAGTACTGTAAGAACTCCATATGTCTAAACACCCAATAAAATTATTGATCTGAAAAGAATAGGTAGTGGTGAGACTAGAAAGATCTTTCTAGAAAGATCACTTATAGCCCTCACCTAAGGCATATGATCTTCCTATGGGGAATATATCCCTTGGGGCAGGCAGAAGTGATAAGGATTTAAATTCCAGAAGAGATTTTTAGCTTGGACTGGTAATAGTATCTGTACCGAGAACCATTTTGAACTGCTTTAAATGAGATTGACTGTTTTAGTACATAGCTTTTGTTATTTAATCACAGCATGAAGCAACAGATAATTTGGTTTTTCGTTGGATATGTATACTGTGAGTAAACAAAATACTATTCATCATCTTTTTGATTTCCCAGACATAAAAGTTTATAATAAGGTTAATATGAGTCAATCTGACTCACTCAATATATTGAATGAAAAGGTATTGACTTAGGTACAGGCCCCCATCAATTGAGGAAGCTTGAAGAAGCATCTTCCCCATTTCCATGTTGTAAAAGGGGCTGAAGGAAGAAAGGTGAGTCAGACAAAATTATTCTGACTGATTATGCATGGCCACCAGTTCCTAGCAACAGGGCAGCATGCCCCACCGTGTTCTGTGTACACATGGGGGAAGAAATCCTCCTGCACACACAGTCTGCCCCAGAATTGTGTGTGTGCATGCACAACTCTGGGGCGAGAAAGGTTCACTGTGCATTGTGGTGGCAGCAGGGGGTGCTAGGGGCATTGGAGTCCCACCAAACCATTGTGTGTATGTGTGTACAAACACCCCATTTGGCTCCATAGCACCGTGAAGCCAAATGTGGCATTTTGTGTCCCTTCAGGGACATTGTGTGTGTGTGTGTGGGGGGGGGGGAGGGAGCTGGGCCTCAAAGGCCCCTCTCTTCCCTTGTGCACAGGCCTGCTCTGGCCAGGCTTCTATTGGCCACTGCAGCAAGACAGGGATTGCGGAAGAATCCATGCTCCCTTGCCATCGGCCAGCAGAAGCCCTAACACAGGGATGGGCGGGAGCCTGGACAACGTTGGTGTCATGCATTAAAGTAGGGATTAGCCCTGGGCCTTGGCAATTAAAACCTAAAAATGGTCCAATAGATTGGAGTAAATTTCACAGACAGTAAAATTATAAAATCCACATGGAGAATAAATGATCTGAAAATTACTTCAACTAAAATCTCCTCTGGGATACTATCAACCTATCTGGGCTTAGAGTGGCCAATTTCCTGAGGCCTGTCTATATTTTCCCTCTTTAACTGTCTGTCAATTGATGTCACTATTCCAATAACAAAGCGCAGTCCTTATCAGAATATTGAGACAGGGATATTGTTCCCTTTCTAATTTACAGAGTAAAATGTATATACATAGAGCATTGTCTGGGATTTATTATTATTATTTATTATTTATTTATTCAATTTATAGCGCGCCACTCCCCATGGTGGTTACAAATACAATATACAATATTGTACAATATACAATACTGAACACAATACTGCAATATACAATACATAAAATCCCCCAGTAACATCACCCTTAAAACTAAGAATTAAAACCCCATTAAACACAATTCAAGACATATTACAATGAAAAAAATCATAAAGATTCCTACTATTCACCCTCTGGGGGATGGACATGGGGAGGCAATTGTAAGCCACTAAGAGAGTGGTCCAAAAGGGGGGAGGGTTGGATCTTCCTTAGCACGCCAGCCTCAACCATAGACCTGGTGGAAGAGCTCCGTCTTACAGGAATGCCAAAAGCTCCCACAGCACTGGTAGCTCTTCTGGGAGCTCATTCCACCAGGTACGGGCCAGGGCCAAAAAGGCCCTGGCCATGGTCGAGGCCAAGTGCGCTTCTCTGGGGCAGGGTATGACCAATAAATTAGCAATCACAGAGCATAACACTCTGTGGGGGGCATAGGGTGAAAGGTAGTCCCTCAAGTATGTGGGACCCAGACCGTGTAGGGCCTTAAAGGTAAATACCAAAACCTTGAACTGGATCCGGGCAGCAACCAGCAGCCAATGAAGGTGCCTCAGCACAGGCTGGATATGAGCCCACCACAATGATCCAGTGAAGACCCTAGCAGCTGCATTCTGTACCAGCTGTAACTTCCGGATCAAGGGCAGGCCCGTGTTGAGCGAGTTGCAGAAATCTATTATGGAGGTGACCGTCATATGGATCACTGTGGCCAAGTGTTCCAGGGAAAGAAGCCTGGCGAAGATGGAAAAAAGCCTGGCGAAGATGGGGAAAAGCTTGGCTGGCTACCTTTTTGACCTGAGCCTCCAATTTTAATGAGGCATCCAAGGTCACACCCAAATTCCTGGCCTGGGATGCAGTGACTAGTTGCCTCCCCGCGAAAGTGGGCAAACATACTTCCTGATCTTCCCCCCTACCCCCCCCCCAGCCACAGGACCTCTGTCTTGGAGGGGCTAAGTTTCAGGTGACTCTGCTCGAGCCACTTGGCTATGGCTTCCAAACATCTGGCAAATGGGGAGAGTCTGGGTGGCCGTCCATCAGGAGATACAGCTGGGTGTCATCCGCATATTGGTGACAGTGGAAGCCGTAGCTCCACACCAGTTGGGCCAGAGAGCACATAAAGATGTTAAACAGCATGGGGGACCGAACCCTGCGGGACCCCACAAGGGAACCCAACAGGACTCGACAACTATCCCCCCAACGTTACCCTCTGGATCCAGTTTAGGAGAAAGGAGTGTATCCAGATCAATGCTGTGACCGTATCCTCATCCCAGTGAGGTGGCAAGCCAGCAGTCCATGGTCGACTACATCAAATGTGACCAACAGATCTAATAGAACCAGCACGGCTGAACTGCCCCAGTCCAACTGGCAATGGAGATCATCCATCAAGGCGACCAACATTGTCCCCACCCTGTGGCCAGGACGGAAGCCTGACTGATATGGGTTGAGCGCTGAAGTTTCCTTCAGGAATGCCAGGAGCTGGTTCACTGCAGCCCTTTCAGTTACCTTCCCCAGAAACAGCAAACGTGAGACTGGTAGGTAGTTGGCCGGGTCCTGCGGGTCCAGTGATGGTTTCTTAAGGAGAGGACACACCACTGCCCTCTTAAGCTGCTGTGGAAACTCCCCAGATTGTAGGAAGCAGTTCACAATTTCGATGAGCTGCTCTCCTATCCATGGCCCCCCACCTTTGAGGAGCCAAGACAGACAGGGATCAAGGGGGCAGGTGGTAGACATCACCTTACCCAGCAACCTGTCCACTTTGGTTAAAGAGAGTCGCCTGAAGCCATCAAATGTCACTCCCAAAGGCAGCCAACAAGCCTCCAGTTCATTTACTATCATTTACTGTGTGGCTGGCTTGATGTGTCAGCTCAGCAACAAACCAGTAACCTTGGGAACTGCAACGCCCAGACAGCAGCCTCCTCCAGCAGGTTTGGCAGGACATCTGGCGGTGTGTTGGTTGGACAGTATACCAACCAGATGGCCAAGTTTTCGACCAAGTCCAACCTAATGCCAACACACTCCCCCAATGTCTGGCACGAGCCCCATAGCATCAGAGCCAATTTAAGAATTTGCAGGGCCCTAGCAGAGTATAATTGTGGTAGGAGCAGCCAGACTTGGGGCAGAGGGGATCCCTACAGTGGAAAGGGGTATCATTCTGAGTGTCCTTAAAGAGGGGGAAAGGAGGAGGAGAAAGGCTATGGCCCTGATCCAGGCACTGTGCAAGGACCCTAAAAATACTACATGTGCTATATGGATAAACCAGTCCTGCATTATATCAGTAGAAACCAATGCAATGACAGCAGGGAAATATCTGCAGCAAACTGATCTTGTAAACTGATATTCCACAGTTCATTTTCCTTCATAGAACTCTTCCCTTTTTCACACGAAACATATCAGTGATTTTGAAAGAGACCCAAAGGTTCAGTAAGACATACAGAATTTTCCATTCTTTATGTTCTTTATATCTCTAGGCAATTACCACTTTTACTCATAATGCAATTCATGCAATGATTTGATATGTTTCTCCTTAGATGAAAAATATAAGGAATTTTGATGGAAGCAAAAAAAAGACAGGAAAATGTCTAGGTCATATTTCATCCTGGTTCTGAGAAGGCGCCATCAGCATTAATTGTCATCCATGACTGGTGAAACGATTTGCTGAAGGACTACCAGCCTTTGTCATTGTGTGGCATTTTAGAATGTGCAAGATGTGTAGTGTACATAATTGAGCAGAATATAAAGGATGTCCTGCAGGGGGCATTGAAGGAGACATATATTTAGCATCGATAGGACAGAAGCCTTCTGATAATTTTCACCTTATCTCCTCCAGTATCCTGATTGGCTCAACAGAGAAACTTTCTACTCTTTTGAGTACACTTCCTCCCTGTAGCAGTTGAAAACAGTTGAGTAGCAGTTGAAAACAGAAGAATGACTGCCAGTAACAGCTAGTTAGATAGTTAGCTCTCTTTCCTTCTGTTTCTTTTCACAATAAAAACTATTTTATTCTTTAAGCATCCTGGTGTTCCACTTTGTCTGCATATTCAAATCTGCCATTAGGTTGCTAAGGAGGTGGTGAGCTTCCCCTCACTGGCAGTCTTCAAGCAAAGGTTGGATACACACTTTTCTTGGATGCTTTAGGATGCTTAGGGCTGATCCTGCGTTGAGCAGGGGGTTGGACTAGATGGCCTGTATGGCCCCTTCCAACTCTATGATTCTATTATTCTATGACCTATAATGAACCATTGATGAGCTGCTACTGGTGCTGCACTGTAACTAGTATGAGAAAAACCACTCATAACCTACTGCTGTTGCAGAAATAACAAAGAGAACTATCATGCTCTTTGAGATTCTTTGCATTTCAAGCTGCAATGCAGCGAAACATAATGCAGACACAGGAGACCGGATGCTAGCCTAAAACAAAAGTATGCATTTGTGGAGTTGCTTAGATAAGCTTCTCTGTGCAGAGGTTTAAGTGCTCCCTCTAATGTTAGCATTTAAGCCCTGGGATGCTAGCCGCTGCTGGTTTATTAATCCCAATTGGAGGCTGTCTTTAAACATGAGCACATGATTTCTTCTCCCTCTGTTGTAATAAACACAGAAGATGATTCATGCTTCTCAAGTTGTTTCCTTTGAATGTGCGTCATGCAGGAAGATTTATTGTGCTGAACGTGTGACTCGGCTCCATTCACATATCGTGGAGAGTATTGATTATATCTGTTACTGCACAAATGGTCATCATCCTGCGTACTGAAAACAGCAAAATCAAAATGTCTTTTGAATGGCAGGTTAGTTATAATGTTTTAATGTTTATACATATTGAGACCCACAACTGCCATTCTACTCAAAATGTCTAGTTCCTTTGTAGCATGGCAACACAATCAGCAGTGTGGTAACAGATGCAGATCAGAAGTGCCTCTCCTCAGATGGTAGTTTGTAAAGAATATACAGTAAGAATATTCAGTTGTCTCTTCTACAGTCATAAAGTAACTGTCAACCAGAACCAAGATATTGAATCTTGTATCTGTAATGTCAAATCTTGCAAACTTAAAAGGACTCCAGGGAATGGTAGAGGACAGGAAGGCCTGGAGGATCATTGTCCATCGGGTCGCGATGGGTCGGACACGACTTCGCACATAACAACAACAACAAATGTCAAATCTGAGATATGTCAAATTTGGCATGGGATAATGATGAGTGGCCATTGCGAGGAAAGTAGATTTTAATCCACATTAAAAATAAAGACAAGTGACATTATAGGAAACAGTTAACCTCAGACGGATTGGGTTTTTAAAGCCCTGAAGGTCTCGATCTGTCATGTTTGTGAGACTGCCTCTCTCAGTATGCCCCCAGGGGGCAGTTGTGTTCCCAGAATAGAAACCTATCAGTAGACCCTGGCCCGAGTAGGCATGCCTGTCATGAACCAGGACCAGAGGCTTTTGTGTCTTGGCTCTGATGTCATGGAACAGGCTTCCCATAGAGATCTAGGCACTAAGCAAACATTCTCTCTGGAGCAAAAGTCTTTAGATATTAACTTGTTGGTTAGCAGCTGATGTTACTTGCTCTATACCGAAAAATGTTGACTCATCCGATGTATGGGTTTTTTGCACAAAGTGATTCACAGGCTTTCACATAGTTGCAGAGGTGGGACTTGTGCTCCTGAATTCTGGTTTTTAAACATCCCAATGAGATTCCAATATATATCATGTCACATGGGCATTTTATAGAATAAATTATGTTCTTTAATAAATAATTAATTGAATGTTTTAACCTTTATAACATAACCATTAGTTGGGTTAATAAAATTCTGGATAGGTAATATCACCTTGCAAACTGTGCACGAGCCACATTGAAAATTACCTCTTGTTGTTTAATTTATTAATCAATGATTTAGTGCAAAAACTGGAATCTATTAATGGTCATCACCCAAAAGTTGGTTCCCAGCATATTCCTTTGTTGTTTTATGCCAACGATGTTACAATACTCTCATATATCAGGGTTGGCCTACAATGCTACTTATCCACCTTTTACCAATATTGTCAAGATAATAAGTTAATAATTAACTATGGTAAAAAAAAAGTTTTGGTTTTCTCTAAGAGCTGGCACCCAATGACATGGTCTGTTAGAGGCACTTCAATAGAACAAGTCAAAACATTTAAGTATCTAGGTGTCACCTTCCAATATAACTAGAACTGGCATTCCCACTGCTAACGAGCTGTCAATCTAGCCAAATCCTCATCTTCCCTGATAAAACAGTTCTTTTTTTCTGCAAAAGGTAACCAATTTATTCCTGCAGCAATTAAAATTTGCAATGCCCAAATGATGTCCTAGCTCCTATTTGGATGCCCCCTATGGGTTCCTGCTTTTAATAAATCTGTTGAGGGTGTTCAGTTGGCTTTCTATAGGCAAATTGCAGGGGTTCCCAACTGTGTCTCCTGTCATGCCATCTGTGCAGAATTTCGCCAAATTAAGGTAGAGACAGGGGCCTGGGTAGCTACTTTTAAATTTTGGGCCAGATTCTATTTTAGAGTAGAAACTGGCAGTCTTTTAACTTGTCTAAAAAGTTATCCTCTTAAATTTTGATGTTTCCAGGCTATTGAACTAAAATTAGCCTCCATTGTCATCGGCCTGAACTCCCTACTACCTCTGGAAGAAAGGTACTATCTTCCAGATTATTAAACAGAGATTATTAGACCATGAGTATCAGGAACTCAAAATGAAGCAGGGCACAGGCTGGTAGAATTTTGTCAAGAGAATACAATGTTCATAGCAAACACTCTTTTCCAACAACCCAAGAGATGACTCTACACATGGACATCACCAGACGGTCAACACAGAAATCAAATTGACTATGTGCTCTGCAGCCAAAGATGGAGAAGTTCTATACAGTCAGTAAAAACAAGACCAGGAGCTGATTGTGGTTCAGATCACCAGCTTCTTGTTGCAAAATTTAGGCTTAAATTGAAGAAAGTAGGGAAAAGCACTAGGCCATTGAGGTATGAACTAAATCATATCCCCGACGAATACACAGTGGAGGTGACAAATAGATTTAAGGAATTAGATCTGATAGACAGAGTGCCTGAAGAACTATGGACGGAGGTTCGCAACATTGTTCAAGAGGTAGCAACTAAAGCCATCCCAAAGAAAAAGAAATGCAAGAAAGCAAAATGGCTGTCTGAGGAAGCTTTACAAATAGATGAGGAGAGAAGTGAAAGGCAAGGGAGAAAGAGAAAGATACACCCAATTGCATGCAGAATTCCAGCGAAAAGCTAGAAGAGATAAGAATGCCTTCTTAAATGAACAGTGCAAACAAATAGAAGAAAACAATAGAATGGGGAGGACCAGAGATCTTTTCAAGAAAATTGGAGATATGAAGAGAACGTTTCATGCAAAGATGGGTATGATAAGGGACCAAAATGGTAGGGACCTCACAGAAGAGATTAAGAAAAGGTGGCAAAATTATACAGAGGAACTATACAAGAGCGAGCTTAACATCCCTGATAACCACGATGGGGTAGTTATTGACCTGGAGCCAGACATCCTGGAATGTGAAGTCAAATGGGCCTTAGGCAGTCTGAGCAACAATAAAGCTAGTGGTTGTGACAGCATTCAAGTTGAACCATTCAAAATCTTAAAAGATAATGCAGTAAAAGTACTACACTCAATATGCCAGCAAATTTGGAAAACTCAGCAATGGCCACATGATTGGAAAAGGTCAGTTTACATTCCAGTCCCAAAGAATGGCAATGCCAAAGAATGTTCAAACTACCGAACCATTGCACTCATTTCTCATGCTAGCAAAGTTATGCTCAAAATCCTACAAGCTAGGCTCCAGCAATATGTGGACCGAGAACTTCCAGAAGTACAGGCAGGATTTCAAAGAGGCAGAGGAACTAGAGATCAAATTGCCAACATACGCTGGATCATGGAGAAAGTTAGGGAGTTCCAGAAGAACATCTACTTCTGCTTCATTGACTATGCTAAAGCCTTTGATTGTGTGGAGCACAATAAATTGTGGCAAGTTCTTAAAGAGATGGGAATACAAGAACATCTTATTTGTCTCTTGAGAAACCTATATGCAGGTCAAAAAGCAACAGTGAGAACCGAGCATGAAATCACTGATTGGTTCAAAATTGAGAAAGGAGTTTGGCAAGGCTGTATACTGTTGCCTTGCTTATTTAACTTGTATGTGGAGCACATCATGAGAAAGGCAGGGTTAGAGGAGTCACAAATTGGGATCAAGATTGCAGGGAGAAATATCAACAACCTCAGATATGCAGATGATATCACTCTAATGGCAGAAAGTGAAGAGGAACTAAAGAGCCTCTTGATGCGGGTTAAGGAGGAGAGTGCAAACGTTAGCTTGAAACTCAACATCAAGAAAATAAAAATCATGGCATCCGGCCCTCTCAATTCCTCGCAAATAGATGGGGAAGAAAAGGAGATGGTGACAGGTTTTATTTTCCTTGGGCTCCAAGATCACTGCAGATGGGACTGCAGCAAAGAAATTAAAAGATGCTTGCTCCTGGGGAGGAAAGCTATGGAAAATCTAGACAGCATACTAAAAAGCAGAGACATCACCCTGCCAACAAAAGTGTGTCTAGTCAAGGCTATGGTATTCCCAGTTGCAATGTAAGGCTGTGAAAGTTGGCCCATAAGGAAGGCCGAGTGTCAAAGAATTGAGGCTTTTGAACTCTTGTGCTGGAGAAGACTCTTGCGAGTCCCTTGGACTGCAAGGCGAACAAACTAGTCAGTCCTAGAGGAGATCAGCCCTGACTGCTCCTTAGAAGGCCAGATCCTGAAGATGAAACTGAAATACTTTGGCCACCTCATGAGAAGGAAGGACTCCCTGGAGAGCCTAATGCTGGGAGTGATTGAGGGCAAAAGAAGAAGGGGACGACAGAGAATGAGGTGGCTGGATGGAATCACTGAAGCAGTAGGTGCAAACTTAAATGAACTCCGGGGAATAGTAGAGGACAGGAAGGCCTGGAGGATCATTGTCCATGGAGTCGCGATGGGTCGGACATGACTTCGCACATAACAACAACAAAATCAGGAACTCATGCCTACCCAGCCTTGAGTTTGCTTCCCAGCATCCTTTGGCATCGCTATGCAGAGAAATCTTATGCCTACATATCTAAATCTTCTTGATGCTCCACCCCTGAGAAGAGCTTTTCTCCTTGCTCAAATGAATGCTTTCCCGTCAGTTTTAGAGGGAAGGTTTAACCGTATCCCATACCATGTGAGACTCTGTCCGTGCAGTTCTGGCTGCCCTGACTCCATCTCACACATTTTGTTAGACTGCCCTTTATATGAGCGATGTCTGGATGACAGTTTTGTTGCTTTGCTAGGAAACAAGCCTTCTGTAAGTAAGTCTATGACTTTGCAATTCCTGCGCTCTGACAGAGATCCAGAGGAAATAGTGGACAGAGTCTTAACTAAGATGCTTTTATAATATGCTGCTTATTTTGTATTCTATATTTTACAGCTTATTTTATTATTTTAAGATATGTTTGGTTATGTAACCCCATAGCTTATTTTATTATCTCGTTGCATTTCTAAGCCCTATTTCTATATGTTTTACACTTATTTTATGCCAATAAAAGGTTAATGACTGACTGAAAATTAACATTTGGTAAATTTCTCAGGGAATCTCCCATAATATATTTTTCTTGGACTCTTAAGTTCACCAATATTGTAGTTCCTGCTCCAAGCAAATAACGGGCCATTCTTGCGCTCTTCTTTTACTAGGAGAAATGTCTTCTACTATTGCCAATTTTAGATGTGATGTCTTTGCATAATAAGAATATTCAAAAGAGCACACCAATTTTTTTCAGAAGATTCCTATCTTGATACCTTAATAAATCTTGTCTATGAGATAGCTCAGCCCTCATACGTTTTTTATTAATAATTTGATCAGGGTATCGTCTCTACGTACGTGCACTACCCAAGCAGTTGCCCACCTTCCTTTTGCTAAATCTTTTGTACCTAATTTTGTAAAATAATTGTTTTGAGTTTCAGGATGAGTTATTTCTTCAAATATATTGGATTTCTATGGGTTCAGTTATATCCCCAGTTGTTGCAAACCTGTTTATGCTGGATGTGGAAGAACAGTTGCTGTTTAATTCACAGGTGAACTCCTTTACATATTTTGTGTAATTCTATGCCAGCTTTTTAGATGATATTTTTTTGATTTATACTAATAAAAATAATTTTCATGAATGTAACGAGCAGATTGTCAACATTCCACTATTAAATTTTCTGTTAGCAGTAATGAGGAACAGATACCCTTTTTAGATATGTTGGTAAGGCTTGACTCTTCTAGTAAACTGACTGTATCATCTTATACAAAGTTTACAGACAATAACTCATCAGGCCGGTCACACCCTCGATTTGATCTTTGGCGCAGGAGTAGCGGTAGATCTGGTGGCGAATAACATTGTTCCATGGTCAGACCACCATGCCCTGAAGGTTCGACTTAAGATGCCACCCCCTCCCTGTTTGGGTGCCGAACATATTTTGGTCTGCCCACGAAGACTTATGGAATCCCAGAGATTCCTGAATGCCCTGCGGGACCTGATGCCCTCTGGCAACTCGTTGTCAGCCTTGGTGGAGGACTGGCAGTCTCGCCTGATGGCCGCTATCAACGAGATTGCTTCTAGGCGCCCTCTCTGCCTTCATCGAATCATAGAATCATAGAGTTGGAAGGGGCCATACAGGCCATCTAGTCCAACCCCCTGCTCAACGCAGGATTAGCCCTAAGCATCCTAAAGCATCCAAGAAAAGTGTGTATCCAACCTTTGCTTGAAGACTTCCAGTGAGGGGGAGCTCACCACCTCCTTAGGCAGCCTATTCCACTGCTGAACTACTCTGACTGTGAAAAACTTTTTCCTGATATCTAGCCTATATCGTTGTACTTGAAGTTTAAACCCATTACTGCGTGTCCTCTCCTCTGCAGCCAGCAGAAACAGCATCCTGCCCTCCTCCAAGTGACAACCTTTCAAATACTTAAAGAGGGCTATCATGTCCCCTCTCAACCTCCTTTTCTCCAGGCTGAACATTCCCAAGTCCCTCAACCTATCTTCATAGGGCTTGGTCCCTTGGCCCCAGATCATCTTCGTCGCTCTCCTCTGTACCCTTTCAATTTTATCGACGTCCTTCTTGAAGTGAGGCCTCCAGAACTGCACACAGTACTCCAGGTGTGGTCTGACCAGTGCCGTATACAATGGGACTATGACATCTTGGGATTTTGATGTGATGCCTCTGTTGATACAGCCCAAGATGGCATTTGCCTTTTTTACCACTGCATCACACTGCCTGCTCATGTTTAGTTTACAATCCACAAGTACCCCAAGGTCTCGTTCACACACAGTGCTACCTAGATGCGTATCCCCCATCCAGTAGGCATGCTTTTCATTTTTCTGACCCAGATGCAGAACTTTACACTTATCTTTATTAAATTGCATCTTGTTCTCATTTGCCCATTTTTCCATTGTGTTCAGATCTCGTTGAACTCTGTCTCTATCTTCCGGAGTATTTGCCAGTCCTCCCAATTTGGTATCATCTGCAAACTTGATGAGTAGTCCCTCCACCCCCTCATCTAGATCATTAATAAATATGTTAAAAAGTCCCGGGCCAAGCACCGAGCCCTGAGGTACCCCGCTACTCACCTCTCTCCAGTCTGATGAAACACCATTGACAACAACTCTTTGAGTGCGGGTCTCTAACCAGTTCCCTATCCACCTAACTATCTGAAAATCCACATTGCAGTCCTTCAACTTATCCATCAGAACATCATGGGGAACCTTGTCAAAAGCTTTACTAAAATCCAAGTAAATGACATCAACCAAATTTCCCCGATCCAGCAAACCTGTTACTTGGTCAAAAAAGGAAACTAGGTTGGTCTGGCAGGACCTGTTGGAGACAAATCCATGCTGACTTCCTTGGATCACCAAATTGTCCTCCAGATGTTTGCAGATTGCTCCCTTTAATATCTGCTCCATTATCTTTCCCACAACAGAGGTCAGACTCACTGGTCTGTAGTTTGTCGGGTCATCCTTCCTCCCTTTTTTGAAGATCGGAATAACGTTTGCTCTTTTCCAGTCCTTAAAGAGGTTCCGAAGATGATGGACAAGGGCTGTGCAAGTTCTCTGGAAAGTTCTTTGAGTACTCTCGGGTGCATTTCATCCGGACCGCCTCAAACAGGCTCCGTGGTTTTCCCAGGAGCTCCGGGAGAGGAAGAAAAAAGTGAGACGGCTTGAGCGAGTGTGGAGGAAGACTCGCGACGAAGTGACAAGGACAACTCACTGCACGCTTATGAAGGCGTATGAGAATGCGGTGAAAGCAGAAAAATTAGACTTCAACACCGCGGAAATCGCGTCCGCAAGCTCTCGCCCGGCACAATTGTTTAGAGCAAATAGGTTACTTACCGCCCTCGAAGAAGGGCGCCCAAAATTAAGGGAATTGGATCTGAGCTGTGTGACATTTTCAAGCTATTTTGTGGATAAGGTTCTATCACTCCGCCGTGACCTACCTGCCACTATTGATACAGTTAGTGAACTGGAAGATCCGTGGCCACCGAGGGGGTTAGTGTTTGATGGCTTTAGGTGGCTCTCTTTAACTGAAGTGGACAAGTTACTAGGATCAGTGAGGGCTACCACATGCCCCTTGGATCCCTGTCCGTCTTGGTTGTTTAAACGACCAATGGATAGGAGGCCCCCTGAGGGAGGTTATCAACCTCTCTTTGACATCTGGAGAGTTCCCCGAGGGGCTTAAGGAAGCCGTGGTTCACCCTCTGCTGAAAAAACCATCGCTGGACGGGCGGGACCCCACCAGCTACCGCCCTGTCTCCCAACCGGCGTTTCTAGGGAAGATAGTAGAGCGGGCTGCAGCAGACCAGCTCCTAGTTTTCTTGGAGGAAACTTTGGCCCTCGACCAATACCAGTCTAGTTTCCGATCTGGCCATGGGGTGGAGATCGCGCTGGTCTGTCGGCCGCATTTGATGTGGTTGAGCTATTGGTTCACCGCCTCACCGGGACCGGAATTAGGGGGACTGCGCTGCAATGGCTGGCCTCCTTCCTCCGGAACCGGACGCAGAGGGTGGCAGTGGGGGATGAACTATCGGATCCCTGCGAGCTCCCCTGTGGGGTTCCACAGGGAGCGGTACTCTCCCCCATATTGTTCAACATCTACATGCGCCCTCTGGCCCAGTTGGTTCGGGGTTATGGGCTAGGGTGCCACCAATATGCGGATGACACCCAGCTCTATCTCCTAATGGGTGGCCGGCCAGACTCCCCCCCAGATACATTTGCCAGTTGTTTGGAAGCAGTGGCTGGATGGCTCAGGCAGAGTCGCCTGAAACTCAACCCCTCCAAGACGGAGGTCCTGTGGCTGGGCAGAAGAGGGCAGGATCAGGAAGCATGCCTCCCATTCCTGAATGGTGTACAATTAACATCTACACCAGGGCTCAGGAACTTGGGAGTGACTTGTGATGCCTCCCTGTCTATGGAGGCTCAAGTCACAAAAGTAGCCCAGATGGCTTTTTTTCATCTTCGCCAGGCCCGACTACTAGCACCCTACCAGTCCTCGGAACACCTAGCCACTGTGATCCATGCAACGGTCACTTCCAGACTAGCCTAGTGTAACTCGCTCTATGCAGGCCTACCCTTGACTCTGATCCGGAAGTTACAGCTGGTACAAAATGCGGCAGCTAGGGTTCTCACTAGGACACCTTGGAGGGCCCATATTCAGCTGGTACTCCGTCATCTTCATTGGTTACCAGTCTGTTTCTGGGTCAAGCTTAAGGTGTTGGTATTAACCTTAAAGGCCATATGCGGCTTGCGTCCTACTTACCTGCGAGACTGTTTGGTTGCTTATGCCCCCTACAGGGCTCGCCGCTCTGCGGGTATGAATCTACTGACTGTCCCGGGCCCCCGGGACATTCGCCTGGCCTTGACCAGGGCCAGGGCCTTTTCGGTCCTGGCCCCAACCTGGTGAAATGAGCTCCCGGAGGAGCTAAGGGCCCTGTTGGAACTACCATCTTTCCGCAGGGCCTGTAAGACAGAGCTCTTCCACCAGGCATATGGTTGAGGCCAGGGCAGAGCCCGGGCTCCATCCAAGATCCCTAATCCATCGGCCAGTCTTTCTCTCCTCTCTCTCTTACAGAATTAACGTCCAACCTCTCTCTGAACAAGCGGGGAAAGTGGGGAAAGTTATAGAATAGAATGCCATCTTTTTATTGTAATAATGGGGATTTTATGAGATTTATGTGATTTTATCTGGTTTTACTTTGATTTTATATTTTATTGTGAACCGCCGTGAGACCTTTTGGTGAACGGCAGTATATAAATCTAATCATAAATAACAATAATAATAATCACAATAATAATAATAACAGATATCAGTTTCTGCATTTTCTTTTGCCCTCAGCAATTTGGTGTTGTTCTACTACCAGCAGCCATTTTAAACACACTTAATTAGCTAATATTCCCACTCGGTTCCCTGAAAAAAAATCTTTCTTTTAGGCATAGAACTCAGACCAATTTTGTGCCTGGTTTGTAGCTAAGTAGGTTTACAATGGCTAGAAAAGATTTCCAAAAACTGGTGACTGTCATTATTTTTGGCATCTAGATTGGTTTTATTAAATATATATTAAATAACACAGTTGATTTGTTTTGGATTTTGATTCATCAATTTCCAGTTGGTCTTCCCTAATACATATGTACTCTGTTGAATCTAAGCAAAATAGATGGAAATAGATGATTGAGTGCTTACGGTAAGTTAATGATGTCTGCATCTGGTTTCATTGGAAAATAGTTTATTTCATTTTCCACTAAAGAGAAACAGTGTACACAAACCTAGTACATACAAAAACAGCATATACAAAAGGATTACAAATGATACTTTGATGCCTTACTGGAAATTTATTTCAACCAACAATAATGAGCAGAAATATAGAACTTGTGAAAATGCCTAAGGCAGACTTTTGGTCCATCTAATTCAACATTTTCTATGCTGAGTAGTGGTCCTTTTAGCTGGAGATGCCTAGGGCAGAGTCTGCACTTACTTTGTTTATTCCATTGTCAATCCTGTTGAATTCAGATCGCTTTGAACTCGGATCTTCCTTCCCCCCCCCCCCATTGAAACAGGAAAGTCTTCTGCACATGGTTAGGGTAGTACAGAAGGGAGGGAGCCAAGCCTCTTTCTTTCTTTTCTTGAAGGGTGGGAGGAGAGGAGCCAAGCAGGAAGCCTCTTTCTTTTCTTGGAGGGGAGGGGGAGAAGATCGAAAAAGGCAGAGAAGGGAGAAAAAATTCAGGACCGACAGAAGTTGAGAGAAATTAGGGGCTTCTCCTTTAAGGCAAAGTCATCACATGACCACCTGTGGCCAATCACGGGTCCTCTACCACGGAGGAGAGCCCCGATTCAAAACAATGCAATTTTATAATATATTAAGGATTAAAAGCACTCTAAGATATCGCATAATAAAGGTAGGGTCACTCAGGATCAATCCTTCTTGCTGCAGAAGGAAATTTTAAATTGCCCCAAATCCAAACGGAAATCACATTCTGTGTACATGGCAGGGACTGAATCGATCTGGGGTTGGAATAAAAGCTCCGTGCAGTTTACACCTAGGACTGAACTGGGGATTTTAAGCATGAAAAATCAAGATGATTACCACAATACTCTACCAGTATCGATACAACTGCTGGTAAGTCATTGTACTTCACAGAAAATATATTTTAATCCCAGTGCCCCCAAATCATGCTACAGAAGACAGGATTCATCAGGTATATATCAGATGTGGATTTCATTAGAGATGGGCACAAACTGGCTCACCAACTAATATTCATGACAACTTTGGGCTAGTTCCTGGTTTGTGACCTTATGTTTGCACAAGTCAGCTGGCATGAACTTCCCAAGAACTTTCAAGCAGTTCATGGTGATTCATGGCTTTTCATAAATGGATACATTTCTAGACAGTCTCTACTCAATCAAAATGTTTACCAAAATTCAAGGCTGTGAGGATCATTGATTACCTAGAAAAGATACTGGAGTTTGCTTCTGTGTATCCTGGAGTCCAGGATTTGCTTGTCCTCGTAGTGGGTGTGCTCATCCATGTATATCAGAATAAGAGTGTCAAGACCAGAATGCCATTTGTCCGGTTCAGGAGCGCAATACAGCATGCTACAATGGAACATAGGATGAACATTTTTATAAGTCTTAGGTAGATAAACTCTACTGCTACCTCTTTAATGCTGTGGGGAAAAGTAAATGGCCCCACAAACTGTGATCCAGATTGTGAGATGGCTGTTGATAATGTAGCTATACAGCTATACAGGTAGAGAGATATACCTGATCCCCCACTTCCCATGGGGACTCCGGACAGCATTTTTTGTCCATGTGTTTTTTGTACCCCTCCTTAACCATGTCCACGGCATTCACAATGGTTGGCTGAGCCACCTGGATGTGTGCAGCACAATCTTTCAAGTCCATAGGGATGTCAGGGTGAGGGATCCACATAGGAGGGGCAAATAAGTTAGTCCCATAAATCACTTCAAAGGGGGACATCCCTGTGTTTAAATATACTCCATTATTATAAGTGAACTCTGTGAGTAGGATTGGGTCAACCCAATCACTCTGCTGGTAGTTGACAAAGCGCTGGAGGCATTGTTCCAGAGTCTGATTTACCTACTCAATCTGTCTATTAGTCTCTAGGTGGTAGCCTGAACTCAAGGCTTGCTCAACCCACAGGGACACCAGAAGCTCCTGCCAGAACTTGGCAACAAACTGAGACCACTTATCTGACAAAATTTGATGGGAATTCCATGCAATTTATAAAAATGTTGCATAAACAAGGATGCCAACCTTTGGGCTGTGGGAAGAGAAGCACAAGGTACAAAATGAGCTTGTTTCAAAAACAGATTCACCACCACCCATATAATAGTCTGGCCCTGTGTAAGAGGGAGATCAGTAATGAAAACCATGGAAACATCACTTCAGGGGGCAACCCGAGCCTGCAGATGTCGCAGAAGCCTCCAAGGCTTGCCCACTGACCTCTTAGATATGAGACACGCCAGGCAACCTAGAATCATAGAGTTGGAAGGGGCCATACAGGCCATCTAGTCCAACCCCCTGTTCAACACAGGATCAGCTCAAAGCATCCTAAAGCATCCAAGAAAAGTGTGTATCCAACCTTTGCTTGAAGACTGCCAGTGAGGGGGAGCTCACCACTTCCTTAGGCAGCCTAATCCACTGTTGGACTACTCTGACTGACAATTTTTTTCCTGATATGTTTATCGTTGTACTTGTAGTTTAAACCCATTACTGGGTGTCCTTTCCTCTGCGGACAATGGGAACAGCATCCTGCCCTCCTCCAAATGACAACATTTTAAATACTTAAAGACGGCTATCATGTCCCCTCTCAACCTCCAGGCTGAACATTCCCAAGTCCCTCGACCTATCTTCACAGGGCTTGGTCCCTTGGCCCCAGATCATCCTCGTCGCTCTCCTCTGTACCCTTTCAATTTTATCTACGTCCTTCTTGAAGTGAAGCCTCCAGAACTGCACACAATACTCCAGGTGTGATCTGACCAGTGCCGTATACAATGGGACTATGACATCTTTTGCTTTTGATGTGATGCCCCTGTTGATACAGCCCAAAATGGCATTTGCCTTTTTTACCGCTGCATCACACTGCCTGCTCATGTTTAGTTTACAATCCACAAGTACCCCAAGGTCTTGTTCACACACAGTGTTACCTAGAAGCGTATCCCCCATCCAGTAGGTATGCTTTTCATTTTTCTGACCCAGATGCAGAACTTTACACTTATCTTTATTAAATTGCATTTTGTTCTCATTTGCCCATTTTTCCATTGTGTTCAGATCTTGTTGAACTCTGTCTCTATCTTCTGGAGTATTTGCCAGTCCTCCCAATTTGTTTTCATCTGCAAACTTGATGAGTAGTCCCTCCCCCCCCTCATCTAGATTAGCGATCCCCAACCTGTGGGCTGCGGACCACATGTGGTCCTTTGACTAATTGGAGGTGGGCCCCGAAGGACGCCTTCTCCCCCCTCCAGCCCTTTACTTCATCCCCCCTGGCCTTTTACAACACACTTTGGGTGTCATTGTCTCCCATCACTCCCAGATGGGACTATCTTGTTGCAGAGAAACAAGCTCAGGGTTCCCATTGATTTGTCATTGTCATGAGTTAAAATTTCCATGAAAATAAAATGTTCCTTATGTTCATTGTTGTGGCATGTCTGTATCTTATTTTGAAGGGATGTTTAAACATTACCATAGCGATCAGAGAGCGTTATGGCAGTGGTTGAGAGTAGAGGACTAAACTACCCCCCCACCGGGCCTCAGTAAAAAGCGATGAGTGGTCCCCGGTGAGTGGTCCCTGGCGTTGAGTGGTCCCCGGTGATAAAAAGGTTGGGGACCACTGATCTAGATCATTAATAAATATGTTAAAAAGTACCGGACCGAGCACCAAGTCCTGAGGTACCCCGCTACTCACCTCCCTCCAGTCTGATGAAACACCATTGACAACAACTCTTTGAGTGCGGTTTTCTAACCAATTCCCTATCTGCCTAACTATCTGAAAATCCAGATTGCAGTCCTTCAATTTATCCATCAGAACATCATGGGGAACCTTATCAAAAGTGTTACTAAAATCCAAGTAAACAACATAAACTGAATTTCCACGATCCAGCAAACCTGTTACTCGGTCAAAAAAGGAAAGCAGGTTGGTCTGACAGAACCTGTTGGAG
Source organism: Paroedura picta (assembly GCF_049243985.1). Classification (NCBI taxonomy): domain Eukaryota; kingdom Metazoa; phylum Chordata; class Lepidosauria; order Squamata; family Gekkonidae; genus Paroedura; species Paroedura picta. The sequence goes on from NC_135371.1 coordinate 97,492,461, forward strand.
ACAAATCCATGCTGACATCCTTGGATCACCAAATTGTCCTTCAGGTGTTTGCAGATCGCTCCCTTTAATATCTGCTCCATTATCTTCCCCACAACAGAAGTAAGACTCACTGGTCTGTAGTTTCCCGGGTCATCCTTCCTCCCTTTTTTGAAGATCGGAATAATGTTTGCTCTCTTCCAGTCCTCCGGGACATCTCCAGTCCTTAAAGAGGTCCTGAAGATGATGGACAATGGTTGTGCAAGTTCTCCGGAAAGTTCTTTGAGCACTCTCGGGTGCATTTAATTCGACCTTGTACATAGGTTTCTACATCCTTATGCAAGGAGGGCCTCCAATAATGCTGTTGCACCCGGTGGAGGGTTTTTACAAAAACAAAATGACTGTCTGCCTGGGAGTCATGGCACAATTTCAGTACCTCTAGAAGTATAGCTGTGGGAATATAGAGTGACTCCCATTTGTAAAACAGACCCTCCCACTCCTCTAAGCACAAATGCAGCACAGTGAATTCAGCATCACTTACCAAATCCTTTTGGAGCCACTGGGAGGGGGTTGTGGTGAAGCAGTCTGGCTTTGCTTTATGGTGGCCAACCCCATGTGGGTGGGACTGAACATGGAATCCACCACTGGGTATATTTTGCTTTCATGCTGGGGAAGGTGGGACAGTAGTCAGGAAGTTTTGCTTTCTTGGGAGGTGCTTGAGAAGGAAAACCGGGAAATGAACTCCTCCTGCTTTATCTGTTTGGCATATAATTTGACAGCTTCTCTGCTGAACCATCAAAGTAGGTATGGAGCATCTGCAGTTCCTGGAATCCCCCAGGTGCTGGGATTGGGACTGCTGCTCCAGCAGCATTATTCCCTGTCTGGGGTCCGTAGCCACAGTAGTCACCACCGCCATGGCTACGGCTTTGCTTCCTTCTTCCTCATCTGCCTCTTCCACATATTTAATGAGGACGGGCCAGGCCAAAGCCATTGCCTTCTCCTTGTTCCCCAGAGAAAGTTTTGCCATCCTGCCAGATTATCTGGGTAGTGGGAAGGTGGGAGGGAGGAGGGAGTCTGGGGGGGGGGGGAAGGTGGGACAGAGGAAGGAGTCTGCCTGGGGGGAGGGGGTAGTAAAGATGGAGTCTGGGTATGTGTCTGAGGGAGGGGAGAGGAACCAGGGAGGAGATCAGGTGAGGAGGTCAGGTAAGCAAGGTGGTGAGGGCAGGGGGGAATGGGGGGGAGGAGTTTGTGTGTGTGTGTCTGTGTAACTGAGAGAGGGGGAGGTACCAGAGAAGAGATCAGGTAAGTGAGAGGTACAAGTGGCAAGGGCAGGGGGGGATGCGGAAAATGAATGTGTGTGTGTGTATCTGAAAGAGCAGGACCAAGGAACCCCTGAGCAGGTATGTGTTCCACATACCTTGTGAAGGAAACGTGAAAAACCTCTGGTCTGCATAAAATATTTTCATGCATGGCTCTTTGAAAAGTGATAATAAACATTATTGTATAGAAATCTAGTAGTGCTATGTAAGGGAAGGGGGCATAATATAACCTAGTCCCATCAGATCTTGGAAGCTGCTCAATTTTAGTATTTGAAAGGCAGCACCAAGGAAGACTCTGCAGAGGAAGGAAAGGGCATGCTTCTCACATGTCTTGAAAGCCCATTGCTGGGGTAGCCACAAGTTGTCATGACTTGGTTCTCACTTCATACGCAGTTCTTTTTTCTATCCAACCTCTGTTTTTAAAACAGTGGAATGAGACCCCAGACTACAAGATTCTGATTAGGACCTACGGAAATAATAGGTGGAATCCTATGGATCTGTGAATAGAAACTTGATTCTTCAAATGCCTCCCTCCCCTTTTCTGTTGTTTATATTCAGTAAGCTTGTAGAAGACTGTAGAGGATAATTTTGCTATATATTCACTTTTTTCTTCAGCATCCCCCCCCCATGCTACATATAACTTTGTTTATGAGGATCCACTGACCCTCCACAGAAGATTTTGGAGCACAGGAGGGGCTGCTGGCGGAAGTGAAAGACTATCCTCATCCAAGAAGTTTCTTTTTTCAGTTACACATCTGTATGATACAGCCTAATGAATGTCTAATAACGATATTATCATGATATCACATATGAACCATTATATTTTTCATTTATGTTCTTTTTGATGGAATACTATGCATTCCATAAAACATCTGGAAGTGTTTTATTTATGTTGGAAATCAATGCAATTTTTTTTCCAGATTCATAATCAAATACTCCACTGAACTAAATTGTTTCAATTGATCCACTGCCAATTACAAAAGCAGTTTTGTTTTTATGATATTTTATGTCACAATGGGTAATCTCATGAAACCAATGAAAATGTAGTCTCCTTTTTATCCAGGACACTGTATTATGGCTTCCTGTGTTAGGACAGATTAATACAGATTGTGAGGCTGAGGAGTATAGGTTGGTAATATTGCACTTCACAGCACTTATAACTGAACCACATGGCCCAAAATTGCTCTGTAGTGCAGAAATGGCAGGAAGACTTTGCAGTCTGGAAAATAAGAACAACAGTGGAAACAAACATTGTTGGTTTGTAATGCCACTGGATGCCCATGTGTCACAACTGGACTCTACAGCACTGTACTCTACAGTTGGCCCACATCTTGCCTTCTCTAATAGTTGCAAAGGTCTCTTTTCCATATGGCTGCCATATGGCTTTACTAGTGAAATCAGGGTAGGTTATGCATGTAAAAGTTTTCATAGAAGCCAGCATGCTGACTGTTTTAAATCACCATTTTTTTAAACAGTCATTTTTTTTGCAAGGATTATGCCCTGAAAGACAGACTTACCATGGCAAATAGTGTGTGTGCACTTCCTCCATTGTGCTAGATGCTCATTGTTAGGCCATGGTCACCATGGTCAGCTGCAACATCACGTGACTGCCACTCTGGCACATGCTACTGGCAGGGCTTTATGGTGTCATGAACCCCAGTTCCTGACCCACGTTTCATCTGTGTTCTCCCGGGGACTCCCAGGCTGTTAAACCCATAAACCCATAAATCGCTTGTTGGCTCCTTCCCTCCCTTTGCATTCCAAAGCATCCCTCCGCCAGAACCACTTATCGCTTCCTGACCTTGCTAAGTGCTGTAAGTTCTCAACATTTGTAACTCTTTAGATCAAAGTAAGAACCAGATGGCTATCTTGAGAACTATTGTGTTTTCCTGTCTTGTGAATCCCTCACTTCCCCCCCCTCCTTTATGTAGCCCCAGGTATAAGAACCCCAATGGGGGCCATTGATCCTTTGTCTCTGCCATTTATGCATGCAAAAACAGGCATTTTCATGACCGTTGTAAAAGAAGAGTCATTATAAAACTAGTTTTAAATACTGCACTGAAAAGATGCAGTGGATGCTATGAGGGGGGAATGCTGTGCATAATTGAAAATACAATGATGGCAGAAATAAAAGCACCAACATCTTTTGGAGCAGATTTCTTGTGAGGTTTCTTGCCATGCGTAAGCCACCCAGGTATGTCAATCAGCACCTCTTTGTGTTCTTCCATTAGGTCCTCTATATGGCTGATAAATGGCCATTGTGCAGCTGGTTAGATTAGATGAACACTATCCCATGCAGAAAAATCAGCTTGAATTATTTTTAATTAATAATTTAAATTATTAATAAATACCTTTAAATACTGTTTATATCACCATGTCTCTGGTTATACATAGAAATTTCTATATCTTAAATTTATTTTTAATTTTAATTAATTTATTATTATATTTATATTCTGCCATTCTCCAAGAGCTTGGGGCAGATTACACTGATTAAAACACATGCAACACAAATACACAGAAATTTAGGGATTTTTAAAAGATTCTAAAAATAAAAACTAAGTTACTCAAGGCTGCCGCCTTCTCCCAGGAGAAAGGGGCGTGGGCTCATGTAATATATACCCTCAGATAGATTAATTAGGTGGGTTTCAGGCTGGGAAGCCAGAAGATTTTTAATATTGTTTCAGGTCCTCAACCACAGGCTTTGAAGTGTTTCAGCCTTCCCCAAAGTGAGTGATCAGAGGGTTCAGATCTTTAGCTTTGTTGCAATTTAACCATCCTCAGACACAGTAATTGGGAGACTGAATTAGTTGTCCACTCCTAGAGAGCACAAAGCCATGCTTTTTGGTGAGAAATGTAGGATCATTGATGTGACATGTAATCTTCCATGGGGTTGTGAGTAATTCCATGCATAAACTATGATGATCCATAATTTTTATGGTGCTGATGATAGTGCATGATATCTGCTATGATACAATGGGAGTTTGGGTTTGTTTCAGTGCAGAAATCCCATGAATTCATGAGGATCCATGACTTTTGAATCCTTCCTCCAACTTAACAAATGGTGTGTGTGTGTGTGTGGATTAGAATCCCACTCCAAAAGAGTAGTTTTCTAACTTCCCCCATCTCTTTGAATAGTGGAGGCAAAAACATAGCAGGGGTAGATATCTGAGCCACTGTTCAGTGTGCATACACCCTGTGAGAATATGTGTGCACAAAAGGCCAATTGTATTCTATGGCAAAGAAGGAATACAGCAAGGCAAACATTTGAATACTGGCAAATGGTTCAATAATTTATCAAACTGATCATAAAAAAATTAGGTCCCTGTTCATGACCTGCAAACAGGATACAAGCCACATCACCAAGAGTTGGATCATTCCAACAAAAAAAGTTTAAATTTGGATTCTGATAAGGCATGAGTGAGTTAAAAGTAAATGATACCAGGCTTCAGAGAGACAAGCAGTGTTTTCACTTTCACAGAACAGATTAGATTGTTTCTTTTCTTTGATAAATGCCCAAATTAGAATTTAAACCCTTTGAGAACTTTGGCTTAAACTAATTTTAACAGTTGACTTTGGCAGCTATAACATCATCTGGTTTGCATTAAATACTTTGGCAGAACTTGCATTGTATATTTTATTTCCACCACTGTGCCACTGGTATACTTCACATACAGTAAACTGACATATGATATTTGATAGGCTGCAAAAACCAATGACATAATGTAGCACGTAGTTGAACATACTTTTCCAGTTTATTGCAATGAGTTACAGATTGTAGTTATGCAGACTCTCATGTAAACTCTACTTACTTCATTAGTATTTCTTTAAAATTAGATCACCACTTTCTTTTTGAGTTCTGTGTATAAAATGACATTGTTTGGGCTAAGGAACACCAAAAATGGAAGTATATTTTTCTTTGGGCACAATCTTCATTTGCTCATATGGATTGCTTTCCCCTCAGACCAGGGCAGAGTCTGCACTTACTTTGTTTATTCTATTGTCAATCCTGTTGAATTCAGATTGATTTGAATTCGGGTCTTCCTCCCCCCCCCATTGAAACAGAAAAGTGTTCTGCACGTGGTTAGGGTAGTTCAGAAGGGGGGGGAGCCAAGCTTCTTTCTTTCTTTTCTTGAAGGGGGGTGGGGGAGAGAAGCCAAGCAGGGAGCCTCTTTCTTTTCTTGGAGGGGGGGAGAGAGGATCGAAGAAGGCAGAGAAGGGAGAAAAAAATCCAAGACCGACAGAAGTTGAGAGAAATTAGGGGCTTCTCCTTTAAGGCAAGCTTGTCACACGAGCAGCTTTGGCCAATCAGGGGTTCTCTACCACGGATCAAAGCCCAGATTCAAAACAGCCTGCTTTCTCAATTCGATTCTTAAAATATGGAGCATTAAAAGCACTCTAAGATATTGCACAATAAAGGTAGGGTCACTCCGGATCAATCCTTGTTGCAGAAGGAAAATTTACATCACCCAAAATCAAAATGGAAATCGCATTCTGTATGTATGGCAGGGACTGAGTCGACCTGGAATTGGAATAAAAGCTCCATGCAGTTTACACCCAGGTATCATACACATCTGCATTGAGCTTTAGGGGCTGTGCACATGTAACTACAGAAGCCCAGAAGTTAAGGGGACCACCACTACTGTACACATTTTTCAAAGGCAGTCTCATTCTGTAGCATGTGTTGTATCATATTGAATACACATGTTGGGTCTGGGGTCCTCACTCTGTGTTCTATGAAACAGTCAGATATGAGTTATGTATTCTTCTTAGTTCCTGTACATATAGCAGCTGGTTCAGATCATGACTATGGTGCACATGGAGTATGGGTTTCAGCTTCCCCTCCGCCATGCAATTTTCCTAATCTGAAAACAGTCTTGAGGATGACTATTTGGTCAGACTAAATGGACTAGGACTGCTTTCTCTAGCACTGGCCTCAACTGGCAAAAGATGCATATGGTCACCTCTGAATTATAATTCCCTCGAATTCAGAGCAAATTCCAAGGTTGTGAAGCTGATCCCTTCAGGGAACTGTCATAATTTCTGTACATGAACAGCCATCCAGTGATATTCTACATATCAGAGGGTGCATGACAAATTAGATACTGGAGTTCTTGCTATGAGCAGAAAATGGTGCCAGAATGCATTAGATGAACTACTAAATGCCACGAAGGACATATCTTTGATTTATTCTTATATCTTTATCATGTATTTAACATTTAATGTTCTCTTTGAATGATTGGTTTTTCAAATTGCTTACTATGTCATATGTCCAAAGAAAGCTGGATAAGTGTTCAGTATAGCTATACAGAATCTTTAACGTTTTTTATTATTAGTTTTTTCCCTCATATATCTGTGATTAATAGTTAGAATGTCAGTCAAGAACAGTGGATGAAAAAGTAATCTGGAGCCAGTGAAAGTGACTGAAAGTGACATAAGGATATTGACTTATATTTTCTGTTGAAGATGATTTACTGAAGAGATTGTTCAACTGTAAAGACAAATGCAGCTTGCTCAGCTTTTCATAATGAGGGTATTGATTTGTGACTGCAGTTCTTCTACAAAGGCCTTGCAGGAGTTGGAACAACACGTGAAGCAGTAAGCATTTCCTTAGGTCAATAGGATATTAATATGATTCTGCTCTTTATTTCCTGAAAAGTGAGAAATGTAGGAAGATCCCTACAGTCTCAGTGATGTCTGCAAATCAGAAGTTGTATAGGTATTTAAAGCATTTACAGGTTTCCAAGGAATGAATGGAAAATGGCAGTTTGTACAACAGAATTGTATTCTACAAGCTGCCTCCATGCATGCACAATTTAATAAACTAGACTTATTGCAGTCTAGGGATGGACATGAACTGGCCCACAGAATGAAGTTTGTGATGAATGCCTCTTGTTTGTACAAAATCCATCCTATACACTCCTGAATCCCCTGAACCTGTGCCTGTCAAAACAGCCACCTGTCATTTCCCAAGAAAGCACTTTCCTTTTTTGGGGAGATATAAATCAGACCCTGTAAGTCCAATCATCACATCTGAAGGGCAGGTAGATGAGTCAACTGGAGATCTCCTGCAAGTTTGGTGTTTTCAACATGCCAGGGGCTGTTCTATTAAGTCACAAATCTCATCAAACAAAACAGTTTGTTTAGCCCATAAATGTTTGTGATGGTTTGTGGTTCATGTACCAGGGACTAGGATGTGTTTTTTTTAAATTAAGAGTGGCTGAAAGGTACCTAAATCAGCCATGATTTGGGCATGAACTGGCCAAATCTGGTTGAAACCACCATTCCCCAATAAGATTAAATGGATGAATCAACCTTGTTCATATCATCGAATTGTGATTGATCACCATTTGTTGATTTGTACAAGTGGCAGTTTGTTCCCCCTTTTCATCTTTTCCAGGCTGTGGTGGGTGGAGTTTTCCTATGATGAGGGGAAAAAATATTTTCTGGTCTGTTTGTAAATTCCCATCATCGGAAATAATTGAGGTTGGATGGGGGCACTCTTTTTGGGTACCCCTAGAAAAGCACCGCCTAGTTCAATTTTTTTGCAACTTGGGGGTTCTTTTGAGGAGAGGCTCATATATGTATATATATGTGATTCAAATTAATCAGATTTGGTCCAAAGCCAAAACGGTCTGAATTCCTACTCCAGTTTGTTCTGATTTAGCTGTACTTTTAAGATTCTAGACAAGCAGTTCTGAAGCCAATCTACACTGGCTTCCAATTTGTATCTAGGCACAAATAAAAGTGTTGATATTGAAAAAAATACTCGAAGGAAGCCTACTCCAGCCTTTCTAAAACTTTTTACCATTGATAAATCCTTCAAACATTCTTCAGTCTTTGAGAAACCCTAGATGTGTCATGATCATTCAGAATATGGTTGGGAAGCATAGCTGTGCACATGCTGACCCAGGGGCCATCCCCTTCCCACCCCCTCCAGGGCCATCATTGACCATTTGGGGAGGATGGGTCAAGTTGTCAAGACCAGGGATAGTCAACCTATGGTCCTCCAGATGTTCAAGGACTACAATTCCCATGATCCCCTACCAGCAAATGCTGGCAGGGGCTCATGGGAATTGTAGTCCATGAACATCTGGAGGACCACAGGTTGACTACCCCTGGTCAAGACCATATATGGTAATATTTCCTGATAAATGTTTAACAGCATTTAAAAATATTTTAAAAATAATTAATTAAGAAAGCCTGGCCTCACTTGTGAACCTGCCTAACCACTACAGTTATCTTTGGAGGCCCTGCTTTGAGTGTACCCACCTTCTGAGATTAAGTAGGTGGCAATCTGGGGGAGGTTCTTCTCAGTCATGACACCAAAACTCTGGAGCTCCTCCCCACAGGGAGTTTCATATTTCCTTTTCTGTTATATTCTGGTTTCTCTTCAGAATATTACTGTCACCTTCTGTTGCCATCTTCTATCAGTGAGTGAAGCCTTTTTTTTGTCTCAATCAGCATCCTTCAGTAGATCCCTCTTTCCAGACAGATGTTTTAATTGTTGTTGCATGCCTTTATTTTAGTTCTGTTTTTAATGCTTTTAATGATTTCTCTGTGTTGGTTTTAAATGTTTTTAAAATGTGGTTTCATGTGTTATGTTTTAACTTGTTAGTTTGGGTGACCCTTGAAAGGGCAGAAAGGTGGGACATAAATCTCAGGCACAAATTATGTTATCTTTTTTCATAGATTTTTCCAACATAGAGATCATGTTCAACCATGACAGCATTTTCACACAAGACCTACTTATATTCTAATGTTGAAAACATGCATTCAGAAATATGTCTTACCGAATCCATTTTTTTTGCCTCCTGGGAGAGGTGTACAGTTGCTATAATAGTGAAGTATTATTGCATATCACTAATTTTGTTGTTTTCAGCCATTCAGTCATGTCTGACTCTTGGCAATCCCATGGCACAGCTGTCGCCATGATCCCCGATACACAGTGAGAAAATATAGCACATCTGTGTCACAAAAACAAAATGTCCCACAGATGCTCTCTTATTCCTTGTATTTTGTACCACAGAAGTAACATGATATCCCCTTGAAGGTTCTGTGAATATTCATTGTTAATAATGATCTAACCTTGAGCAGACTTTCAATGTGATTTGTTAGAAATCACAACAATTGATTTTTTTCCCTACCAAATTCTCTTCTGCTGAAGTAGAATTTAATCTCTGCATTAGCAGAGGAAATTGGCAACAGGCTATTTCTGAAGAACCTGAACACTTTTAAGAAGGATTATTTGAGGTGACAGTGAGATACAACAGCATCTTAGCACCATCTGTTCTCCACTCAACCCTCCGAGAGGGGAGAAGACATTAACTAGTTATTTATTTCCTACTTAGTACTTTATTGCTTTTGCAGCTGTCAGACAGCACAGGTTAGTCATCCTGGGCCCATTCCACACACATAGGATAATGTACTTTCAATGTGCTTTGGCAGCTGGGTTTTCCTGTGCAGAACAGGAAAATCTACTTCTAAAGTGCATTGAAAGTGCATTATCTATTGTGTGCAGAATTGGTCTCCTGAAGAGATCCTGGTTTCTTAAAGGAATAATGTTGATATCTTGGGCCAAATACCGTCCCTGGTAATGTACCACTAGAGTTGCCAATTTGCCATTCTTCTTTTTTACATTGAATATTTCCAGTCAGCTTTCCCAGTTTCTGTCCTAAAATGATAGGGAGAATACTGGATTTATCAAATGCTTATAAAGAAACAACAGAAGAAATAAACCTGTAATAATTAGCGTATTGTACTATGATCTGAGAGACTCAGGTTTTGATCTCCACTTTGCCATGGAAACTCACTGGATAACCTTGGGTGAGCTATTCTCTCTTAGCTTAGTCTGCCTCACATGGTGGCTATTGTGGGAACAAAATAGAGGAGGCAAGCATTATGCTATAAGCTCCTTTGGGTTCCTAATAGGAAGAAAAATGTGACCTAAATAAATCTGATCAGTGGTATAAATATAATCCCCATCTTTTTTATCTGAAACCTCTTTTGGGGCACAAAATTGTTTTGCAAAGCTATTCTTTTTGATGTCTGGATCCAAAACGTGCTTTCTTATGGCAATATTTTTCAATGCAGAAAACAGTTAGCTAGAATTAGACAATTCCGTCCTCCCTGGAAATTCAAGGCACTTTGAAAGAAGGATAATGTTTCACTTTCCCCCCTCTACTGAACAGGTTTGATAGGGCTTTTTTTATTGCTTTCAAAATTTATTTGACAAATGTTGATGAGAATAAAAATTCAGGAACTTTGATTAAATTGCTTTCAATTGTCTTTAAAACAATGGTTTAAGCCAGCCTAACTGATATGTTAAAAAGACAGTCAAAAATGTTATTAGATATTGCAGAAAATAGAAATTGTATAAAAAGAGTGGCAAAACTTAATAACATCCAGGAACTTATAGAATCATAGAATCATAGAGTTGGAAGGGGCCATACAGGCCATCTAGTCCAACCCCCTGCTCAACGCAGGATTAGCTCTAAGCATCCTAAAGCATCCAAGAAAAGTGTGTATCCAACCTTTGCTTGAAGACTGCCAGTGAGGGGGAGCTCACCACTTCCTTAGGCAGCCTAATCCACTGCTGGACTACTCTGACTGTGACAATTTTTTTCCTGGTATCTATATCGTTGTACTTGTAGTTTAAACCCATTACTGGGTGTCCTTTCCTCTGCGGACAATGGGAACAGCATCTTGCCCTCCTCCAAATGACAACATTTCAAATACTTAAAGAGGGCTATCATGTCCCCTCTCAACCTCCAGGCTGAACATTCCCAAGTCCCTCAACCTATCTTCATAGGGCTTGGTCCCTTGGCCCCAGATCATCTTTGTCGCTCTCCTCTGTACCCTTTCAATTTTATCGACGTCCTTCTTGAAGTGAGGCCTCCAGAACTGCACACAGTACTCCAGGTGTGGTCTGACCAGTGCCATATACAATGGGACTATGACATCTTGTGATTTTGATGTGATGCCCCTGTTGATACAGCCCAAAATGGTATTTGCCTTTTTTACCGCTGCATCACACTGCCTGCTCATGTTTAGTTTACAATCCACAAGTACCCCAAGGTCTTGTTCACACACAGTGCTACCTAGAAGCGTATCCCCCATCCAGTAGGCATGCTTTTCATTTTTCTGACCCAGATGCAGGGGTCTTTATTAAATTGCATCTTGTTCTCATTTGCCCATTTGTATAGATCCTATCCTCTGAGAACTAGGAATTACTTCTAGTTCAATATTAAGCATATCTAGATCTTTCTAAAAATCATTGAAGTTAATGGGCTTATAATGGATTGACTATATTTAATATTGCATAGTTCACCTATTCCATGTTGAAAAACATTATAATTAATGATCTGGTGCCAAGGAACCAAGCCCTATGAAGATAGGTTGAGGGACTTGGGAATGTTCAGCCTGGAGAAAAGGAGGTTGAGAGGGGACATGATAGCCCTCTTTAAGTATTTGAAAGGTTGTCATTTGGAGGAGGGCAGGATGCTGTTTCTGTTGGCTGAAGAGAGGACACGCAGTAATGGGTTTAAACTACAAGTACAACGATATAGGCTAGATATCAGGAAAAAGTTTTTCACAGTCAGAGTAGTTCAGCAGTGGAATAGGCTGCCTAAGGAGGTGGTGAGTTCCCCCTCACTGGCAGTCTTCAAGCAAAGGTTGGATACACACTTTTCTTGGATGCTTTAGGATGCTTAGGGCTAATCCTGTGAATGTGATCCTATGAATGTTCTCTATTGTAAAGTAGTATCTGATGGATTTTGATTATTTTTTTAAAATGTTGATTCTAGGAATGGCAGTTCTTGTACATAACCATACACAGCTTTATTTAAAGGTAAAGGTAAAGGTATCACCTGTGCAAGCACTGGGTCATGTCTGACCCTTGGGGTGATGCCCTCTGGTGTTTTCATGGCAGACTCAATACGGGGTGGTTTGCCATTCCCTTCCCCAGTCATTACAGTTTACCCCCCAGCAAGCTGGGTACTCATTTTACCGACCTCCGAAGGATGGAAGGCTGAGTCATCCTTGAGCCGGCTGCTGGGATTGAACTCCCAGCCTCATGGGCAGAGCTTTCAGACTGCATGTCTGCTGCCTTACCACTCTGCGCCACAAGAGGCTCTAGCTTTATTTAGACCATTGTAAATCAACATATCTTCTCATCTCACCAACATGGGAAGCATTCTTGCCCATGTCAGCCTACTATGGTCCTGTAAAATAAATGGCTATTTTTAATTATGAGACAAGTTGGGTTTCAGTATAAATTATTTGCTGAACTCATAAAGTCAATTTGCATTCTGAGTGAGTATGAATATTCAGGTATGTTTTTCTGACAGATTACTCCATACAACAGAATCTGCTTGTACAAAATGTACTCACTATTTCTTATTATCAGTAAGCCATTGCACTGGCTGACATCAAAATTTTAATGTTGAACAGACTTAATATTTCTCAGATATGTTTTAATTAAATATGATGATAAATACCACTAACCTTTCTTCAGGGGACTTCTATTGATAATGGAAGTGTTGGGAAAAAACTGTCACAATTGGAAAGAATTGTAAATTTAAATAACGTTAAAATAATGTTTGGTAGTTTTTGAATATTCTATATTATGGCTTTTGATACTGAAACAGGAAGTATATATGAGGTATCCTATAAACTCTGCCAAAATTGCTTTTCAAAATGCAGGAGTTGGATATAGATTTTTTTTTTTTTAAGATTCATATCTCATCTCCTCACTCAACAAAACCAGACCTTTAGCTATGGTTTCCAACAAATTGCTAAAGCACTAAGAATATGGGAAGCGCTCTGTTCAATCAGGCCACTGGCTAATCGCATCCAGGAACCTGTGTCATGCAGTTACTATGGAGGGGCAACATCAGGGCATAGGGACCAAATCCTTCCTCTGTTGTTGTCTCTGTCACTGGTATTCAGATACTTACTGCCTTTGAATATGGAGGTTCTCTAGTAGCTACTGATCGAACCTAGCCATGAATCCATTTAATCCCCTTTTAAAGCTTTGGCTATCAGTACATCCTCTTGTACCGAATTCCACATTTGACTTTACACTTGTTGAGTAAAGCATTATTTCCTTTATCTGTCCTGAATCTACTGCTTATCAGCTTAATTGGATGACCCTTATTTCTAGTATTTGAGGGGGGAAAGTTATTTTTTGTTCACTCTCTCTCTAATCAGTACATAATTATGTAAACTTCTATCATGTCCTTACTTAGTTATCTCTTTTTTGAAACTGAAAACAATAGGAGTCTTCAGCCTTTCCTCAGAGGAAAGCAGCCTTTCTCAATTTTTTTCTTTTTTACCATTGAGAACCCCCTGAAACATTCCTCAGGCTTTGAGAAACTCCAGAAGTGGTGCAATTGTGCAAGATATGGTGGGGAAGCATGGCTGTGTACATGCCCACCTGGGGGCCCTCCCTTTCACACCCCTCCAGGCCCATCATTGACCATCGGGGGTCAATATGACCACATATGGCCATATCACCTGATAAATGTTTGACAAATTGTAAAAAGTATATTAAAAATAATTAACTATCACCTATTTGAGAAACCCTTCCAGGGCCGCCAGGAAAGCCCAGGGTTTCATGAAATCCTGGTTGAGAAAGCCTGAGTTAAAGCTTAACTGGGTAAAATCATTCTAAAACTATTTATAATAATGTATAGCCTAAAATCCTAAAACAATGCAAGGAAAAGAATAAAATAAAACCCAGATAAGAGCTGAGTGAGGCCAAAGAGTATAAAAGAGACACAGGGAGAGAGAAAATAATTGTGAAGTGTGATAATTGTGGTGCTACAATGAAAAGGACAGCATGCCAAGTGAATGGCAGTTTGGAGAATGGTTCATAATTGAGATGTCATTGCAGAATCCATGTCTTCTGATACCACCCACATTGCTTCAGGGAGTTCACATATATAACAGAATCTCTGAAGAAGATTTAAGTTCATGGATAGGTTTATATGGCAGCAAGTACACCCTTATGTGTTCTGGTACCAAACTGGGTTGGGCCTTCTGTGGTTGAGTCATCTGCAATTATTCACATAGGAAAGTAAATCAAATTGTTTTGTTTTTAATCCAATCTCAAATTGTTGAAATGCCAACAGATGCATGCAAAACTAATGACAAATCAAAGTAGTGTGCCATTTTTCATTAAATGTTATCAAACAAAATGTGTATTTTCTCCTGAAGGCAAATGTAACGAAGAAATGTTACTATTCGGGGTTTGTCACTAAATTAGTATGGTCCATCCTGACAACAAATCCCTAACATGCAGTTTATTTAGTTCATAATGTCCTAACTACAGGAAAGGTAGCCAAAAATTTACCCTAGCTGAACTGTAAGGTAAATTCAGAGGACTTTGTTCTAGCAAGTTGGATAATACCAGAAATTTTTTTGGAAGAGGTCTGCATATCTCTAGCCACCATGTGATGCCTAAAGTAAAATTCAAGGTAGTTTAGGAGGCTTTGCTCTGACGTAGAAATTTCAAATAAAACTGAATGAATGGTGGTAAGATAAAGTTTTCTTGGTGAGAGAGTAGATTGTACATCTCTCAGCTGGCACATGTCTCCAATATGTGATTTTGTTCATTGCTTGTTAGCATTTTATTAATTGCATACTTACTTTGGGGTTTCCTAACCACACTATAACTCAGGGAGCCTTTAAAAATACTGATAAATGAAGGCTAAAATTAAAACTCAAATAATAAACATTATGTTGGTATATCATTCCTAAAAAGATATCCCTTCAAAAGAAGCTTGCTTAGATGAGTCAAAGTTAGGCATCCAAAAGGGTCCAATGTAAGAAAGGAAGGAAGGAAGGAAGGAAGGAAGGAAGGAAGGAAGGAAGGAAGGAAGGAAGGAAGGAAGGAAGGAAGGAAGGAAGGAAGGAAGGAAGGAAGAAAGATGGTACAAATACGAATAAAACAACATTTCTCCAATATTGTGTACTTAAAATTGTAAACATGGGCTACTGAGTTACAATAAGAAAAAAAAAGCGTATCAAGGTGGAGAAACTGAAGCCACAGTGACAGATAAAGGAGGATTTGCTTATGGATGAGAAAGAGTAAAAGAAACAGGCCCAGCAGTGGCCAATGAACCAGTCAGCCTGACTTGGTCTGCCATAGTGACAACTGCACAATGAGGCCTGGCCAGCCTTGCAGTGGTAATGATCTGCACTGGCAACCACTGCACTGCTGAAACCAGCCCCATACTGAAAGCTACTATACAACTGGTCCTGGCACTGCACTGGCAGCCACCACTCAATATGGTTAGACTATTCCAGAGGAAAGGCCACTGGGGGTCATGAAGCAAGAAAATCAAAAGGCATAGGGAAAGATAAAGACATGTTATCTGATGCATAGGAAGGAGAAAAGGAAGCAGAAAAGGGGGAGGAGCTATGGAGGCTGCCATGGAAGGGAAAGAGAAAATTGTGGGGAGTCAATATGGTAGGGTTGCCAGCTTTGGGTAGATAAATACTTGGAGATTTTGAAGGTAGAACCTGTGAAGGGTGGGGTTTGGGGAGGGGAGGGACCTTCCAAAATATCCATATCCTCCAGGTGAACTGATCTGTCACCTCAAGATCACTTGTAATCCCAGGAAATCTCCAGCTACCATCTGGAGGCTACCATCATAGATACAGGAGAAATTGGGATGGCCCCTGCCAGTTGTTGCAGCCCTCTCCCCACCTGTATATTTTATATTTGCCTTATGAAAGATCTGTAGATGGTTTAGACACAATCTTATATGATGTTAGAATAATAACAACAGAACTAAATAAGCTGCAGATCTGATGGTATTTTCCAATAATTAGTAAATTCTTAGTAGCAAAACCAAAAGGGAAGCATTACAGTATGCTGCTGCTAGCATTCACACCCCTCCATGGGTAGAGGGGGAGTTTGCTAGCAAACCTACTTTTACTGCTCTTACTGCTCACACCCAGTGTTTGGCTAGAAATGTAAAAATATATGTCTGTTTTCACCCAGACAGCTGTCACAGCCATGTTTGTACTCCAGTAACAAATAAACTTTACATTCTCTGACTAGGTGTCAAATCTCCCCAGGAGATCCCTGGAGCAGTCAGGCTGACATTATGGAATCCATGGGATTCTGCATTGACCTTTCCTTCACCCCAGACAAGCCTTGATAGGCAAATGACAAGCCTTCCATCGCTTTATATGCAGTGTTACCAAAAGTAGACCATCTCCTTGGAGACTGCTGAACAAGAGGGGTAACAAGCAAGTTCTCCACCACTGTTTATGAGAGGATTATCAAAAGAAAATCTGAAACAAAGGACAAATTAGGAATAAAACAAAATTATTTTTATTGGAAAATTAAAATAAAACCCTAACAGAATTTCACACAATTTAAACTAACACAATCACACAAGAAGAAAGAAAGGTGTTGAACTGGTGCAATAGGGGATGTATGAGTCTGGGCCAGAAAAAGATCAAGAGCTACCTTCCACAGGAAAGAGAGCAATACAATTTGTGTAATCTTAGGTACAAGTTTGGATCACTTCCTAATGAACTTGCTAATGAACTTAACCAAGAAACAGGAAAAGTGCTTTCTAATTCCACTTTGTCCCCTGGGAGACTCCCAGATAAGGCAGGACTATAATGCATTACAACCCCTCTGTCTGATAAGTTAATAAATGCCCAGCAATTGTTTACATACAGAGAAAGATTGACATCTTGCCATGTCCTACTTTTTCAGATGTCATCCACAGTTAACTGACAAAATGTCAGGGACTCAGACTACCAGATCACAACCACACAGCCCAGAGAAACCACAACAATCATTTGAAATATCATTTTATCCTTTATCAAAATTAATAATTTTCCGGAGGGTGTGGCCAAGATGTCACCCTGAGAGGATTGCATTGCACTCACTGAAGCCTGATAGGGGCCAATTGTGGAAGTAATTGGCAGAAAAGAGGAGGGGTACGCAAACCCCACCTCACCTTTCTACCCAGGAAGTCCTAGGAAACTCTTGGGGCCGTTTCCAATCCTTTAGAGAGTATATCTCCCCAGATTACAGGCTGTCAGCGTTTCGGGTCAAGAGGATGACCGCCATATTTTATCTTGGACTAATCTTCTAAGCTTGGAACGACCAGCTGATAAAAGCCTGCATTTTTCCTAGAGCATCTTTTTTTTCTCTCCAGCTTGAAGAGAGCAGAAGTCTGAGGAATGCAAAAAATGTGAGTGCTTTGCTTGGTTTCCGCTACTTCAAAGCTAGGCATTCCAACTTCACTCCCCCTCCTTCTCGCCCGAACTAATTTACAGGAGAATTCTTTCTTCAGCCAGGAGGCAAGCCAGATAAATACACTCGCTAAAACGGACAATGAAAGAGCTAGAGAATTTGTTAATGAGAGCTCAGGGAAAGTTTCTGAAAGAACACGGAGATTTTGCAAACTGATAACGTCTAAGCACCCGAACTCTCGCAAGACGAGACTTTATTACATACTGTGCACAGAAATGGAAAATCTAACAAACGCACAGATGTTTTATTTGTTAAACAAAAGCAACTTAGAGATACTGAAAGCAGTTGAAAAGATTGAAAATGAAATTCAAGATACCAGGAAAGAGCTCTCAGATAGAATTGAAGGTTTGAAGAAAACAGCTGATGAAAACACAAATCAGCTGGCAACATACCAAAGTCCAGATGCCAGACAACAGAAGTGGGAGACAACATTGGAAGCTAGGAGCACTAAAATTAAAGATGTCCCAGAAGAACTTGGGAAAACAGATCTAAGGAAGGAAATTACAAAAAGCCTGGAACACTACATACAGGAGGAAGACATCCGGATTGATAAAGTATACAGAGCCTACTCAAAGGCGACTGCAAGCAAGAATCAACCAAAAGACTTTTTTAGCCCTGACAGAAAGGCGGCCAGAAATACTCTATACAGGAACCATCAGGTGACACCGCTTAGTGGGGTGGATCAAGAAACACATATACTTAGAGACCCACAAGCAGATACATCATGGAAAAGAACACAATTTCATTTTCTGCGACCACCTGAAGAATGTGATAAACAGTGGAGCATTCACTTGGCTTCCTGTGGGAAAGACAGCAGCAGTAACTCTTAAGTCAGGGCCAATATATGAAGGGAACTGACTTTATACTACCTAAGACAATAATAGAATATATTCTCACAACAGATTATACTCTCATATGTATCAACAATTACTTTGCTAAGAAAGATGGTATAACTTCTAGATTAGGATTAATAGGTGATGGGAACTGAATATGTATGTTAAAAGAGGATGGCAAACTATACTTTCATATGTATCAATAATTATTTGGTTAGTTGATTGTCTTTTTTTCTTTATAATTTAAGTGATGGGAATTGAGCACGTACGTTCCAAGATAAGAATGGATTGTGTTTTTATATAGATTAATGATTACTCTGCTAGCCGTCTGTTTCTTTTTTTTTTTTCTCCATTTTTTTTTTGTAAACTTAAGAAAGACAGCAATAACTTAGGTTAGGACTAACATGCAATGGGAACTGACTATATATTTCTTGAGATAATATCAGATTATACTATGTATGGTATACACGCATAGACGATGTATAGACTGTGTACTAATAATTATTTATTAGCTGGCCGTTTTTCTTTTTCTCTCTTTTACTTTTCTGTAAATGATTTACATAACAACAAACAATAAAATTTTGGGAAAAAATTAATAATTTTCCTTCAGTAATATATTTGTTTCATTGTTCTCTTAATAGGCTTCCATTTTAAAGCTTTATTGGTCATTCAGAAATTTGTATTGAAAAAGATATTCTGTATCTGGTTGAATTCAGAAACATTCTGATTTTTTTTTTTAATTTCAGAAGGTTAGACAGTCTTTTGTAGCAAAATTAAGTCTTGTACCACCATAAATGCAGCTGCTACGGTCCTCACTACCACACCTTGGAGGGCCCACATCCAGCCGGTGCTGAGGCAGCTGCACTGGTTGCCAATTGCTGTCCGAATCTGGTTCAAGGTTTTGGTTTTAACCTTTAAGGCTTTACGCGGGCTGGGACCCACATACCTGAGGGACCGCCTGTTGCTCTATGCGCCCCGCAGGGCTCTACGCTCTGCGGGAGAAAACTTACTGATCATTCCCGGCCCCAGAGAAGCTCGCCTAGCCTCAACCAGGGCCAGGGCTTTCTCTGTCCTGGCCCCCACCTGGTGGAATGAGCTCCCGGGTGAGCTGCGGGCCCTGCGGGAGCTGTCAGCGTTCCACAGAGCCTGTAAAACGGAGCTCTTCCGCCAGGTCTATGG
The DNA here is from genome assembly GCF_049243985.1 of Paroedura picta. Taxonomy (NCBI): domain Eukaryota; kingdom Metazoa; phylum Chordata; class Lepidosauria; order Squamata; family Gekkonidae; genus Paroedura; species Paroedura picta. Next base: position 97,512,050 of record NC_135371.1, read on the forward strand.
TTGAGGCTTGGATTGGCAAGGAAGAACATTGCCCCCCTGGGGGGTTTGAAGTAATCATCATCACCC